>NW_020450827.1:1186531-1245632 GCF_003343035.1 Apteryx rowi | reverse complement strand
CGGGGCGCTGGGGAGAAATGAGGCCAAAGCCCGGGGAAAACGCTGGGGGGGAAAGCGGGGGCGGGGGGAGAGAAAAGTCACGGTCGGTGAGAAATGGTCCTCGTTACTGCTGTTTAGTATACCGATACACACTACATGTGTGGGGATATTTCCCCGCTATTAACAAAACTGTATAGGTTTTTTAATTAATAAAAATAAAAGGGTTATTTAAAAATTATTCCAAGCATTTGGAAAAGCAGTCACAGGACTGCATTTTGCAAAAGACACAGTGTTCTTGTTTATCAGATTGACTTGGCGCCTTATGATGTAAATTTCCATTTGACTTCAGTGCTGTGAACTGGGACTTGCTAAACTCTCTGAAATCGGTGCTACAGAGCCGAACGCTGTGCACCTACCTGATCCTGCAGTGCAGCTCTGAGGTTCCGACCTGAACCGGATCGTCTGGCTTCTGCAGTTGTCTGGTCTGTGGTGTGGCAAATCGCCTGGGAGAGGGGTTTTCAGTAACGCCTACTCCTTATAGCCTTAATTAACCAGCACCTTTGCAAACTACACTGGTAGCTTCTTTACAAAAAGTGAGGTCCAAACAGGGAAGGAGGCTGGACCTGAAGAGACCCAGGTTCTGATCTTATCTCTGGGGTCATAAGTTACCAGGTCTGATTTGTATTAGTGCCCGATTTTTGCAGTTTGCCTGTCTCCCATGGAAGTCAATGAGAACTGTGATCACTAAGAATATTTGAAAATCTAACCACCTGTTTAACTGCACTAAAGCTTGTAAATTTGGGGAGATAATCTTTCTTATTATTTTACATTACAAGTGAGAAGCACTTGGGGTAGCTCTATTTGCTCAGCTGTTGTGTGGCCCTGGGCAAATCACTTCATCTCTCTGATTCCCAGCGTACCTCTCTCAAGTGTTCAGAACAGCTTATCATACTACAGACTTTCTCACCTGTGTTTCTTCTAGGTTTAACTTGCCTTGATCTTCACTGGCGCCTCTAAGTGGTAGAATAATACAAATATGAATTAATTACTGCTAATTTTCTCTCTCCAACAAATAAACTTGTTCTTTGCCAGGCAGGATTTCAGACATAAGGACATTTGATACCACTATTAGCCACAGTACCAGCGTACAATATACTGTATTTTTAACAATACCTGGTGATCTGTCTCTGTCAAGAATGTGTGGCCCATGAATTTGTTACATGCACAGTAATTTAGTCATCTAGCTGCGGTGATCGCAAGTAACGTTACACTCAGTTTCTACTAGAACAGCCAAACCCTTCTCTAAAACGTTTGGATCTTCTCCCAAGGGCTGCTCATGACGACTGAGACATTCCTATCTATATTCAGACGCATACATCTAAACCAGTGAACGTCAGATCACTGCAGTTTAAAGGTTAGAGATGTGAATGGGCTCTTTTAATACTTAAATGGCACTTGAAGCTTCAACACAGAGTATGTCAATAAGTAGAACAAATTATCAAAAAATATATATATATTTGCAAGCTGGAACTAGTTAACTAAATTGTTATTTATAAAACACTAATTCAACCCAGCCAAACCATGTATCAGATGTTGCACTGGCACATATCTAAAGTCAATGCTCTTATTCACAGAAACCTACTGTTCCTCCAGCTAAAGATTTAGTAGTAGTGCCACTAAGTGTAGAGCTTATAGTGCTTCTGTAGCGAGCTGAGGGCTCACAGAAGTATGGAGCACTGTATAGGGCCATGTCCTTCTTCACAGGAGGAGGGCATCTAACAACCCTATAAGCTTGTACAAAGAACAGGTATTTAGATATTTCTTTGCCCCTTTCTGGATTTTACAAATCCTTTTACTCTGGAAGATTCATCCGGACTTTTTTATGAAACTTAATTTGGCAAAGTGCTTTGAGACCTTAACACAAAGAGCAAGGTACTTACTTAGGCTATCAAGACACAATTAAATGGGGTGATGGTGGCTCCAGGGCCCTCTGCTCTGATCTGGGGCTCTCTGGATTCCAAAATATTCCCTGATAAAAATGGAAGAAGAGGCTCTTCCGTGATCCTTTTGCAGTGTATGGCAGAACAAGCAATGCAGAGGAGACTGCCTTCTTTACATCACCCTGCATTCCCTTCCATCCAGGAAACTCTCCATATGCCCCTGGAGGGCTGCTTTAGGTGTTAGGCTGCCCTAAGTGTTAGTCTTGTAAAAGTTTCAGTGCTTCAAGCTAAACATTCCTCTCTGCACATCAGTGTGTTACATGTGTGCAAACATCCAAACTCAGTTAAAATGTCCCTCCTTAGAGAGCGAATAATATTTGTTTCTTTTCTGGTAAAGATAGTTCTTTTTCTTTCCATTTTATTTATGCTCGGCAATGGCTTTCTATAGCATCATGTCCTACAAAGGAGAGAAGCAGCTTGATGAGTATCTTGCAGATGACAAGAGATGGACTGCGGAGAGTGCTTAGATGTGAGGCCAGAGTATTAAAGCAGAAAAGTATTCAGGAAGACACTGAAATTAGTTTTTGAAAGGAGGCCTGTATTCTGGGTGCCAAGGCCTTTGGCTAGAGGTTCTCTAATGAAGAGTTTAACCGACAGCCTAGAACCTTGATTTTACTTTAAGATTCTTGATGTTATAGTTGAGCTGGTTGAGCTGTGCCAGTATTTTCCAACACAAGTAAAAGAAATTCTTGGCAGCAAATGAAAAACAGAGCAAAGCATGAAAGACAGACAAGCAGTAACTAGAGTAGCTGGTTTTATTACTAAAGTAGGGAAAGTTGGTGAATGATTCATTAAATGTAATGATTTGCAAACGTCAGGGGCACATGGAATAAGCAATCTCAGCTATTGCTGAAAGATTTTATTTCAGAAAGCCTTTTATTTTAGTTTGTAATATTACCAAATGCATTGGATGATCTTTTCTTTCATTCTTTATTTTCTTTTTTTCAACATTTAAGTATTGCTTAATCAAGGCAGTTAATGGTGAACAGTATGAACCCTGTTCTTCTTTGCCCCACACAGGAGCAGAATAGTTAGTTAAATTCTAATTGAGGTTATATCAGAGATTAACTTGGTTTACATATGTACCACATCGAAACCAGAATACTGAGATCATGTTGCAGATCAGAGCTGGTAGAGAATTCTGGTGACTGGGATTCATTCACATTTTTAGTGCACTAAAAAGTTATATTGCTTTTGGGTAAAGTATCAGACTGCTGAAGGAAAACCTCTGTCTAAACTTAGCACTTCACAATGTTAGTTAACAGAGTGATGAAAAA
Organism: Apteryx rowi; assembly: GCF_003343035.1. Classification (NCBI taxonomy): domain Eukaryota; kingdom Metazoa; phylum Chordata; class Aves; order Apterygiformes; family Apterygidae; genus Apteryx; species Apteryx rowi. The sequence goes on along the minus strand of NW_020450827.1, from coordinate 1,242,376 downwards.
CAACCTGTGTCCAGGAAATATTTTTGAAGCACTAACTGCATCTCCTTTCTGTGGCGTAACTGGAGTTGAAAAAATGTAGTTCTGGTGCCCTCCCCTGTTCAAAATAAGAACTAAAATAGTGAAAGAATGTATCAATCTTTATAGGATGAATGGAAAAGAGAAGAAAAGAAGACATTTCCTGTGGTGACACGAAAAAACCAGCCTGGATCCTGTTTTGCTAGATTATGTGCACATACCAACCAAAAAGATGATACTTGAATCAAAGGGCTTACAATCCAAGGCCAAAGAGAGGGAGCGGTAACAGAGTGGAGGAAACAAGGAAATAATGAACCCATGCTGTTTAGCAAAATAATAAGTTGTTTTAGCACACCAACTCAGAAACTACTACTACAACTAAAGCCCTATGGTCATTAATTTAACTACGCAATCTCCACAACTGATGAATGATCTGGTTCAGATTTGGGCCCTTATTTTCTGACTACTAGCAGAAACCATAAATAAAAGGCAGGAGAGTATGCTATCTAAACAATTAAATATGCAAATACATACATACACCACAAACAGGAGAAAACAATGTTTTTACACATCTGCCTGTACATGTTTTATTATGAAATAATATTTAACATGTTATCTGAAGATCTCACAGTCAAGTTTTATATACACACACACATGCACACACAGAGCTGAATATTTCACTGTTCATCTTGTTATCCAAGTCAATAAAGGCTTATATGATAATGCTAGTTTGGTTATTTAGTTTGCATTAGTTCATTTTTGTCTTCTGTTAATGGGCTATTTCTAAACTACTTCTCAACTAAACTACTATTTACCTGGCACCGATATCATTGGCACTCATCTCTGGATTATTCTGCATCAGCATAGCTGTGAGAAAGGGCAAACATCTATTACCTAAACTGATGTTTATAACTACTGCAATCGATCTTTCAATTATCACATGGGGCTACGGTTTGACAAACTTTTACAGAAGTTATTTCTCCTATTCCGGACAAAAGAGAAAACAAAGGGCTGTGTAACTGACACCACTTCAGGCATTGCAAGATCCCTCTCCTGCAATTATATCTCACAGTTTGTTCTACCTGCAGTGATGGAAGGAAATAATTTCTTCACTGAAAGAAATATGTAACAGATCTGTGCACTGATCCAAGATCTAAGACGAATGAGCATTCACTGGTTCCTTGTTTTGTTTATAGGACATAGAATAAATTGCTTCTTACGCAGGGCATACAGTATTTCTCTGAACAGGCTAGAGTAGCAAACTCCTCTGGAGGCTAACCGCATAGGATAACAAACTGTTATCCTGCAGGATATCCTAGGATGACAAACAAGCAGAATTGTGGGTAAACAATATTTCTGAGAAGATGAATAATGCAAAAGATGCTGTGTAAAAGTTGTTGCTTTTGCGCAAAAATCTCAAAAGCAATTAGGTGATTGGGGAGCTGAGATTCCCTTTCCACAACTGATGTACATCTTGGGGACATATTTTTAAAGGTATTTAGATGCTTAATGATGCTGATAGGTATGTAGCAGGAATTTCAAAAATGCCTCCAAAGCTAATTCTTGTTGAAAATCATGTGGGAATGGTAATTTTCTCAGAAAGCCATTCAGGTTTAGATTTGCCAGTGTATGTCTCAGTTAATAAAGACCTGACATGAGATGTCCCCCACACTGTGCCACACAGACTTATTAGCTCAAATCCAGATGCTGCATAGATGCTGTCTTCACGTGGCTTATTCAGTTGGGTTCAGCAGTGTCCCAAATCTCCCAGTGTTCATGACTTCAGGACCTGCATTCAAATTATAGGCAGGCACAGATTTCCTCGGAGAGGTCAAAAGGATTTTACTTGCCATTATCAGCAGCAACTGTCATGGCTAGTATCCACAGCATGGGATATGTCTGCAGCCCCACAGCTGTGTAGCTCCCCTGGATCCCTCCAAATCAGCACTGCATTTCTTCAGTCGTAGTGGGCTAGAGCTGTTGATTTCAGTACTATTATGCCACTGTTGAGCGAAGGTAATACAGTGCTCAGTAGGGTAATGGTTTGTTAGACAGGTTTATCGCTTTTTTTGTCAAGGGAAATTGTAGATGAAATGTAATAATCTCTGTTTCATATTTTTGTACAAAAATTTCCAAAGCCATCTGAGCGCTGAAACCTGACTCCTTTTCAATTAAACAGGAATGGGGACTACAACAACCCTTAGGCAGCTTTGAAAATCTCTGCCTTGATGTATCCTTAAATCAGATGAACAGGTTCTGAGTAATCACTTAGTTGGTGCTTCCATTTTAATAGCTTTGTATTTTTATGTCTGAGTTTATTAAAATTTCAAAGCTTAGCTTCCCTACCCCCGCCATGTGTTCCTTATTAAGGAAAGACAGAAGAATCTTCCCATCTAGTCTGTATTTTATCCAGATGGTGATCTCTCCCTTTGTTCAGGCATGAATCCCATCCAGGCAAACCAAAGCACCAGTCATGAAATCACACTTTTGCAAAGCTCAGTAGGATTTTTTGCTTCATAAGGAAGCACAAGGTGTGACACCATCTTTATAACACTGAAAAATATGTTCAGTATTGCAAATGCCAGCATGATGCATGCATTCATTTGCTTATCTGCACCAGCTCAACATGAAAAGGCCAATACCTTACTTCTGTAAGTACTGGAAGTCTCAAACCCAATATTCCTGTAGTGAAACACAATGGAAAATTAAACTTGAAGTTTTAGAGCTTTCAAAAATCTCACTTGTAACATTGTTTTTAACTATCTTCATCAACCATAATTCACTCGAGTCCATTTATTGCTGCCACATGCAGTGAGAAAGATTCCCATGGGCCAGAAGCAAATCCAGCTCTTCAGCTCATGAATGAATTACTGCTGGAAGACATACTTTATTATTCATATTAGTAGCTCATTCAGTGATCTTGTTCCTCAATGGATGTAAATCAGCACAGCTCCATTGAAATCAATTGTTTTGCTTGCTATTCACATTTTATGCACCGAATGTTGGTCTCAGTGATGTCAAAAAGGGTGGCGACATTAACTTCAGTGGGAGATCACCTGATGCTGTATTTCAAGTCGTGATGCCAAGACCTTTCCCAATGGCTGAATATTAAATTGCTTTATCTTGCTTTTGCGCTTCTTTTAAAAAGGTCAGAAAAAGGCATAGGCAGAGGTTATCTTGCAGTTCCCTTTGTCTTAAAGACTGCTTGCATGTTTGATGAAAGGTTTTACAAGTCAGTGGCCTTGGGTAAAATCTTATATTTTGAACTAATTCAAAATTGCTGGAGTGGCATTTGGACTATTTGTTGGGAATAACAGAATGAGAAAGTTCAACAGGAATAGATCTTTAGTAGTTCAAGTTTTTATTACAAAATTTGTGAAGAAAGAGAAAAGATCTCTGTAACCTAGTCCTGTCAACAGCTGATCTGACAAAGTAGGAGCTACCCAAATGAAGTAAAGCCAGCAGACTGAAGGAAACAGAATACAGTCAGTTGCTGCAAATGAGCATTCCTCCACCAAAGTCAGTGTTTCTATGTGGATTTACATTAACTTAGGTTATGATCTACTGCCAGAGTAGCAAAAGCATCATATCTTTAGTGGGTGGCTGAAACAGTGCAGGAACTTCCACAAAATATGACCATTATCAACTTGCATGACTTGTTATTTCACTAGACATCAAGAGAGAAGGGAATCTGAGTACGTGTCTGAGTGGGAATTGTATCTAGGTAAATTCTGGGTTATTTAAAGCTTCCTCAGTTACTGACTTGAGCAGATTTGAGCTTTACAAATCAGGAATGATAAAAAGCAAGCAGCAAGTAACTCTCCCTTCAAAAATATTGATGCCATTACCATTCCATTCTTCACAGTAAATCAGCCTAAGGAACAAAAGACTAGGAAAATACAGAAAGCGGTCTTAAAGAAACTCATTTCACTGGTTTGTAACGGGAAACTAGAACTGGGAGAGGAAGAACAGTTGAGTTGGCACTGCCTTTTAAAACTACATAGCATGGCTAATTGCTGTGAAGGGAGAAGGAAAATCTCATTTTTTAAATCTTTATGCTAAAGAAGTTTTCAGAGCCTGGGACACAACCTAGGGATCCCAAATTCCCATTCGCTACTAACCACTGTATTTTACTCTTTTGCTATTTTATTAAAGACCACTTTGATGCTGGAGGAAGAACCGTATACATAAATTCAAGAAAGATCACTTTCATGACTGCTGGGTTCACTTAAACTCCTCTGGCTCAAACCGGTATTTGTCTATGAAAAAGGCATAATAGTGGTGGCTGTCCTTTCACCTAGTTGTTGATGGCTTGCACAGAGCCAAATGGTCACAGGGTTATGTTTTCTGCCCTTTGTTCCTAATTATATTAAAAGCATATTCATTCATCTTCTAATATTGTTTTCCATGTAAGTAATTGCATACAGCAGTTCCATAAAGGCTCTGCAACTGTGAAAAGGAAGCGCAGAATTTGGCTAGATTTGGAACAGTAGAAAAAATGTCTCCAGGGCAAAATCTGTTTTATGACACCATTCACACTGTGAATATGCTTGGGAATCCTTGTCCTATCTTACTGAATAATTACTGTGGAGATAAATGTTTTGTTACTGTTGATAAAATGCCTTAATTTCAATGCCAACGTACTGTGGGTTTTATTATGTTTTATTATTCCCATTTTCTATGGAAAATTAAACTGGTTTTATAATCAGTGAGATACAACACAGCTCAGTTAATTTCCTCATAGAAAAATAAGTGTCATTATTGCTGCTATTGTGTCATTCTTCATTCACCCCTAAGAGACAATCCATTGCTAAGGACTAAAGGATAAAGGAAAAAATTACTGAATACATAATTACTCTGTATTTACAAAGCACGGAACAGCAAGGAAAGCTGTGATGGAAGTTTAACAGCAGAAATAGGTAGAAAGATGTTTTGCCAATACTTGAAGAGCTGAGAGATGAAGTCAGTAGTAATGCTCAGATTGACTTTAGTAAGATCAAGATTTCAACAAATTTTTTCCTGAGCGTAACAGCATGAACAGCAAGTGATGTTTATCAGGGAGGGATACATCTGGCTCTAGCCAGTAGTTTGATATTTTAGACAGTCTGCTTATTTACACCAGTATGAATCCTGCTTGAGTCTTTCTTACCTCTCTATTCCTGTTTCTCTTCTACCACATATGCCAGAATCCTCAACCGGAGTTGGCACAGCTGCAATAAAGCACTAGCTACCAAGAGACATCTTGCAACCTCTGGATTTACATTTTACTTTTGCTTTTGTTCCACTGATCCTGTTTCTCTCTCCTTTTCGAGATCATGTGAAAGATTAAAAGGAGGAAGTGCTGGCAGGCATTTTCATTAAGAATCACTGGCTAATTCCAAAGTGCCTATTAGTAGAAGCCCCCTTGCAATGCCTGTGGTATCTATCCATCAGAGTTGAATCATGGATATCGATTGTTTTATATTTAATGTATCTCTTACATCTTTAATGTCTGAAGAGCTTGTTCCCGAAAGTGTCCTCAGCAGGGGGTAGGGTGGTCAGATCTACTCAAAATTTCCAAGGCTAGAAATGAGCTTCCAATAATTCTTAAGAGACGTGCAAATGTCACAGTTGTCTTCAGCAAACTGCAATCAATAAAACTATTTTTAAAAGCTGTACTCTTTCTCTTCCTCTGCTCCTGGGAGGTCTATATAAAAAGAATTACCACAAAATCAAGCCTCTGATTTCAGGAGTCAGGATACCTGAAAGCTAAAAACACCTTTATAAGTTGGAAGCCTGCTACATGCAGGAGTAGAGTGTTTTTTCCTAAGGAGTTCAGATGCATTTTGTAAAAAAGAGTAATTATTTTTGATTTATTTCAAAGGTTGCTTACTGACAAAACCATCAAAGAGATTTGATTGGTGATGGGAAGATATAGATTCAGATGGAAGGAGAGCAACAAAAGTGGAAGGACCTGACTGATGTCACAGGAGTTCGAGGGTTGCTTGTCTCCACTGTCATATGTAATTATTTCTCACATAATAAACCAATGCTGGTAATAACAAAAATGAAGTCTAGATCTTAGGACTGATAAACACTAAACTCTGCTGTTTCTAGACATGACCATAAACAATAAAAGCACCCCAAAAGTCACCCATCTATATTCAAATATGAATATTGTGGCTCAGAATAATCTCTGCTTAAAATAGTATGTATTTTAGTTATAAAGATGTGTATATGTTTTATTTTGCTGGAAACAATTAATGATTATATGCAATTCTTCAAAAGTACTAATTTACAACGTAGGGGTTCTGGATGTAGTATATTCCTTGTATCCCCCAAGAAGAAAAACCCTGTATTTACTTACAGGTTTTAATTTATTTGCATAAGGCGCTTTGAGATCTTTAGAGGAAATGCTCTGAACCAGCACAAAATTTTATTGGATGCATACTTCAGAACAAAAAATAAAGACCGATTGCTTCTTATGACTCAGTTGCACGGGAATAAATGATACATTTCATAGCCCTAAGAATTTCTCCATTCATCTAATACTTCTTTTTATGAGTTTTATTTTTTTATTTTTTTTTTCTTCAACTTTCTTATTTCCCTTTCTTCTTGCTGAAAAATGAAGAGGAAAGAGACATATTCATATTATGGAAAGGTAAAATTGAGCAACAGTAACAATACAGTAATCACTTTTTCTAGGATACTGTCTGATGCATGTAGTGCTGCTGATAAGAGCCTCTCTTCAGAGCTTTAAATGTGTTCCTGGTAAGTCAATTCTCTCAGGCTTAAAAGAGATTTTCATTTTTAAAGGAAATTTCTTGTAACGTCTTATTCAGTTTTGATTCTCCAGAGGCAGAACACTTCTCCTGGGAACCTCTCCATTCTGGAAATAAAAATTCAGGTGACATTCTAAGTTTTGAATCTCTCTTGCACACGTATACCTGCAGGATAGTACGCTGGCTCTGGGCAGTACATTCACCACATGATAATGTACTGAACATCAAATGCAGAGCTTTTTCTTTTGTAAAGGGGAGAAAAAAGAGAAAAAGGGGAGCAAAGTAGTCTTGGTTCTCACTCCTTGCAGGAAGGGGGTTGGAACAGGCAAATAATGAACACCTATTACCAATACAGTCTAGAGGTTTGAAGACCTCTGGCAAAAACTCCTAATACATCTCTTAACTTACGCTCTGCTTCTCATGGCTGTTCTGTGTACTGCCTTCTTCCTCTTCCCTTCCCATACAAATCTCATGAAAGGGGTACAGAGCTTGAACAAGGACTTTCTGTCATTTCAGTAATGGTAACAGATGCCCTCTTTGTTCTCTTGATGCTCCCAGAGCATGAGGTTTATTCTAACAGAGAGTCCAACAGATTTTTTCATCCCTCCAAAGAAGCAAAGTTTCTACAGTTGTACTGGGAGGGAGAAATCCCTGCTATGGGGAAATGGAAAGTAGCACTGAGGGCAGAGGAGATCATAAGTCCGTAAGAGGGAGAAGTAATGACAAATATATCAAAGTCTAAAGAAAAGACTCCCTAAATATAAGAATCAAAGGAAAGTATTGCGATGTAGGGAAAGGGAGGGCATTAGAAACCGTTTCTTTTAAAAGGTCTAAGCCTACAGCCCTCATGTGGGAGTGGCAATTCTGCATAAGAAGAGATCTACAAATGCTTTATCTCAAGGGAAGTCCTCAAGGTTACTGCAGTCCCAAACATCTAGGAGAAGACGCTATTCTATCTGTTAAACACTAGGTGCCACTAAGAGATCAGCATGGCAAACAACCGTCCTGTCCCAGACTCAGCAGGGAATAGTCTAATCTCTGGAAGGACAGAATGCTCTTCACTGCAGAACGGCAACTGTCCTCTGGACCATTTTTTGGCAAAGCTACAGCATAGTCTGTAATCCTTGGGACCTGTGGGCTGGTTCCTCAGCAGCAGCAAAAGAGAACAGTTCAACATAAATACATGGAGAAACTGCATTTTGCATGGCTGACTAGTTAGCTTGCAGAATTTAATTTTATGAAACGTTATTTCCTATTAAAGTCCCTGCCTGCTTCAAATATTTCTGCAGCAAACACCAATAAAAAGTTCATCTCACATTTACAGGAGAGATTCAGTTTTCTGCATGAAAAACTAGCTCCTCAAGAACAAAGAGACACAACATGAGATAAACTTGTCATCAGTGATGTTTTCTCTATTTGCACTGTGTGAAACAAAAGGGGTATTTTCACACCCATGATTTATAAGGATCTGTATAGATTTGCAAGTAAACTACAACTCAAAACATCTTCCCTTTTCAAAGCCATAAATGGCAGTACAAAAGTTTAAAAGCGGGCAATTGGCCACTCAGTTTTTAAAATTAATGTTCAAGAGAAATGTCGAGAGAATGCAACAAATACCCTCTGCAGGCTTCTCTCAGTATGCCACATCACACCCGTTTTATTTTGAATATGTCATATACCTGTTGTTTTAGTAAAACTTCTGTATTCTGAATACCTGTCTGTGGGAACCCAGAACAATCAGAAGTCACTGGGACGAGATACTGTCAATTGGCTGAGTTGAACTCACTAGAGTAGATCGCTCCACAGCGCCTGCAGGAACTGGGACCCATCACCTTGCATGGAAATAGCTCATCAGTTGTACTTTGTTCTTTTGAAGACTGTGCCTCTGCCAGGGGGCCTCTTGCTTCTGCAGAGGACCGCATGTGCTGCATTCAGAACCACGCCCTCAGTGATGTACCATCTTCCCACCTCCGCTACTGTCTATAACCCCCCTCTCTAGCTAGGCCAAGCACCTTGTTTTCAGAGGTTTTTACTTCCCTACGCAGTCAGGAAGCCTGAGACACAGCCCACCCCTGCATTAGCATAAGGCAGCTAGCGCTCTCACAAGGAGAACACACTGACAAGGCACTCTATTTCTGTTGCTCGGGAGTGTGCTAGACTGACGTCAGATCACTGTTGCCAGGCATTTAGAAATGTAGGCACTGTCTGTAGCAAAACAAAAGCGACCAAACAAGCAAAAGAAAATAAAATTACTTGTTGGCAACTGGTAATTCTCTACAGTAAGTAAGGAAAAGCTTCCCTCTGTCTTCCTGTTCTTCTGGACTTTAATTAGTGAGTTTAGTACAGAAATCGAAGAGGAACAGATTGTCAACACCCTAGATATTCAGCCCAAATAATGCTTAGCTCTAACACAGCAGTCTAGAAAGATTGACTAATTTGTTCACCAAAACTGCACTACAAGGAAGGCAGGACGACTTGACTGTATTATTGCTTTACTGACATCAAAGAATAATCTGAGTAAGACAAAGAGTGTGATCATACACCAACTTTCCTGGTGGAGGATTAAGCACTGTAGCATTCCAGGATCAGATCCATGTTCTTTTGTAAGTATATGAAGTAACAGAAGTGGAGAGATGACAGCCTTTAGCCTGGAACATTAGTTCAGTCATGAGATATAAATTAGAGTCACGCTAAAACTGCATAACAAATGAAAAAAACCTGCAAGAAAAGGATGGAGCCTTTTGTCTTAAGAAAAAATGTGTGCGTTTTTGGTGTGTGCTCGCGTGCAAGCTGTAATTACTAGTCAAAAGTCTGTATTAGAAAGCAAATGAGAATACTGGATCTGAGCTGCTGTAAATCAGCACCACTCTGCTGCCTTCAACGCCATGCTGACATCTCTCAGGTCTTTGAATGTTTCTGATGTCTTAAGACACAAATTCATCAGTTAATTCTAACTCTTTTCAGTTTAGTGATACAAGTCTCTCTGGTTTCAATGAGTACCAGATGGGATGCCTGTTTCACAGGTAGCAGCTCAATGTATTGTTTTAGGGGAGGGAAGGCTGAAGCAGACTTGATCTGCAATTTGACAAAGCCAAACGGAACACGGAAATGTTTGTTTCAGCACTGCAAGGAGCAGAGAGATCTCCTGGTGAGGTACACCGTCAACCTGCTTGGGCTAAGGAACTCTGCATCCTTTAAGATAGAGAAGGAAAATTCATAGGGCCTTATCTACCACTTGTATACTTCCAGTTTTTGCCCATGTGGAAAAAAGTTGATTAGGTCTATATGCAAGACGGAATAGAAAACACCCTGAAGGGAACAACTCTTCACTGGGCTAGAAGCCCCATCCTGAGAGTAGGTGATCTCCTTCTGCAAAAGACACAAGGCTATCTACTCACATTGGAGTTAATAGATTTAATTTCTCATTCAAGTATTCCAGTCTTATTAACAGGACTGCTGTAGTAGTACAGTGTAATCACCCAGTATAAAATACTTCAAATTTAATTCAAAAAGAATCAGGAAATCAAGCACTATAAAAGACTGGACTTTTGATTAATATACAGCCGGAGATGGTGCAATCCAGCAAAGCTCTACTGAAGAGAACAGCAAGAGTTTATATTACTTGAGCTCTAAAACCAGGCATTATTCCGTTCTCATAACATGGAGGAGGACATGCAGCTCAGACCTTGAGTGGTATAGAAAAAAACAGCAGCACAGTCAGTCCTGGCAGATACAATCCACTTGAGAATCAAGAAGAGTTTACACCTAAAAATGTTCCAGCTATTTATGTCAGTTTTGGCAAGCTTGCTTCTCTGAGATTACATAACATTAATGCATTCATATGATGCATTGTCCCATCCATCATTGCTTTAAGGCTGCCACAGTTTCATCTTAACGTCATCTCTCCTTTTCTTTACTTCATCTGTCACCAGCAGAACTAGCATTTCAGAGGCCAACAGAATAAGATCCAAATTAATTTGAAATGTCCTGCCAGACCCCTGACTGGTTGTGAAGCTGTTCCATGAGCTATAGTTCATACCTCTTTCCCCCTTTTACCACTATACAACATCCAGCCCAGACCCCTCATGTTTGCTTTCAGTTTGCTTTGTTTCACTCCTCACAATTCTGCTGAGAAATCTGCTGAATTTTTTGTTTGGGAGAAAAGGAAGTACTCAGGAACAAAGTATTTGGTACTTTTTTGGTGTGAACTGTGCATTAGCATTAATGTCTGGTATATTAACTCCTGAATCATTCTTTCTTTCTTTGCAGTCAATAAATTTAAGCTGAGAATGTGGCTAAATCTGTTTTTCTAGCTCTGTTACAGTGAGTTTTAAGGTTTTGGAAGAACCCATGTTCTAATCTCAACTTCCAGCCTCTATTTCTGTGTTTCAGAAAATATATTTTTGCTCTGATCCCACCTGCTGCAGATCACTGCATTCCCCCCCAAATCATTTAGGAGTTGTCTGTGTGCAGGGCTGCCTTCTTCCTGAGGACTGGCACTTGGTGGCACTAGAGTTCACATAAGGGAAAGTAAAGATACAGATGAATCAGCAGCATTTCACTGTTCATATAGTTGATGCACAGTGTCATCTAAAAGCGTTTACACTAGAGGTAACATCACTCAATCAGCTTTGAAGTCTGGCTCTGCACTTTCTTTGAAAATGTATGTGCTGTATAATTCTATGTGAAATGCTACCCAATTACAGTTTTCGGCAAGCTTCTCCGAAGTCTCCACAGGATTTGGAATTGTGAATTCTTGTGACATCAGAGGAAACTGAACAATTGTTTCATTTCCAGTGACAAAAGTACAATTGGACACTTCACAGACAAGCAGAAACGATGTCTGTCACATTATAATTACAGAGACTAATCTTGCAATCAGACCTACTATAATTGTCCTTGATATTAGCAGGAAGCCTGATCAGTTTTAGCTGGACTCCACATATTCTCCAGGACCCCATGCATACAAATGAGCTAGCAGCATGAGTCCATAAGAACACACAAGTCACTACTGAACTGATAGCCTAAATTATAGATCTGTTTTGTTTAAATTTGTTTAAATTTTACCTTTTGATTAAGGTTAATGGGATATTTGCCACTAGCTTCAGTTCAGTGGAAGAAAGATGAAGTCTTGGCTGCATATTATGATCAAAACTTCAATTAAAAAAGGATGGGATCTAAACATGAAACAGAAAGTGCATATGGTGACTTTGGAACCCTTCTTATAGCAGCACAGTGTGTCAGGGAAATAACAAATTACAAGCTAGTCTGTAGAACTAGCTGTCTGTAGAAGTAGAATGGTGTCTTTCTTTTGCTTAAAAAATAACTGCGATCATTTTCTATCAACTTTGTAATACACAAATTCACATGCTTTAAATCTGGTATTTCTGTTACAGACAGATGTTTTATATATAAAGAGAACAAGCACTCCTGAGACTATGAAAGGCTTTATAAAACTAAAGCAACAAGCAATCAATAACTATGTATGAGGCTTTGGACCTGCCCAGTACAGTATTGCTGTTATGAAGGCAGAGAATAATGTTGCAAAATCAAAAGAACTTCAAATTTCAAAGAATTTATGTCTTTCAATCCTGTAGAAACTGCTTCTCGGTATTTTAAAAATTCAGTGTCTTTTAGGACTGTATGTAAAATAAGTTTAAGGCTCTGTTAAAAATCCCAAGGAACTTCAACAGCCTAATAATCTTTTTTGTAAGTGCCTGTTTGACTCAGCAACATTCAGCAACCATTACACAATGTGTTTGATGACTATGTGAAGTTACTAACAGAATAACATGCTACAGAGTGCTGAAATCTCTGGCTAGCTCCTCTTTATATACAGTAGAACCTTTTAGCTCACTAAACTTGGAATCACTGAAAAAGTTTTGTGGGACTAAGCAAAGAACGGGTAACTAGGCTGGGAATATGTGCTGTATAAAGTTTCTCATCCTTCATGGGCTAATTGCTGGTTTTGGATCAACAGTCGTTCTAGCACAATGTCTGAATACGATTGCTATCTCCAACCATTATTAAACGGGAGGGTTAACAAGGCAGACAGTCGGAGTCCAGTTTAAACCTCACTGCAGCAGAGACTGCAGCAAGTGGATTGGACACACCCTATTAAAGATGCAGAACATCATTTCTGCCCTTCAAGCTTACTTCATCCCCTTTGCTGCAATGCTGTCGACAAACACAAAGCGTAACCCTTTTTAGAACAAACTGCCTCAGAAAAGCAGACATCAAGTTGCGCAGTATTTAAGCTAAAACTGCCAGGATATAAATGGTCTGTATTCACTGTAGATATCCTCTTGCCTCAAAACAAAAAAGGTTTCCATATATATATATTTATATGCATCCAAAGAACATTTTGGTGTGTCGCTTTTCACATAGGAAGTGCTTGCTACAGAGAACAGGGTCTGTAAATGCCTGCCTGAGAATCTTAATTCCCAGATCTTCATTGCAAAGATCCAACACAAGGCAAGCATGACCGTGCAATTTTTCCTAACCCATCTGGGTTATATGGTAAACTCCGAGGCACAGGTTCTGCCTGAATTCTCCTACAGGCTTTGGTCAAACTTTGTTGAAATTGATAGATGCAGTTTTGATGAAAAATCAACTATTTGTAAATTCAGGTCAACCTCAGTAAATACTTACAGTCAGAATAATGGAGGAAAAGTGGAACTTTGGGGAAGCTACAGCAGAGAAACGTTTCCTAAAGGAATGCCTTTGACTTTTCATTTCACAACTGACCTGAATTTCTGCCCAAGATAAAAATTCTGTCTGCCTCAGACTGCCAAACAAATGAAACTACACAAACATCTCTGATTACTGTTTTTCCCTGTCACTGACTAAAACTCCTGTGCAAGGATTTAAGGAAACCTGGACAAAATATTTTGTAGTTCAGCTATTCTAGGTTGTCTGTGGCTGGCTTGCAGGGGAGCTGCTGCAGACAAAAAATTAGAGCAGTCCCAGAGGTTAGACCTATTTGAATTTGGGAAGAGCTGAACCTGCAGTATCCTCACTCCCCTGTGAAGGGCAGCCCAGATTCTGATCCTGACAGCACATTGTGAGAAACCTAGGAGACTTTATTAATGACTATGCAGCATGGACAAGAGGGATGCATTGCAGAATCATACGTCTTGCTGTTCTGTTTCAGTGCCTAGATTTCTGCCTTCCTCTCACCCCTCAGCTGAAGTAACTGTGTTAACAGTCTTATCCAATAATTGCCTGAGACTACAGAAAACAAGAAAATCAAGTTAAAACGCAGTTCCATGTGGAGGGAAGCAGTGACACATTTTTTTTCAGAGAAATGCCAGTTACAGAGAAAAGAAGAAAAAGAGATGACCTGTGAAAATGCAGACAAGAGTGACATTGAGCCCTTATGCATAAGCTAGGCACAGTTACCTGATGGAGAAACGTATGTTCTTTTGTATTCTCATCAATGGCTAAATCTCCCAGTAAGAAAAATAAAAATTTGTCAGTAGCTTCTCAGTTTTCTTGCTTGTCTGTAGCAGCTTCAAGGGTGATATCCAGTGTCTTATTGCTGGACAGCACTGAATCCTTCTTGCATCAGTCAGAAAGAAAATAAAGTACAGTACTGTTAAACAGGTGGGCCTCATTCTTGTTTTACCCTAAGGTAATTTAGCAATGATTTCAGTCAAGCTAGTGGAATCAGTGGTGGTTATAAAGACGTATGTGAGAGAGAGAAAGAGAGAGAGATTCAAACTAGTATGTGTCATATAAGGATGCTATACAATTTTTACACCTACATTTAAAGATCTTTTTCCTGATAACTGTGCCTGTGAAAGCAAAGCCTTGTCTAGTAACAGAGACTGCTGGTTGTAGGATTGTGTTGTAGACTGGAGAGTAGAATGGTAAGGAAGCAAAACAGCAGAAGGTTCCTTGGATCATAGTTGAGGACACGAGCACTAGCAATTCAAGCACCACACCTACTTTTGCATGTATAGGTCCTTTCCATTTTACAGGCAGAAAAATCCAGCTCCAAACTAACTCAGAATTCAAGGATGTTTGCTGGAGATTTTTAGCACAGATCAATAAAAACTTAACGTGCAGAACCAGTGTTTTGTCTCAGATCTTCAAGCAGTTAAGAACTGTATTTTAGTAGAGCTTTCCTACTTCACCACATCTGAGGATACACTTTATTATATTTAGTGATTTACAAGAAGAAAGCAAAGAATTTTGATACGGTTATGCTTATTTCATCTGCTTTTATTCCGTCTCCAAAGACTCTGTTCCTGGGGCTTCCTCTCTGGACAGGACAAAGTTAACTGGACTAGAAAATGCTTTCTTCCTACCTTCCACACTATAAAAATAGTGTCTTTAACCTCTGCTGGCTAAAGCAGCTCTGTTTTGTTCCATTTCAATCGCTGACTGGACACTTGAAAAGCTAATTTCTTTTGGGTAGCCAGTACAAGAATTCTGGGGGTTGATCACTGGAAATTCTGGTCACTCAGTCTTCAAGGTGAATCTGAAGGGGTCTATCTGATCACACACCTAATGCTTGGAGGAACGAAGACTAGAGATCAATATTCCTGGTTTCTTCAATGAGCTTTGGGAATGCAAACAAGTGATTAGGGCAGAAACTACTGAACATCTGAGTTAAAAACAACTTTTGTATACTTTGACCTTGTGATTTCCAGATTTCTGCCCATATGCCAAGAATATACTTTGCAAGTTGCAGCATCTATTTGGCTCCCAATCCAGTTTTTCACCTCCAAACCTTATTTGAAGTTCAAATGCCAAAATTTATGGCTGCACGTCTGTTAATTCTTCTGGATGTGATTAGCTGCAGTGCCAAAGTAAGATGATGCATCGGTGTTCTTTTAAGACCAGTGAAGCTAAGGTACTAACTCATTTAAGGCACTACAGTGCTTAACGATGTAAATCATGTTAGCAAGAAGCACAAAGACACTGGCACTAGAGTGCAGATACTTCTGATCCTAATCACTAGGTACGCTGCCTACCTAGGATTTTCTGAGCAATGTATTGTAGATGCCTTACAACACTGAAGCCCTTAAGTCTCAGATATGCAGGCTTTTACATACATTTTAGCCTTTGCATGACACAGTGTAATGCAATTTGAAATGGGAACTGTTCAGGAAGAGTTCAGCCAATGTGCTGAGGTGACTGGTACAAAAAGGAGAGTATAGCATACTGGACAAGTATCATAAATAGAGAATGTGGTAGAGAAAGAGTGAATCTGCACCACACAAAACAAATCATCCTCTTTTCTGTAAATCTTCTGGAGAGGAATAAAGGGCATCTAAAGACACAGGATTCTGCTTGTAAAAGACCCTATTCCTTGGTCAAGTTGCTTGTGTACACATGGGAAACTAAGATATCCCAAGATTAGGTGATGTGCTGAATGCTAAAATTGGTCTCAGCCTGGAAAATATGCAGCAGCCACTGGCTTCCAGTCCTCAGAAAAAACACTCGAACTGAAAGATTCATAGCTTGGTACATGAAACCTTTCTAAACCAAAACCGAAATATCTTAATTGCATGCCATTAGTTCAACTTACTGAAAAGAAGGAAAGAGGGGGAGAGAGAGCAAGAGAGAGCGCATGTTTATTTTCAAAAGAATAGAGTTGCTTGGTTTAGTGACATGCCTGTCATGTAAAGTCAATTTGTTTGCTGTTATCTGCCAATGCACAATAGCATCATGTTTTGCTGTCACTGGTGATTGCTAGACAACTCACAGACACTGGCAGTTCTGCAGATATGCCACAGCTTGGTTAAATAAAAATGATCTCATGAAAGATACAGGGTCAAATCCCTCTTGAACCTATCCTTACAAAACATCTTTGACTAAAATGGGAGAAAAGTAAGCAGGATCTGGCCCATAGTAACTTGGTACTAAAAATTTAAATCTTATAGGATGATTCTTGATTATTCACATAACATTTTCTAATGTTATTTACAATGGTGGTCTACAGTCAGATATCCTCTTCCTTTAAAAATAATGGAATCTCTAAGAGGCTAGGGCTGAAATCTAGTGTCTACTGGAACAAGATGCTTCAAAGCAGTTGTGTTTGAGATTGAGCATGTTAGGAGCCTGACAAGAAAGAGACAGGCCTTTCTTCCTCAAAAGTTTCTCCTTTCATGTTTGTTAACCTAGCTGTTATTATATTAAAGACTCATCACAGCTACAGACTCCAACTTAAAGTTCTCCCTACACAACAGTTTCTACCACTGTTTTGCATTTCAAAGGAACACAATTCTTAACATGAAAGGGTAAAATATAGCAAATACTAGGTGTAGAAAAGAGAGTAAGTAAGGACTTTTAGGTATGCAGAGCTGAGCATCAGCGAGCACTGAAACACTGTATTGAATAGACAAGCATTTGGAACAGAAGGTATGTTTAATGTCTGTGGTCCTACACACTGCTACTATTGACTTAAAAGCATTGGCATGACAGCCCAAAATTTCCCAAGCATTTATGACCCTTCCATAGGGGAACAGTGGGGCAGGGTGGGAGGGAGGGGCAGAGATGTCCCCTCTTCCACAGCAAATCACCTGCTGACTTAATAAGAAGACAGGAGCATAAATATCCTGATTTTTTTAGGGGAACTGTTGATAAAGCCCCCAATAACTCTAATTGGTCTGAGATGGCTTGTGTGAAGACCTAATTAAAGGTCCATAGAAAGCAATAAAGAGAGTCTCACCTTCTTGAGTTAATTCAGGATCTAGCAATGTACTAGGACAGACTGCTTATATAGATGGAGTTAAACTACTATGGGTAAGATAAGAGTCAGCCTTGGAATCTTATAGGAATACCACCTTATTTTGTAGGATTGTAATGAGGACAGTAGCACAGGGCAATGGATAATTGAACTTAACACCCAGGTTCTGATTGGGCTTCTTTATTGCATTGTGCCATTTGGGCAAAACCTCTTCCATTATTTGTTTTCCTTCGTTAATTTAAACAGTTAACTCTGGAAATCTGTGCCTGTACAGTACCTCTTACAAACCTTTCACAAATGTGCTTATCTCACTTTCAGTTTTTGAGTATCATCTCATTTTAACATTGGAAGGGCCCTTAATACTACAAGAATGTCAAACTTATACATGTCTGTATGTAAGTATGTATGACTGTGTGTCACAAAAATGTATGTTTTGTACACATAATGAAAGGAAAGAAATCATGATTATGGCATATAAGAACCACCACCAAATTGTTCATCTTCATTAAAACTGCACTGAGTCAATATTGCTTGCAGCTAGTACCTTCAGGAGAGGAATCAGGCAAAATAATGAGAGTTAATTGCTTTGCCAGTGTGTATTAGGTCACTGTGTCCAATGATATTGATCAACAAAGACTGGCTAAAGCAGGCTTTTCTGACGTGAAATTCTTTTTGCCTTGTGCAAAGAGTAGAATAATATGAAGTGCTAAAACAAATTTCTAGTTGTTCCAGACTCTTCCAGTAAAACAATGTTTAAACAAATGTATTCTAGCAAAAGATTGAATGAACAGGCCATTTTTAAAATCCGAGAGCTGAGATGCAGGGAGGCACTGTTTATTTTTAAATCACATTTGCATGCAAAATCACAGCTTGCAGCCACATCTGCTGAACCCACAATAGCAGTTGCCCTTGTAATGTGATCTGCAGACTTTTAAAAACCAGCCCATTGATTAGCTGCAGGACTGCAGGATGTGATTTTATTTATTTATTTATTTATGCCTGGAGCAGCACACTTAATCAATGAACACTGGCTGAGACCGGTAGGGAAAAAAAAAGTAGCAATAATCTAATATCAAAGAAGGCTTCTATGCACAAACACTACTAATCAAATTGGCCTTCATGACTACCTAGAATGAAATTTAACCTTAACTATGACTTCAAGTTAGGAGACTGTGAGTAATTATCTTGTAGATAGCTTCTTTCTTAACGTTATTTATTATTTCTATTGTGGAAGAGCACTGGAATCCTGCCCTAAGCCACTGTCCCATAATGTGAAATACTGAACACCTCTTAAAATAAAAGCAAGATAAGGTAGTCTGAAAAAAAGTAGTTTAAACTAGGTTGGAACTCTCCAGTAAAAAGCTTTTGTAAGCAAACAGTATAATCAAGTAGCTAGAATAAGGGTCTGCTGGTAAAGATTTCTGGTTTTTACTCCTAGCTTTTGGAAGGTAAGGAATAATTAGAGCAGCCTCAGGACCCTCTGACTGTATTTTACTCTCTGGGCAGGAAGGCAGACTAGTAATTAGGCCACTACATGGGAGAAGAGAACTGAAAGTCAGGACATCCGAGGGGTATTTCTCAAGGTGTAACGGTAGAACAGTCATTTTAGAGCAGAGGATAAAATGCAGTAACCCAAGCTTACCTTTCTGTAAAGCAGGGACATTAATATATGTAGATAAGTACATGCAGAAGTGTTGTTACTCGCGGCTTTGCATCTCTTAAAAAGAATAGCAGCAAAGACAGTCACTATGACAGTGGTTGTGTATTAAGGATATTACCCAGTGTTTAATTTTGGCCCTTACTCTGCTGTCTTTCCAATCAAGGCAAAATTCTTGCTGGATGCAAAGGTAGCAGATTTGTCTCATTAAACTTTGAATAAATTCACAGCAGCAAACTCTGCACGATCCTCTCTTTTCAACTATTGTTCATGCTGTAATCAGGCATATCCATCACACAGCTCTGCATCTGTCTGTGTCCTCTCTCCTTCACACAACCCTCATCCCTTCGTCCGTATGAACAATGGATGTGATGACCTAATAAGTCTCTTCCATATGAGATAACTACATCTGGGAATATGCCTTTGTTCATAACTTACACTATAGTGTGGACATGAGTGAGGTTAGCATATGGCATTTGCTAATGGTCCCTCCTATTCCACCTCTCTCATAAGATGATTTAATAGAGATGATGTCAATATCCCTTAACAAATTGAATTAAAAATGTTGCTGCAGCTGCACATGTAATAGAATCTACAAGCTCCTCAGTAACCTACTTAATTATGGAATAACATTTTAGCCAGTAATAGAAGGTGCACAAGCAAAGACATGCAGAATTTGGGATGACGGTTGGGAAGACACCTGCCTTTTACAATATCACCATTTATCAAAACATTCAAATGCACTTACCTTGCCTATGTGATGAATGTAGATATGCACCCATTCAACTTCTCACACGTTTTTATTATAACCAGTATTTACATATCACAAGAAGAGGGTATTCCTGGGGTAACAGTGCTGATGTAAGACTTCAGAGAAATGAATTGAGTTTCCTGATCTCCCATGGACATTTCAGGAAAATCACTTACAGCCATGACTACAAAGATCTTTAGGACTATAAAGATGCTAAAAGATGCTTTGTGAGACTCACAGGGATGTGCAAGCGTGTTAGGTGACTAACTCTCTTTGAATGTCCAGGGTATTTATATGTCCCCTTCCCAAGTGCTAAACAGGTGTAATGGTGTGAAGTTCAGATATGACAGAAATGGGAGCCAGCTAGTTCATTCTCTGATTAAAAGTGTTCATTAAGAGCTTTATATTACTTTTTAAAGTTAGGCTTGTGCTTAAGTATCTTTTTGAACTGGGACTTGCATGACAGTTTTTCCAAGTTATTCTGCCAATATAACACCAGATTCACAGAGACATGAGAGAGAGAAAAATATAGCTGTTACACCCAGCTAATAACAAATCCACTGTAATGGGCTTCAGCAAATTTCTTCTTGCTACAATTCCAGCTAATATATGACATCCATGTAGGTGGGCAGCCTACAATGGCTTATAACTAACTCTACTACCTGCTGATGCATCTGTTTCATACACCATTTTACTGTGGTCTATAAATGAAGCTGCATACTCAAGAGTTTTTCTCCCTTCATCAAAGCCTCCAGGATGACAAAGAGATGGCATAAATAATTCACAGTATGTTACCAAGAAAAGCACTGAAGCTGCAGCACTTACTTTTCTTCTTATATGCAGTATTAGTCCAGCGATGTGACTTGTAAGTTCTAGATCTTGAAAAACACTGTGGTTGGAATGATTTCATCTTGACAGGCAACATTTGGAGTATCAGAAGACATCCTGGCTGAAACAAACACAAGCCTGCTCAGTCTTTCTCTTTGTTATTTACTTATTGCTACGACCGGCCTATTATTTATTGGTTTAACAGGGGTTATCATTTTCAATAGTTTATAACAGTAACTGTTGCCCAAATTAATCCCTTACCACACACCTTTTTAATTCTTCCCCTTTGCCTCCAGTTCACTGAGCCATGCAGGCTTGTCTGGCAAGATCTCCTAGGTAGCCTTGCTCTAGGGATGCTCTATCTCCTCCTTTGCTTTGATCTAGGAGAAATGAGTGACAGCCGCTAGTCCAGTGTGACAGAAGAAGATTCTCATGCTCTTCCAACTCTACATCTCTCTCCTCCTTAAAATGCATAAAGACGTAGCTAGAGCCTCAAACTTAAGCCCAAATTCTTGGGAAATTAATGTACAAGTATCTGCCACAGACTCCTGCCATGTCTGGATCTTGAGGTCTAGCAGCAATCCCTGTTTCCCTGGGGGGGGGTGCACTACTATCTGGAAGGCTTCCCTAAATAATACTACTGCTATTCCTAAAACAACTATTCACGCCTGGATTTGCTGAGGAGGATAGGTGAAGGGAATGGGGAATAAATCTTAGGTAACACCTACCTGGAGCTTAATTCATTAGCCTGAAGTACTTATATTGACATCTTTGGCCCTGAAGCTCACAGATTTGATTCAAACTTTGGCCATAAGCAAGGTATGAGGTAACAACAGACAATGACATATCCAGAATGTATAGATAGCCAAAGATGTTAACAAATGAACGGTGTCTAACATGCTGATGGACAGACCCATAACTTTGTATTGTTAGTTCATGCTTCCTTTCCAATAAAGCAATTACATTCAATCACCATGTGCCTCCTGACATCCATTTATAAATTCCCCGATCGATAACCTGTACCATGCTTTCACACACAAAACATCTGGGATCCAATCTGAATCCCAGCACCTCTCTGACTCTTCTCAATTTCTCTTTCAAATTATCTCATACAGATGGAGCATTGTAATTAAGCCTGTCAGATCCAAACACATGCAGTGAATCATTTTCAAACACAATTACTAGAGAGTGGGTCTCTGGTGGGTGGGTTGCAGTGATGGAAATAGGAAGAGAAATGTTTCACAGGGTAAAGTAAACCAGAATAAATCCAGATATGGGTTAAATGTCATTTAGCTCTAGTGCTCTCTGTGCTAAACAGTTTATTATGTCAAGCTAGGCAGCATAATCTTGATAAAGAGCTGGGGTGGGAGTGAGCCATATCTTCTCTAAATTTTATATTCTCTTTACTTCCTGAACATAAAAATGGATTTATATGGCATGAAAAACATAAATGAAGCTACTTTTTGTTGTTGAAATTAGAGTCACGTAATGAAAAGCTGATAAAGTATAGCATAAATACGACCCGCTCTACATCCTGCTCAGCCCCTGTTCACATCTGCTTGTTTTGCCATACAAGTGCACTGGGCGTTTTTAGGGATTCTGGTGGGGTCCATCTGTAATCCCCCAGCCCACATGGCAGGTTGGTCTGTACATGCGGGCAATTTTAACGTATGGCATGGACAAACCTTGCAAATCTCAATCTGCATCAATGATTACAGCAAGGGCTCAGATGGTAGGTATTTATTCCAATTATTCATGGGATGGCAAGCCAATTTTGTGCCTTGTTAAGTAAATTACTTTAACAGGCTAGGTTTACATGTCTGGTGTGCTAGCCTGGGGAGATGAGTTTGCTTTTTGCACACAACCTTTCCAAATGTTGCCTGCCTCTGCAAGAAAGATGCAGCTAGTATTCTCCATTCAGAAAGACCACCCAATAATCGGATTCTTAACCAGAACCAATAATCGAATGTATTAACCTAAGATACTAACAAAAAAGTCCTTGCTTTGCACTCTGCAGTGTAATTTTGGAGAAACTCATGAGAAGCCATTAGGTGCCTATACTCTTTATATGAGTAAATGCAATAGGACCATCTTTAAAAAACATTGCCAGTACAGCTTAAATGTTCTTTAACTACTTTTTTGGTAGGACAATCCAAATTTCCTTTTAAAGCTAACTGAATAGTATTTGCAATGCACCTTGAGATCTGTAGATGAAAGGCTCCAGAATAAAAACATGTTTTACTCCTTTTTTATTAAATCAAAACATATAGAAACACATATTGAAAAGAAATCGCTGGGTGAAAACCTTCATGCTTCCTCCCCCCTTTCCTTTCCTCCATCTTTTAATTCTATTTCTTTGATAAACCAGTATACTTCAAAGGCCAGGTCTTTAATGCTCCATTTGTAGCTACACAAAGTGTACTAGGAATGATCTGCCTATCAGGTAATAGAAGAGATTCATAGGCATCAATTCCAAATGTTCTAAAGCAGTTTACTAGGCTCAGAGACTTCAGTGATAAGTGTGGGAGGAAGACAGAGAAACCTAGAGAAGGGAAGATTTCAGTCTTCCTCCTGCACACACTCCTTATTCACTTGAGTAATCTCCTTAAAGCTATTCAAATGAAACCTTGAAGAACTGATGTTACAGGCAGACAGACAGATACTTCTATCCATATAACAACTTTATAAAAATTGCAGAACTTGACAAAAATGATTCCCCAGTTACAAGCATCCGCTCTAACCCTCTGTCTTTCTACAAGTAAAATGACTTATTCATTATATAACATCTGCATACTCCTAAAGATGCACAGCTAGGAACAGCTGAGCTAAAAACAGACTTGAAAAAGGAAACAACTTGTATACAATAGGTATGTGAGCAGATTCTGGAATACAGGCTGAGAAAAAAGGGAAGTGTTTTTCCTGCATCTAACCAGCAGCTCATGAGAAGCCACGTTTTCAGAGCACAGAAACAAGTTCATAAGTACTCATCCCTCTAGCAAATTCCCCTGAAAGTCATGCTCCCAAAAAAGTTAGGATTAGGACTATATGAGATTTAGAGCAGAACTGTGCCAAGGCCAACTGCCTAGGTTTATATTTGGGGCTAGTACAGGTCATTGGACTAAAATTAATGCTAGAGTTAGAAGCAGCAGGGACTAATAATCAAGATTTTTTTGTGTGTAGCTAATGAACCCTGCTGGGCTCATGGCTATTTTTAAGGCTACAGTTAGATTTCAAACCACCAAGGGCCAATGAGACAGATTTATTGTGGGACTGGCCACAACTGGTCTTGCTTTGTCACAAAACTTGAAGGAGGGAGAACTGTTTTTAATGATTCATTAAATAATAAAATGTTAATTCTTGCATGTATTTCACCATTTTACAGCATTTTAGAATTAATTACAGTGTGATCACCATAGGAAAAAAGATATAAAAGCTAATGCATGCAGAATTTGGATTGCATGCTGTAGACAGTACATGGGGCTAAACACTACAGTAAGAGGATAAAAAATTTAAGTATATTAACATATATACTTGAGTAACTTGTATATGTCTGTAAGTATTCTAGAAAAAACAGTGTGATCACATAATTAAAAGACTTCATCCTAACGCATAGACACACAACAGGTATGATGACTAACACCCACCATTATTAAATTTCAAGACCCTGCTTTAAAATATGGGAGGGCAAAAGAGTTTCTAAAGCAAACATTAAAGTGTTTTTTTTTAATATTACTTTTAGAAGTTGTGAAGAAATGAAAACAGGATTTTAAAATGGGAAGTATCAGCTAATCTTAAAAGAATAAGCAGTGCTAACATCTCTCTTTGTAATAATACAAAGGAGGTAAGATTACAGGATAGTTCAGTACAGAGTTGTGAGGCACGAAGCAAGAATCATCATCCACTGACAAGAAAGCTTGCTCAAACAAGTACTTCGGTTTTCAGGAGACCAGGACCTTTCATTTAATAAATTCGTATCTGGTATTGCATATGTTAACTTCCCCTAATGTCTGGAAAGAACAAACAATGAAATACTGATGGAAATTTTTCTTGTGTCACTTGCCAGTGTTTAGTCAGCACCCATTTCTCACCAAGCTCCTGCCTCTGTGAAACAAGCACAGTCCTGCACAGAGATTCCTGTCTCACCTTCCTGCAGAGCATCCTCCCCAAAGCTGCATGCTGGGCACTTTGAAGAGTTTTACTGAGATGTTCTGCA
Source organism: Apteryx rowi (assembly GCF_003343035.1). NCBI lineage: Eukaryota > Metazoa > Chordata > Aves > Apterygiformes > Apterygidae > Apteryx > Apteryx rowi. The sequence continues at coordinate 1,217,452 of NW_020450827.1, read as the reverse complement.
GTAATCCCTGAGGAAGAAGAGGTTAAAGAAATAGCTTGTACAGCAGTCAGTGCAAAGTAGCAGTACAGAGTGTTTTATTGCTGCCTATTCCTGCAAAACACAATAAAAATCATGTCTCCTGCACCCCAGCCCTTCTTCCAAGAAACGCCTGCCCAATAGATAATCATTGCTGATTCAATGCCCAAGAGGGCTTCTTTAAGGAAGAAAACTGCTGCAGTATACACTGTATTCATCAAATATTATTGCTGCTCTCTAGAGTAACAGGAAGATCCATTACCACAGGAGGAATAGATTCAGCATCATCTTATAGGGGCTACAGCGATAATTTTTTATTTTAAAGCAATGGCTTCTTTTGACTGGGATCCAGAAGGGGAAAAAAAGAGAGAGAGACAGGAGAAAAAAAAAAAAAAAAAAAGCCAGGCTAGCAGAAAAGAGGAGCCTGAGCTGCCTCCATCAGTCTCACTGCGGGAGGCTAGGCAAGACTGGGAAGTTCAAAGGGAGGAGCAGGGCTGCAGAAGTGACTCAGCATCCTTCTGCGGCAAAGGGGAGCGTGTCGGCAGCCACCGCCCTTCTCTGGCTGCGAGCACCAGGCCTGCCCTTCCCTGCCAGCAAGGGCTGCCGGATGGACACTGCAGCCCTGCCAGGCCCCCTCCCACAGAGAGCTGCTCTCCTGCTGCCCAAAAATCTCCCTGGAGATAGTCTCAGGAGCCACAGCTCCCTCCACAGTCAGTGCCTTCCCAGAGCATCTACGGAGCCCATTCCCCAGGGACACCACCAGCAAAGCTACCGTACCCCCCTTCCTTGTTATCTCCCCACTGCAGACCAGAGATACCACTGCACTCCCTCAGAGCTGCAGAAAAGCTATTAACTCCCACTCTGCCATATTCACCTCCCACTCACTGGGAGCAGCAGAGCAGCTGATACCCTCTTCTCTGCGTGCGGTCTAATTCTCACATGGCTATTCCTATTCTCAGCTATTCCTCACAGAGTGGACTGTAATAATGTTCACAGGATAGAAAAGAACAAAAGGGCCAAATAATATTGCTTGCGCAGACCTATGACGGAAACTGCTCTCTCTAAAGGAGGTATGTATGAAGGTACATCTCAGAAAGGAATCTGTCCTTTATTTTGACAGTCGCCTCAGAGTTGCACAGTGTACAAGGTCAGCCACAAGCGGAGAACTCAATCCTCTCACGTGGATCAGAGTGGGAAATTAGGCTCTTCTCAATCCCACGGCAGAACTGGGCTCAGTTCCTTCCATCTGGATGGGGTAGGGAGGAGTCACTTGGTGCCCATGAGCACTGCCCTGTAAGCAGCGCTTGGCAAAGGCTGCAGGGAAGCAAGGGAGAAGAGACCTACGACTGGTACAAAGCCCATTCCTGCTTCCTTCTCAGCCATTTCCTCATTTCCTGCTAGGTTTGGCTTGATTTCCTGTCTGTTGACATTCTCTTTCTATTCCTTATTTAACACTTTCCTCTTGGGCATGTTTGTTTTTTCCTTTTTTTTTTTTTTTTTTTGTAAATGGACTTTTTATTTTTTTCCCAATCTCACATGGCCCCTTCCTGTTCTCAGGATGCTTAGAAAAAATAACATTTCTGAGAGAAAATTCTTCCGATCCCATAGATCATCCAATCACCCCATTCTGTTGCATCACTTCTGGCTACTTTTAGGAGAGTTTTATGTAGTATAAACCACAAACAGTAGCTCTTGGGATGAGGTCTGGGAGCCACCAAACCCCTCTGTTAACTACATGAAAGCTGGGGCAAAGCAGGTGTTGCTGCTGAATGGGAAAGGGGAGGCTTGCTCTTTCTGATTCTTTTCTTGCTTGCAGCAGTTGGGCTGCTGGCCAAAGCGAGCCTCGGACACGCTAGCTCCTCCTCTATGCGGGACTCTCCTCCTCTATGCGGGACTCTCCTCCTCTCTCCCTCCCTTCTCCTCTCTCTTTGAAAAGTTGGTGCAGTGTTGAACTTTTGCCAGCAACTGGACCTGCTGCAAAAGCGGCAGCTTCCCACGGGGAGGAAAGAAGAAGCAGGCTGTGCTTTCTCTGAGCTCCACTTGACAGCAACCACTCTGACAATCCCTTTTCCCTCTTCCTTCCCCTCTCCGCTTACAGCAAGCCTCTATCAGTCCCCACTACAGGGAAGGAAGGCATAGCAAGGTCCTACCATCACATTCCTGTGGTGACAGGCAGAGGACACTGCCAAGAGCTGATCCAACAGAGGTTGCTCTCTCCTGTTCCACCTGCAAAAGGTCAAATCCTCATTATAATGTCCCATCCATCCCTAAGATGCACAGACAAACCTCTCCTAAGTTTTCTCCTTGGGCTGCAAGTGCCTCTGCTACTATCCCTGCCACACCAATCCTATAGGCCCTATATTTCACCTCATGCAGACAGATTCCATCTCCTTCCCCGAAAAGCCAGAATTAAGTTTCAGATCCCTTTCTCCCCTCCCATCTGCCCCTAAATTGCTGCTCCATCGGCGTAAATTCCCAGCAGGAGGCGCTGAAAGAGTACATGGCACCAGCAAACTACTGCAGTCTTCCTCCAGGGAATTGTAAATCCAGAATTAACCCTTCCTTCAGCCTTTTCCCTTCCCACTGTTCCCAGCATTTCTCAGTCCAGTGCAGGCTGCTCCCAAGATGACAAGCCCCCTGAAGGAATGATTTAGGTCAGATTACATGGGTAGTGAGTCTGCCCCTCAAGGCAAGCCCTAGATGCAGCTGAACAGTCTTGGCCAGGCTGAGCAAAATCTGCAATGCGTTCTTTCCCCGAGCTCAGCAGCAGCAGCCGAGGGGGGGGGGGGGGCACTGAGCTCACTTGCTTGCCTCCTGTTTCACATATCGGGTTGCATTACTACAAGAAATAACTCCTCCCTTTCCCTTTCCTCCTCCTCACCCATCCCACACATTTGCACCTTGAGGAGGCACCCCAAAGATGCACCATCTCCTCTCTCTGACTGTGCTGCGCCTACAAACAAAGGCACTTGCTTCCTACTGGCTGTGCTGTGCTGCAGGAGCGGCTGCTTCCAGGGCTGCAGGCTGACAGAATGGCTTCTCTTTCTTCAGCAAAATCCGCAGACTCAGAGCATCTGATAAGCTTACCAAACAGCTGATCTCCAGACCTACTGGTCTTAACCCAAACTTCAGATGTTACTAGATCTAAAGATCTTATTAGTTACAGAAACAACCCAGCTTGCCCCCCTTCTACTCTCCTCAGATTAGTGGAAACAAGAGCATTGCCCTATTACAAATCACTTTAACAAATAAAACAGAAGGAGCATCCCAGCCTTAGAGAGCTACACATGTCCCTAATTTCAATTTATGGATGCTGTGGGTCTTGTGACAATTTCCTCTTTGCTACCTTCATGTACACACTTGAAAGAAAAAGAAAGATGAAAAGCAAGTCGCATGTAGCCACTATTGAAGTGAAAAAACAAAAGGAATTAATGAAGCTGCTTTCCATTTTGAGCATGCAGTGGGTATTATAAACAAATTAGGAATCTTTTCCTAAAATCATAAAAAGTAGCTTGAAACTTTTTTCCCAGTCCTTCAAAGGCAAAAGCATATCTCAGAGCTTGTACGAAGTTCTTTACTGAACTCTTTTAAAGTGTATACTTTATGATGACAAACCATTGACTTAACCGATCAAGAGACACCACTAAGCTTTATTTTTACTTATATTGCCACACATTGCAGAGCCCCATCAGTCTGCTAGACGCTGCATCTATACAAGTCTGGAGAGAGGACGGGCTGTTGAGTGCTTGCAATGCAATTAGGCAAGCAACAGCTTGAAGGGAAAAATGTTACAGAAATTTGAGGCATGGAAGACCCAATCTCTAAGCTGTTGCCTTCAAGAGCAAAGGAGATGTATGTGTGTTTCAGGAGGAATAACTGACTTGCGCATGACCACACTAAGCACAAGGGCTTGGTTAATTCTGATAACAACCATTTTTGGTCTACGTCTATGGACCATGCTTAGATCTCTGTTTTTCTCATGATACTACAGGCCTTTTTAGCTCATGAACATAAAGGAAACATTTCCCAGCAATACAGTTAAAAATGTATACACGCTGGATTATTCATCTCAACACAGTGACAGCATATAAGCCACTACTAATACCATTTCGTAAGTGCCACTGAAAGGTGCAATATGCTCTCATTAATGTCACAGTATGTGGTGCAGTAACACAAAGAGGTTAACAGTGTTAACATCTTATCCTCTGTTAAACATAAGAGGCTTGACTCACTCCTGCTGGTCCTGAAAAGGCAAACTGTATCTTTGGGCAGATGAAGTATACATCTCTCTGCTTGGAAGGATTCATCAGAGAAAGGTGATTTTAATCTCTCGTTTTAGAGCCACAGCACCTCAGCTTTTGGAGGCTGCTTAGTAAATGTGCTGAATCAGAACATCCTCCAGATGCTGTGGCTGTTCACCAGACAGTCTTTGAGATGTGCCAACTGGCTCTAAATTTCCTAGTGCAGCAGGGCTATGGGCACTCTTCGCTTTTTAATTGAAAGCTCCTCTTCACAATGAAACAAACCCAGTGCATACAGCCTCACAGCCTCTATCTTGGGAATGTGGAAATCAGTTTTATTCTGCTGCTGGCATCCCCTCTAATACCAATAACAATAATTTATCATAAAGGCACTAAACAAATTGTATACGGGATTTAGTTCTTAAACAACCACAGTCCCATGAGAACTTCAGATATCCAGCACCACTTTGGCTCAACAGAAATGTTCTTCATTCTGATTTACTGCATCAGACTGAATGTGCCAATCCTAGGATTTAAAAAAGATATTGTGTCCTTGTGTCCTCAGGGCAGAGGATCGTTTTACCAACTGAAAATTTCTAGGAATTCCAGATCAAAGTACAGAACTGAAAGAGAGAATCTTGGCTGGATTTATAAGGCACAAACTGATGCAGTGTGGCAATTCATAAACTGGCACAAAAGCGCCTGGTTTGATGGTTTTGTGAATTACATACTTCAGAATCCTCTGCTACAATCTCTTGTCTTCTGGGCAATTATTGTTCACATCCATTTTGTAATTTTGATACCCATATACCCAAAAAAAGAGCATTATTCAAGGACATGCAACCATTACGCTAATGTACGGCAGGGCAGGGAGCTCTAACTATCTCTCAGCTTTCCCAAAAGGTCATCCCATCTGCACCTGCACAGGAGCCAGGAGGCACTGACTATCCACCCCTAAAACTCTTACCTGCAAACAAGTAGCTTTTACATTGCTGCCCAGCTCTATCATTCTCTAGTGCAGAATGCAGCACTGAAAGGTGAAATGTGACCTTTCATGTTTGGCTTAAATATTTGAAATATGGTTATTACAGCCTCACAAACATCCACTCATGTATTCCAGCAACAGAAGCAGAGAAATGAGAGATAAAAGGATCTATCTGACTATCTCATCTTTCCTAATCCCCTGCCTACGCAGAGCTATTCTCTACATCATCCCAAATGTTTTACCCTGACTCATAATAAATGGCCAATACTTTCCTTGAAAAGTAAAGTTAATGCCATTTCTACTCAGTTCTGATAGCCATGCTTGTGAACCACCAGACCATTGAAGATTTACCTCTTATTTTACTGTGAAGGCCTAGTTACTGCACTCCTTTGAGCTGCTGGAGGAACTTCATCCCAACTGCAGCAGAGGAACTAGATAAACCAAGTAATCCTCCACACTCCTCTGAGCTAATTACTGTGGCCAGAGAAAGTGCACATTTCACCATTTCTGCTGTTAGACAGGAAGTGGACTAACATTGAGAAGGTAACACTACCATCTGCTCAGCAGCCACAACATCCCTTTGAGATTTTGGAGTAATTAAAACAAATGACTAAGTGGCTGTTGGCAATCCCAAATATAGAGACAGAGACTGGTTAGTTACAGACATAAATGCTTCTGAAGTTGTTATTCTGAGAACAGTTATTTTATATACAAACCAAATTCATGCTGCAAGTTGTTACTAACCTAAGGGCTTTTAAAGGGTCCAAGATAATGACAATGAAAGTGCTAAAAATACTAAAACTGAAAATTCTTAAGATACAGATCTCTGGAAAAACATAGGCACCAAACTCCCATTGGCATCAATTAAGTATAGAGGGAAAATAGATTGCGAATAGGATTAGACAGAATGTAAGAATGCGAAATCAGTTAATGAATGTACATTTAACAAACTGGAAAAATATGATTATGATGATTAAGCCAAGTGAAAAAAATCAGTAAAAATTTATTCATATAAACATTTTGCAAACGCATAGAAGATACAAACAAAATGTCTGGAACAGCTGAATTTAACTCACCATTTAAGTTTTTATCACTAGTCTCAAGAAGGCTAAGAGCATATCAAGAAGATATTACAAATTTTGAAAGAATGACTATGATAGATCCTGATCTAACCAAGCCTTGTCTTCTGTTGTGAGAAGTATGGAATGCCCAAAGGCAGCAGATGTTGCTTAGTACCTACACAGGACTCACAGAAACACGCATTTGCTCTTGCTACTTAACAGCGAAACAAAGACTATTCCCAGGCTGAGCGGATTCTCCCACACCATGGGGCTAACCATATTTTAGTCTTAGTAAGCATAGAAGGAGATGGTTGTCATACAGTATTATAGCTATTCAGATTTAGTAACATAAGACAAAAGCCTGGGAACTTGTCATAACTCCAAATCCTGAAAATTTGATCTTTTTTTTTTTACTTAGCAATGAAAGACCCCAAAATCTGCTTGTGATTCATAAAGGTTCAGGATTTCAGTTTTGAGCAATTCCCTTTTCACTCCCCCATACTCAAAAAGAAAAAAAAATTATACCGCAGTTTTGATGGAAGTGAAATGTTTCCATTTTCCTGAAATATTTGCACAAATGAAAAACAACAGTAACTTCTCATCTGCCCTTATTAGTAATATCAACAAAACACTTGAATTCTCACAGCTAATACATGCCATGAGAGCCTCTTGGGCACTCTAAATCAGGTTGTATAAATTACAAATAGCCCTGCATTAGAGTGGTGCAAAGCCATTTTCGCTCTAGGCGTAGTGCCAGAGATTACACCTCTGCAGACACAAATGTTTCAATTAAGTTATACTAGCGTAAAATCGGAGCAATGGGCTGCTTTTCCTATTTCATCCAACATAGGCAAAAGCCCTTGCCTCTCATCCTTGAGAACTAAATACAATACCAACAACCTGATTCATGCAAGAAGATCTGATGTAGAAAATTAGGTGCACTGGCTGCAGAAGTTTAGTAGTTTTTATTCATAGACTGCAGAGCTGAGCATCTTCAGCTCCCCGCTATGAAACTTAAGCAGTCAACACACTGCAGTACAACAGTCAGACAGTTTTACTGCTCTCTTTTCATCTGTGTTTTATGGTCAGCAATACATGCCAGATAACTAGATAATGGGATGCTTATATCTTCCTAAGAAATGCATGTGTAGATGGGGGTGGGGGGATTAAACATATATTAAAAGGTAAAGTTGGCTTTCTGTGCACCCCACCTACATATGCAGCAAGGTGAAAAATCTCTCAAAGGTTTAAAAAATAATTCAGTTATAGGGGATGAATTCCTCAACTGTTCACCAAGATTCTGTGATCAAAGGAAGAGGGTATCACTGGACTGGGAACCAGGAGTTGAAACCCTGCTCAAGTTCCCTGCATGACCATAGATCTACAATCTCTCTGTTTTAATTGTGCATGCAGACCACAAAGAAATATTTCTTTTGAACCACCTTTTATCTTTATTGTCAATTCATACTGGTAAGTTTTTGGAAGGAGGTAAAGTCTCTGACTATATTATGAGGCTTTCACTTGCTCTCAGATGTGTGGTAAACTCAGTCTCATCTCTTTATGGATTTCTACCCACTGTATCACCAACAGAACCAACTTCAGCTTGCACAGTCAAAATGTGGTCAGCAGAAATGGGAAAACAGAAAAGGAGATATTTACAGTTTGCCTCTGGATATTGCTGCTGGTATGAGCTTTAAAAATAAGAGTGAGTCTAAACTTCTCTTATTATTACCATCTGTGTTTGCTCAAGCACATGCTCTTACAGCATACATTCCTTACACAAAACTATATATACAAAATTATTTTCACTTAGCATTTAAAACTTTACAATTGTCACAAAGTTGGTCTCCCAGAGCAACTCTTTGGGGCATACCAACACCTTTTCTTTGCCCCTTAACATTCAGGTCTTTAATTGGGTCCATCGCTTAAGATGCCTGAGTACAGACTGTAAGTAGAAAACACCACCACATAACAGCACAGGGAAATAGAATTTTGTGGGTGCATATATTCACCTGCTTCTACAGCTAAAGGCATGTGCACAAACACATATAAAAGTACTCATCTATTTCTGCAAAAACAAATGCAATATGCTGTAATTTTCAAAGGAGTTTAAAGGAGTTTTGTGTTCAAATTCCTTCAGGATTCAATGGGAATTGGGCATTTAGAGACCTCTGAAAATCTCATTTAAATAATTAGTCTTGGTATATATTACCTATCTAGGCAGAGAACTCTGCTCTCAGTCAGCTAAAGTAACTCCATTCATTTTAATTTATTATTGCTTTAAGCAGGAATCAGGCAGGAACAACAACACAGGAACACTCAAGACAAAAAACTATTACACTGTGTTGTGAAGAACATAATTAATGTTGTAAAAAAGATTTCCAAGACAACGATAAAAGATGCAAAGACAGGTTTAAGGAATGCCTTAGAAAAGTACTGGAAGGGGAAAATATGCTAAAGGTTACAAATGACAGCAAGATAAAAGGACGGAAGTTGATTCTGCTGCTTTTTTGCAGTCCCAGTCTGTTACTGCTATGGGATACATACATGATATGCCTATCAGTTGGCTCTATGATGTACCACAAGATCTGACTGGCTGATTCCGATCTTGCACAGTCCAGTGTAAACTAGAAGTGACAACCATTAAGGCTGATGAGTTAATACTAATGAAAACATAATTAGAATTGGGCTCTATAACTCACTAAATCATGGGAGAAAAAAGGTATCTCTGTTGCAATCATCAGAAGTTTAGTCAGCCGAGAACTGTCATAATTATTCTTTCATCTTTTATGGCATCATAAAATACTACTTTTAGGTGACAGCTTTAAGACAGGTAAGATCATTCACAAGGAGACAAAGTATTTGAAAAGATGAAGCTCAGAGCCTCAGCTAGCCTAAACTGGCAGGGCTTCAGTGAAGCCTATGGCTCAGTGCCAACTTGCACAAGCTTCTGACGTGGCCTTTGGTCTCTTGAATCTAACCCTTTACTTTTCATGTTGGCAAAAGACCCACTTACAGCAATGAATCTTTGCAAAAGAGTAAATGATCTCTTTGAGAATGGGCTGAGTGGGCTTGTTCAAGCCATGTACATTGCTTTGCAGCTGCCAAAGTAGAGGAGTTTCATCTTGTTTGTCCAAGAGCCTTTGTGTTTACATTTAATTGCTGGAATCAGACAAAAGCCGAACATCTTTTTAAATTCATTCTAGCAGCTAAGAACTAGTCCCTGAAGCTGCACGAAGGAATTTGCCATCAGATTTTGTGGCCTAGTTTGGAGTCCTGATCCAAAGAGTAAACAGAGCTACTGAATCTTCTAATTAAGCATTCATTGATAGAGTTCAGATGAAAGAAGCGGCTGGTTGTTTCCTCTAGCTCTTGTAATCAAGAGGCAGAACAAACTCAAAGTGAGCAAATTAATGTTACTGTGTGCAGCAAAACAGAATCGGTGCAAGTGGTAATAAAATAATGAAAGCTGCTCAGACACTTACTATATATGGCACAAACACAGCAAACAGCAGTTCAAAGGAAACAGATTAAATACTTATTAGTATTTCTTCTGTGTCTTCCAGATACTATACTTCAATCCTTGCAGACAGAATTCCCCATGGGCTTCAACAATGCATATTAGTGTTGTCTCATATTGAAAGGACTGTTTGGAATACAGGATGCAAAGACCTCCTAAAATGTAAGATTCATTCCAATTCATAAAGGAAAAATGCAGCAGGATTAACAGAGAATAAAAATAATAACAGTTTAAGTAAGACGGAGTATTTTCATTTGCACATTTCAATTCAGTTAATTCAAAGACCTTGATAAAATCTGCAGGCCTCCATTCATCACACAGAAGAGGGGAATTTTAGACACATACATAAGCTCTAGGTTCCTAAATTCAGAATAAGTCAAAGGAAACTGGCCCTCTTATTCCTGTTCGTGCTTTTCAAGATTTTCCCCTGATAGGTAGGGCATTAGTGACATACAAGACTAACTGTCAGGTGTGTTCAGCACAGGGTCAAAACCTTAAAAGAGCCCACAGAGACATGTAGGAATTTTAGCATAAATGAGAATAAACCCCAAACCTCAAAGAAATGTCTTGTTTTTTCCTTTTTTCCCCCAGAAGTTTTAAAGAGAGAAATAGCTATAAATTCAGAAAGCATTGTCTGGAAACTCTGAAGTCCTTAACCAGACTTTTCTCAGATGTAGTTTTCTAAGGGTTTCAATGAGAATTCCCTTGTTCAGTTTTTGCAACACAGCTCTCTGGCCAGATCAATAAGAGGACCTACAGGGACAGCTCAGCAGTAGGCATGTTTTACTGCATTCCCATAGCAATAAAGTACTGGCACAAAAAGTCACTGCTACAAAGGACCTGTTCCAGCTCTTCCCTTGAATAGATGAAGATTTCCTTCCTCCTTCAGAACTGCTCTGTTCAATCTTTCCCTTGCAAGAAAAATAAATGTGAAGATCACTTGAAAACCAATGGAAAATTCACAGAGAGTAAAAACTGCACAGGCCAAACAGCAACAGAAACTGTTCTGCAACCATGGGAAATCAAAATAGGAAAGAATTTAAAGCCTGTTTGGAAGACTGAATATCTCAGAGTAATATCAAGAGCAGATCAGATCTTTCAGTTGTTTCTGTAATCCTCCAGTAAAGTCCATGTAAGTTCAGACACCAAGGCTCCCCATTTAAGACTTGTCAGAAGTACTAGCAAAATTGTAGAGCAAGGAGCATAGACAGTTTGGTTCACAGATTAGGTTTGCCTGGGGAGGTTTGGGGCTGACCTAGCAGCCCCATAGGCATATATGAGATGACTTGTGACCCCTTCCATCTTTGCCATCCTGGGTCTGCCATGTGAGTCAGAATACCACAGAAAAGCAATGCGCACAGTTCTCCCCAGCTATTTCTCTTACCCTCATCTTCCTCAACTCTGGCCAGTGATGCTGCAATTACACATAGGCTAAACAGACAACAGTCTTGCCCATCTTTACAGGGAATGGTTTGATGCTGCTGGCAGTCTGCCAGCCTAAGTTACTACCTCTTGTCTATGCCCAAGACAGTCTTCAGCGAGGCTCCTTTCAGGCCCATGACCCCCTGTAGGACTGAAGCTGAGTTGCCACATTGCATTCAGTGGAGACTGAAAGGTGTTCCCGCTTCACTTCTCAATGCCAATGACAATGGACTGATGGTTTATGTCCTAAATTTGCTAACAGTGTTCTTGACGTAGGAAAGAAGTCGAGGTCTAAATGTGCCAAGGAGGTTAATTTCTCTTTTCAGGTGTGGCAGTGATCAGATTCAGGCCTAGTTCAGTTTATGCATTTGGCGTACTGGTGAAGGACGCTGTGGGAAAGCCACTGTTCTGCATGCAATTGCTTTACTGCAGATGCAAAATAAAACACAGTGTCACTGAATGTCAAAATACTTTACAATGTATGATATCTCTCAGATGCCTGTTTTGTGAGTATAGGTACCACACACAGAACATCAAACTGTGTTACCATCTCATTTTGTATATTGTATAACATGTAGCGATGTAATATTTTCACCACTGGAAGAGCCTGACTCCCCACTATCAGAGCTGTGCTCTTACAGAGTGGGAAAAAATCAAGTACAAACAATGATTTTGCTTTTCTGATTCAGGATTGCTCAATTTCTGTGGAAATTCAGACCAAGCAGGCACTGTTCTTTATATGCTTCTGGGATAAGTTCAGGACCAGACAATGCAGACTGTTCTGCCATACACCTCAACCCCAGGCATACTCCCGTTACCCTTTCTGTTGGACAAACTTCTCTGATGCAAAAAAGGGTTTTGGAAAACCCACTAGGTTTCCAATTCCTGAGTGTTTTGTAGCAAAGGGGAATTGTTCATTGTCTGTATCTGGTTGCTTTCAAGTTACCTTCTGTGTTCAAAAAGGCCGCAGTATAGGAGAGACTTTGGTCCTAAATCTAAAGTCTTCCTTGTGAAAACGCCATTGCTAGATTGGGTATCTTAGCTATGTCTTAGGCACATGTTACATAGTGTGTTGCAGAAGGAAGTTTGCAGAGAGAAATTTATTGTCACAATGTTGTTTGCTTTTGCCTATGCAGCACTAGCACGTGATTGCACAGCTGCCATTGTTTTATCATGTCATTACTGTCATTTCTGTATCATTCATCATGATAACTGCCATCTAATAGGCTGCCCAACTCAGGGATGTTTCCAAGGGCTGAATCTGGCCTTGGGATTGTTCTGTCAAAGCCTGTGTTAGATGAAATCATGAAACTCACCTAATTATAATAGCAAGTGAGCAGCTTTAGCTTCAGCAGATGGAAAGGGAAATAATGCTAAGCTGCTGGGTGACTCATCTCTTCTCTACTGACCACCTGCATGTTTTTTTTTTTAATGCAGTCTTAAATATAGATGAGGCGAATGGCACATATCATTTCATTCTAATTGGAAGCCAATCTTTATCTTGTTTCTCTGTTCACTACCACTTCAAAGATTTTTTCCTAACAATAAAATATCAAGGGGCTAGATTACACTCTGCATTACAGCAAAAAGCAACTAAAAGGAGACAAAGGGAATGGGGAAATCAGAGTCAGCATTACCCTGACCTGGAAATATGAGTTTCCAAGGTAAGATGTCCTGAGTAGTGGCTTTCCTTTCCTTATAGTAACAAAGCTTCATCCTTACCTCTAAGTCACACAGAAACTCTGCACTGCAGGCACACTTTCCCATCTTCCTGCCACACACTGCTGGCGAAGAGGAATGGGTTTTCCACTCATTTTCCCTTTCTAAAAAATATGAGAAAGAACATTAACAATCCACAATTACAAAACTTAATTCCCAGGGACATGAAGTAGAGATATTTTAGAAGTTGAGATATAATTCATTCATTAATCTATGAATGCATGGCATAGTAATAGATACCATTAATAATTAAATCGTATGATCAGATTGAATGTAGGGGAGGCTAATCCATTAGCATGAACAAGGTATGCCAGTTTACATTAGCTGAGTAACCCATAACGATTTGTATTTAGAAGCTCACTGAATCTCTCACCAAGCCTGCTGTTAACCTTGTCATTTGCTTTAAATCCATATTGCTCATTGCTTCCTTGGGTGCTCTGCGAGCTACCTCCTTAGGGCAAAAGTCAAAAACAATCTCTTAGTTAACGCTTAAATTTACCAGCATATAAAACCATATATGGGCTCGTGTATTTTTGCGTATTCAATGTCTGAATAATGGACAGCTGCTCTATCATGCATGAATGCAACTGCTACTTAAATTTAAATCATGAATTTTGAATAAAATTTTGAGTAGAAGACTCACTTTTCAGTGCTCATGAACACAGAGCAATTCCATCGATCTTAATGAGGACACTTTAGATTTACAAAGTAAAGGATCTCATCAGCTCTGCTGTGATGTAGTGATGCATAAGCCTGTATTAGCTCTTTCCACAGGAGTTGACTCCAGCCTCTATGAGTCCAGATGAAAAAGAGACCGTAGCTTTGAACCTCTCATAGGCCACGGCCCTTCACAGCTTAATATCCCTCATATTCAAGTACCCTGAAACCTATGAAAGCCAACACCACAAAACAGGTAATGTTCTGCCTGTGAGACCACTATAAGGTAGTGGGAAACACAGTGAAATCAACCCTGCTCTGCCTTTTAGATGATTGTATTAAGCAAGCATGCCTTTGTGCCAGTAATACTGAAGTGTCATTGCAATTAGTGATTCGTTTACCAATACGAGTAACTTTTTCCCTTTCTTTAGGGAGCAATTAAACATTTTTGCAGTATCTCTCTCTAATAAATATTACCAAACCCTGTAGTCTACATTTATTCCTTTCTCAAGCAAAACTTCGAAGTTTTTTTTATCATTAAAATTAGCCCCTCTGACTCAGAGAGACAAATTACTGCTTTTTTGAGCATCCTATGAAACCTGCACTCAGTATATTCCTATCTTACTATTGATACATCTCTGTTGCACAAATACTATCCTGTTTTAATCAACAAATGGCTAATAACCTGGTCAGAAGTAGCTGTGAGGCAGCTGTCCAGTTTTATTCTCCATATTAGCCAGATTAGGCAAGGATAAACATTAAATCCCTGTGGAGCAAGCCTCAGACAGAGCTGCCTCTAGATCAAGGAGCAGAGAGCGCAGAGCTTGATACTAATGTATTTTGCTGCGACACCAACCCACACCCCTTTTTTTTTGGTCTTCCTTCGTACAACTACCTGGTTATTAGCAACCACCTTCTAACGAGGGTCGTGGTGAGGCCGGTAGAAGCATCTGGAAAAGCTCGGGCGCCTCGCCTCACCTCGGGGCGGGGGGGGGGGGGGAAGAGGGGGCGTCCGCCATTTTGTGCGCGTCCTTCTAGTCGGGGGGGTTGCAGGTGCGGGCGAGGGCTGCCTGCGCCCCAGCCTCCCCGAGGGGCTGCGTCTTCCCCAGAGCCCCCGGCCACGATGCGTGGTTCGCGCCGAGCCCCGCGGGGGGTTTGTCAGGGCCGCCTGAGGGGGAGGAAAGAACGGGGAAGGGGGTCACGCCCGGACCCGGGAGGCGGGAGGGGGAGCGGCAGCCCTGAGGTGAGGCTGAGGCGGGAAGCGCGCTGAGGCGGGCAGCGCGGCTGAGGCGGGCTGAGGCGGGCGCAGCCCTCAGCACCACGGGCCCGAGCGAAGACCCCTCAGGGCCGGCGGCGGAGCGGGGCGGGGCGGGGCGGCCCCCGGCGCCGCGGCCCGCCCCGGTACCGCCCGGCGGCTGCGCCTGCCCGCCCTCCCCGCCGATAAATAGGGGCGGCCGGGCAGCGCCGATGCGCAGAGCAGTCTCTGGCCCCCCGCAGCCATGAGCTCTTACGGCTACGACCCGTTCTTCCCCTCCTACAAGCGGCGCTACGCCGAGAGCCCGCGGCTCCACATCGCCGCGATGCGCGGCAGCGGCGGCGGCTACAGCGCGGCGCGCTCCGCGTACTCCAGCCTCTCGGCGCCCGTCTCCTCGGTGTCGGTGCGGCGCAGCTACGCCGCCTCCAGCGCCTCGGGCTCCCTCCTGCAGTCGATGGACAGCCTCGACCTGAGCCAGGTGGCGGCCATCAGCAACGACCTCAAGTCCATCCGCAGCCAGGAGCGGGCGCAGCTGCAGGACCTCAACGACCGCTTCGCCTGCTTCATCGAGCGGGTGCACGAGCTGGAGCAGCAGAACAAGGTGCTGGAGGCCGAGCTGCTGGTGCTGCGCCAGAAGCACGCGGAGCCGTCGCGCTTCCGCGCCCTCTACGAGCAGGAGATCCGCGAGCTGCGCCTGGCCGCCGAGGAGGCGACGAGCGAGAAGCAGGCGCTGCAGGGCGAGCGGGAGAGCCTGGAGGAGACGCTGCGCGGGCTGCAGGCGCGCTACGAGGAGGAGGTGCTGAGCCGCGAGGACGCGGAGGCGCGGCTGCTGGAGGTGCGCAAGGGCGCGGACGAGGCGGCGCTGGCGCGGGCGGAGCTGGAGAAGCGCGTGGACAGCCTGCTGGACGAGCTGGCCTTCCTCAAGAAGGTGCACGAGGAGGAGCTGGCTGAGCTGCAGGCGCAGATCCAGTACGCGCACCTCTCCGTGGAGATGGACGTGTCGGCCAAGCCCGACCTCTCCGCGGCGCTGCGCGACATCCGCGCGCAGTACGAGAAGCTGGCGGCGCGCAACATGCAAAACGCCGAGGAGTGGTTCCGCAGCCGCTTCACGGTGCTCAGCGAGAGCGCCGCCAAGAACACCGACGCCGTGCGCGCCGCCAAGGACGAGGTGTCCGAGAGCCGCCGCCTGCTCAAGGCCAAGACGCTGGAGATCGAGGCCACCCGCGGCATGAACGAGGCGCTGGAGAAGCAGCTGCAGGAGCTGGAAGAGAAGCAGAGCGCCGACATCTCCGCCCTGCAGGTGAGCGAGCGCCCCCCTTCCCCCCCCCCCCCCCGCCTTGGGTGCGATGAGTGGGCGATGCTCAGCTGAGCGCGGCGGCCGCCGTGCCGGGGGTGGGCTCGGGGGCGGGGGGGTGCCCGGGATGCCTGGCAGCATCGCCCGGAAAGCTGGCACTGCTTCTACTTAACGCATGTAGCATAAAAATGAAAGGTATCATAAAAATTACGGCGTAAAATACATGGTTTATATGTATCTATATATAAAATACGCATACGCACATAGGTATATCATTTTATGTATGTACATATAGACACACTTTAAAAGGGTTTCCTTAAGCTAACACTTGGGAAAGCGTAAGGGGAAAGAGCATAAACGGCTAAAAGCAAAATGAAGCAATAAACGAACTGCAAGGCAAACTAATGCCTTAGCCCTTGACTATGGGAAAATTGGGGTGGTTTAGGCTCTTAATGTTGTTAAATAGAAACAGGATAATAGACTTTAGATGGTGGCGGGGGGAAGCCTGCAGGGGAAGGTAGGCTCTGGTAAAGGATGTGCTGCTATGTCTGAAGGTGGAGCTGTTTGATCCTTCCGTCTGCTGGAGCAAGGTTAAGTTAACAGGATGGGTGACTTTCCTTGCAAAGCGTTGTTGCTAGGCACGGGAGAATTTTATGTTCTCAATATTGTTGCTTCCAACAGGATACAATCAACAAATTGGAGAACGAGTTAAGAACCACGAAGAGTGAAATGGCTCGATACTTAAAGGAATACCAAGATCTGCTCAATGTGAAAATGGCCCTGGACATTGAAATTGCTGCGTATAGGTATGATGGGGGGGGGGGAAGATTGTTAAGCGAATCGGAACTTGGATCAGGTTCCGCCTTTCTCTCTGACTTGAAGAGAATCCATTTTATTTTTCATTCCCCAAGCAGAACGCTTCATAGATAGGTAGGTGTCAGTTTTATCAGGTTGTCTTCTCCATTTTCTTGCCATCAGAAGCAGCAAAGCTTTTAAGGTAAAATATTTGCTTTAAGCAAATGCTGCACTATGCAGCAAACTTCAGTCAATATAATCTGCATGTATATGAAAACATTAGTTCATCACTAGAATCTGTCAATTATCCATCTTTACAGATAGAATATTTCTGCTGCATACTTCAGATTTCTGAGGTACTGAAAAGTGACTTTGTGTCAGGAGAACATCTAAATACAGATGGCTGTGTTCTCAAAATTGTTATAATCATGTGAGAGATTTTTCAGTGGGATTTGTTTCCAACTCTCAGAAGCAAGCTCCCCCAAAGAAATAATTTTACAGCAGAATTGCTGCTAAATTGCTTTTTAGTGTTTTAGCCCAGATACTATTAGAAGCTCTTGTTTGGCATTTACAATTTCTATGAATGCTGCAATGGGAATGTTAAGAAAAGTGCCCATAAGCCTTGTCTCATAGTTAAGCCTAATATCAAATTGTTAGGTCTATATAGTTCTCTGCAAGACTACAGGCTCACAAAATGCATCTCTATCTTCACCTGCCATAAGAATCTAATCCTAGAGGTATTTTTCCCTTTATTTCTACTTACAGAGATAAGTATAAATTTCCCAGTAACACATCTCTGGAGCGTGTTTTAAATTCTTCCAAGACATTGGGATAGTATTGCCATATAGGAGTGCAAACACTATCCCATGATGAATAAGTAAATATGCAGTCTCTGGGGGCATGCAGACCCTGCTCGTTACACTGCTCAAAGTATAATAGTATCTGGGACCATAGCTAAGTCTGCTGAACACTGCTGCAGCATAGCTTAAATCATTCCTGTTTGTTTCTTCCTCTAGGAAGTTACTGGAAGGTGAAGAGACTCGACTCAGTTTCACTAGTGTCGGAAGCATCACCAGTGGCTACACCCAGACTGCCCCCACTTTTGGCAGGTCTGCCTACAGTGGTCTGCAGACCAGCTCCTACTTGATGACAACCCGTACCTTCCCCACATACTACTCCAGTCATGTCCAGGAAGAACAGATTGAAATAGAGGAAACAATTGAGGCCGCTAAAGCGGGAGAAGCCAAGGCAGCTGCCCCTACAGAAGAAGGTGAGGAGGAGGAAAAAGGGGAAGGTGAGGAAGAAGCAGGAGGTGAAGAGGCTGAAGAAGAGGAGGAAGGTACTTAAAGTTACTTTCAAATCCCTCTCTTCCACACTTCACCCTGCTTATGTAGGGTAAACACCACATATTCTGGTGACTAGATCTAATGTTTAGACCTCTCTTGATGTCAGCTCATGTGAGCAAGGGACTGTGGGATTAAGCACATAACATGTGAGCAGGAAAGCCTGAATATAGAACAGAAGATCTGGTAAATATTCAATATTGGGCAGATTGCAGAACTGATTATACACCCTTGGAAATCACTGGGAGTTTTTCAAAAGTTTCCCAAGAGAAAAATGAGAGTATTTTAAAAGCACACAATACTAAATCTATATGGTATTAAACAGTACTTAGCTATTACGGGTATTCTTGAAGAAACAGGAACATCTTGAACTAAATACTAATTCCCAGAGAGCAGCCTGGGATAATTGGAACATCAGCTGATGCTTGGGGGTGTAACTCAATAGAGTTCAGTGTGTAGTAAGTTAAACTGCCTGAGGTCTGGGTTGCTATTTTTTTGCTTTCTTCAACCAAGCCATATGCCCCTTCCTTGCTGCCCCATGAATTATTTGTCACGCTCACAATTTTAACAAAAATATTGTCCAGGGTTTTTTCCAGGTTCAGTTGTATAACTCTGAAGAAGGATTTAATCTGAGCATATCTGAAATGCATTTTTTACCATTTGGCTATTTTATGAGCTTGTTAGCATGAAGGTTAGTTTTAACCAAATGATAGTTAAAGATCCAGTCTGAAGTTCACAGAAAGAAATGGCAAGATTCCTTTTGAACTCTGCATAAGGCTTAACGCAGGAGTCCACAATCAACTACAATTTTTCAAGGTCAGGATTTTCAAGAGACCTATAAATATAAGGTAATTTGCTCCCTCTGAAATTTCAGATAAGTTGACTGTAGTTTTGTTAGTCTCCCTTGAAAGTCCTAGATAAAACAAATGCACCCTGCTTTCATACAAAAATCTGTTAGCCCCATCAAACGTAGGCTGACTGCCATCCCAGGTGTGTGGCGGTGAAGGGTGCAGGTGTGCTTACCCCATGAAGGTGGGTTTAGGGATGGTTCTAAGTGCTGTGTTGAAGGTGTGGAAAACTTTTTGTCTTTCAAAGGTGCCAAGGAAGAATCAGAAGAAGCCAAAGAGGGTGAGGAAGAAGGAGGAGAAGGGGAAGAAACAGCAGCTGAAGAAGGAGAGGAGTCCCAAGAAACTGCTGAGGAAACTGGTGAGGAGGAGAAGGAAGAGAAGCAAGCAGCAGGAAAAGAGGAGAGTGAAGTGAAGAAGAAGGCTTGATTTAGACAGTCCAGTTTTCTTGTCAGGCCAACAGAATAACTGATAATTGACTGAGCTAAAATTGCAGTCCCACATATTTAATTCAGTGACCACTGAGGTTTAAAGTTAATGATCTATGATGTTTCTCTCCATGCAGAGTATCAGTATGCTTGCAGAGCGCCCACTGGCTTGCTCCCTGAATGCCGCATGGTCTTACACATATGAATTCAGGAGTTATGTCCCACTTGGGTGATTCAGAACCTTTAACAATTAAAAAAGGAAAAAAAAAAGTCATGGGAATGAAAGTTTTCTTTAATTTGCATTTAAAATAATTATGGAAACCTTGTGTGGGTAAAATAATGGAGGCTTCAATAAGTATGTGCAATAAAGCTAGTCAATAAAGAAATGCTTACACTGATTCCTTGTATGTGTCATGTGTCACTGATGCATTTAATGATGGGTAACGTGGTATATTGTGAGCATAATTACAGCTGAATACTCATCTTTCGACCCTGTGCAACAAGATATGAGACACTGGTTTCTGTTTCTTTCTAGTTCGTATCCTGGGGGCCTAATATGCAGACAAAGTGGTATTGGAATTTCTTAATGTAGGTGCAAATATGTAATGTCCACATGGGAATTTGACCACAGTAAAAAGACACTGTGGTC
This sequence comes from Apteryx rowi, assembly GCF_003343035.1. Classification (NCBI taxonomy): domain Eukaryota; kingdom Metazoa; phylum Chordata; class Aves; order Apterygiformes; family Apterygidae; genus Apteryx; species Apteryx rowi. The sequence continues at coordinate 1,197,223 of NW_020450827.1, read as the reverse complement.
TGACTGTGCTCTTGTCTTGGTGCCAGATCTGACTGGGCTGTTGTACACACAAACACAAGATCTTTTTTGCTTAATGAAAGTAGGAGGAATTTTAACTGAACAGCAGTACAGGAGTAAAATCAGTATTGGCAAAGAGAAGAAAGATATGAAACTAATATAAACATGGGTGTTAAGCAGCAGTGGGATGTTGTTTACACTTTCAATAAAGTGTAGTCAGTGATAAAATGGAAGAATGACTGCTGACTTGAGTGAGGTTTGGCACAATCCCTCTATAAAAAAATAATTAAGGCTGTGTCCTGTGGTGAGGAATTGGAGGGAAGGCCAGTGTGGTGGGGGGAGTTCTCCCTGCTGTGTGGATGTGAACTGCCTTCCTGCAGCATGCTATCCTAGGCCTGCACACCGCTATGGACTGTAGAGGCTCACTCCAGTGAGAACTTGTCAGGGCTTTTTAAGCTTTTGAGTATCAGCCAAGGAAAGGTCTAATCTGATCTGTGATCAGACATGAAATTGGAACAGCTCAAAGAGCTGGAAGAGCAGCAAAGCCTGACAGTAATTCTGAAGGCAGTGTCAATGTCCTCCTGTCCTGTAACCTGAGCCTATTTATTTTCCATAGACTAAAGCTGGTTTCCAGAATTAAACCTTATGCTGAGGGCAAGTGCAAGATGAACAATTTGCAAAATTTTGCTGCAGATTAAATCACCTTAAATAAGCTGAATTTATGAAAACTCATGTTAAAACAGATAGGTTCTCAGTCAAATTTAGTTAGCTGAATTTTACATAAGAATTTGGAATACTCTTTAATTTTGTGCATTGATTTCATGGGATTGCTTGATTTGCATTAACTCTCCTTGATGGCCCCATGTAGACAGAAAGAAAATGTCTCTTTTTATACAAATTTGGGAGGGAGGGAGTTCCATGGACCTCTCCCTTTTGAGCAATGAAAGTTATTAAAAAAAAAAGTGAGTGAAGTAAGTGCCTAACAAATGTCTTTCCTTCCAAACTTTCAAGAGAAACAGCAGGAGAAAGAAAAAGGAGCTTTGGCAAAAACATTCAGGAAAGAGAACTTGTGCTCACACATAATTCCCATACCTCCTTTTCAGGGAGTCCCTGTAGCATTTCCTAATGCTTTTTTTTCCCCTTTTCTTGTATTTTTTGATGCTTTTGAGAACCAGAAGGCAAGCAACTCAAAATTAGTTTTCCTTTTTTATCAACAGCAGCTCTTCTGATGACAGTTTCTTTTCAAAATTCCATTATTCTACTCTTCATAGAGATTTTTCTACATGTGTGTTTATGCAGGCATACTCTTACAAAGCATGTTTTGTCTTCCCCCTCAAAGCAGTGGACAGCAGTGTGTAACTGCAGTACAACGGACAAGATACTCGCAAGCCAAGCTATTTGCGCAGCACTTTTAAGAGTTACCGATTGGAATACAGGAGGCCTGCTCCTTTTGGTATGTGGTATCCCTAGTTCAAACACAAAACTTTAATTACAGCAGAGTATTGAGTGTAAGAGATGAGACTTGGAATTTCACTTCAGTGTCCCATCAAAAATGCTTAGCATGGCAGTTCAGTGGGAAGAGAGGATCTGATCCTACAGAGCAAAAAGCACTAGTTATGCAGTAGATTGGGACTCATCACATAGATTAAAGCCAAATCACTGTGAAATAGATTGGCATTCTTCAATCCACTGCCCATATTCTGCCTTTCTGCAAGCACTATGAGCTCCTCATAACTTCATCGCTTTACAGTATCTGGTTTTGCTTCCTCTTTCATGTTCTTTCCTATGGATAAACCCCTTCTTCTCTCAGTCCTTTGCATCCATTTCTCTTCTGGGGAAACAATACAGCTTAATCAGGTCTTACCTCACTGCAGCTTTCTAGACCTTTGTGGTCGGACTGCTAGGGACACCCTCAAACCAGCACAGGGGGGAGGCAGGCGTCTGGAGACTCACCAGCAAACGCAGATTTCTCCCTGCAGTGTACCTCAGTCTGAGCCTCACTCCTTGTGTGGTTTTTTTATGTATTGCAGCTGAAGGAGAGATTTCACTAGACTGTGCCGGCAATGTGTGAGTCACAGTGACTCAGTAGCAGTGAGCTGCAGGGGCTGCCCAGCCTGGTTTGCTCCCCCCGGCCCTGCCTCGCTGCGAAGGCAAACGGGCGAGAGGGAGGGTGGACGTGTGTGTTTGCATGCCCAGATGCTCTCAGAGTTGCGGAGATCCTGCTGGCAACACTTGTTTTACCTTTGAAAATCCAGGAGCGCACTTTGACGCAATGCAGTAAAAGCAGGCAGAGGGAGACAGGATAGAAACTTTCCCTTGCTTTAATCCAAGTTGCAGCCGCAAGTGAAGCAGCAAGCCTGTCCCTGAGTTTTCTTGTGCTGTTTAAATAGACTGGATTTGGCATGGGCGAGATCTCTTCACAGGGAGGACGAACACAAAGAAGTCCCGAATGCTTTTCTTTTCGAGATGCACATACCTGTGCACATAAACGCACACTCAAGCATGTTCCCCTTCCGTACGGCAAGAGGAAAACATTGTACAGATATAACATCCAGATTCTAGGAATTTACTTTCCAGTAGCTAAATAATTTGCAATTCATCATTTGCTGCCTTCCTAGATTAATTAAGTGTAATTTAATCCTGAACTGAAAAGGAAAAAAGCCTGCAGGTGAATGGGAAAAACACAGACCCTGATATCTAGAGAAAATTCCAGTGCCTGACTCAGCACCCTGACAAATGCAATCTATATGTTTTGTAATACTTCACATTTCTTTTCTACCTGGATTTTAATTCTGGAATGCTGAAAATCTTTCAGTCATAGCTCTCCAACAACCTGCAATGGTACAAAGCTCTGGTTTTAGAGCTCCCTAGGTCCTGAAGTCCCTGGGGGTCTTGATGGCATGCCTTAAATCAGATGCATCAATATTCACAGAGCACTTCTTTAATTATTACTTTTTCCTTCATTATCTTTCGTATCGATTAATGAACTTCTTTGGTGTTTGAAAGTAATTAATTCCTTCAGTGGTTATGCAGAGTCAAGAAGTAATTGGTGCAGAACAGGCAAATAACATAATATTTATGCCTCTGTGCCCTGAAATTGCACTATCATCTTCTGAAACTGTTTGATTGCAGATGTCAGCAGACAAAACCTCCTGGCAAAATTAAATATTAATCAGATCTTGTAGTTTTCTAAATATTTAGAAATGTGTTAACCTGTTAATTATTTCTCTTAGGATTTGATAGAAACATTTGCAGTGGGAGGTAGACTAACATGAATTTATTTTATATGTTAGATCATAAAGAGAATATGAAAATATTTTTATTCCTCCCCTTTTTCCACCCAAAACATATTTCAGCCTTCAGTTATTATCTATGACTGCATTTTAAGAATATTATGAAGTATACCATGCAAGTGGGTAGTCCATGAGTTTACTTTCCATGTAGGCTATGTCATTGCTTTCTGCAAACCCCTCTGGTCTGTTTGGTTAAATTTAGCAACAGCCAAAAATTCTGACTATCCTATTTCCTGGAAATAGTTTAGATAACACTTTTTATAGCATAAAGAAATTCTCTAAATGGAATAAACAGTGGCAGCAAAAGGAATTTTATGCCTGTATGGTCAAAATTTAATTCAGTGCACAAGGATGATCCTTCTTTGTTCTTGATGCTGAAGATGCCTAACTTTCTCTGTTGTGAGTAGCTCACTGGCTTCACAGTTTGTGACATTTTAGCAAATTCTGAGACTTATTTGGAAGTGTATAGAAAGAAAGTTTTATGTTAAATATTGGTCTCTGCTTTAGTTATTGTTTTAATGTTGTTGCTCTCAAAAATTTGCATTAGACCCAAGCACAAAGAGACAAATAAGTTGCTTCAATGCTCACAGTCCACTGGAGATTTCTGTATTTTAACAGAACTCAGTACAAATACTTACCATTCTGCATTACTTCTGACTGTGCTGACAATAGGTATGACTGGGCTAGTTAACATCTTATTCATAAATATATAGTTATTTTTATGTCCATATACACATGTAACTTCCGTGAATAAACTTGCTACAGAGAAGCTGCCATTTAATTTGCTAACTCTACTTTAATTAAATGTCACTCAACCAGCAATCTGTTGAGCACAGATTTCCATTAATGATATCAGCAGGAGAAACATTCATTACTTTGCTACACAAAGACATTTAGATTCGTTTGAAAGGCTTATCTGCTGTGGACTTCTCACATATTCTCCAGTGGGGAACATACATAACCCTTTCAATTAAAAACTCTTTGATTTTCAATTATTGATAGGATAAAGAATTGGAAGGCATATGCAAATCATAGATTTTGACCAGACCTTCAATTAGTCAACAAATTTCAGGATGCTTTGTATGCTGAATCCAGGCTGCTGAAAAAGTGGTTTGCATTTCTTCACTATTTATGGTATGTGAGGCAGTAGCTGTGCCCTTTCTTTGCTTCCCTTTTAAAATGCGATAGAAATAAACGTGATATCAATCCCATAAATAGACATATAGGGCCAGAGTCTCAGGTGACAGAAAAAGCTGGTGGTCTACGGACCTCAACAGAGGTGTGCTAAGCAGTTTTTGAGATATTTTTTATATATTAATTAAACAAGGTCTTGATAGCACATGGATTTGATTCCCAGTAACCTTGAAACTTTGTATAAGCATTTGACTAGATGAGGAAAAACATTACTATGTGCAAAATGTGTGTGTAGAACTCCACCAAACTGGAATTGGGGCCCTCCTTCTTTTCCCCTTTTGTTTCATTTGTCTCCATTTATTTTATTTATTTTCCATGTAGTGTGAGTTTTAGAGGGCACTTTAAGTAGCACTGTTCTTAATAAAGCCAACCTGCAAGTGGCAGCAGACACAGGCCAATGCTCAGGAGGCCTGAAAATCTCAATCTTTTTTCCCGTTCTACTGGAAAGGAAAAAATTCTTTCACTTGATTTCATGTATGAATCATATCACGTGTAATCTGAGCCCCAGTTAGCCTAAGTTCAGACCTTGGAATTATTTTTAGATGAAAAAATATGTAAAATATGAATTATATTTTTGATATTTCATATCAGTGTCATCTTTGGGACAGTTTCCTTTTTTCCAGGAATTTATTTGCTCTCAGTTTTGAAACTTTGTGCTTAGAGAGAGATTTCCCCTGTGGATCATTTGAGACAGAGTGTTGATGAGAAGGATGTCACCTTATAATTCAGACAGGAATAAATCGCAAGTTACCATATTCTGAAGAACACAAGATGTTTTGGTTGAAATGACTTAATGGGTCTCTGCTCACTTATTAAGTGACAGATGGCTTTCATAAAAGATACCGTGACCAGTACCGGTTCACGTACAAGCTATCGCCACAGGAAAGCTAAGGAATGAATGGTTCTGGAGATCACCATGTCTTTAAGGCTCACCTTACATATTGAGACTAGCATGTATAGAAGAAAATTACTACTTCTTTTATACTTTGATTAACATTCTTACACTCAGTGCTATGCAAGCAGCATTACTCAGATAAGTAATTTTGGCAGCACATGGCCTAGAGACCTTTTCATTATTAGGAAAAGCAATTGCAACTCCTTTATAAGTATATAAAGGCCAACCTAACAGAATTCAAAAGAGTTCTCTTTACTCCAGAAAGCATGGGATATGGCTCTTAAGCATTTGCTTAAATAACACTAAAACACTTGAGCTTATATAACCACATAAAGTTACAGGAAGTTTGTTCATCAAATCCAATTCAGTCTGGATTTCTAAGTGAGGAGTTAGAGAACAAAAAGAGCTCAAGCAATTTTTAAGCCCATGCAACTCCATTCCTGTTCAGGACGGCTTAATCAAACTTCAGGGAAGGATTTTAGTTGGAAGAGAATCACCACACAAATCATGTTTTCAGTATTGACCTTTATTGAGCAAGAACTGCTGTGACGGTTTTACATCAAACAACAAAAGGTTGCGTACTGTGCATGTCAACTAGGTTCTCCCATGAGCAAAAGTCCACCCTAATTGCACCAGTGAGGTAAACATAATTATTTATAAGTAGCTTTAAGGCTAGGAGAGTTCTGTTTTTCTCATGAATATTACTATTACTGTTTTCTGTTTGTTTTTGGCTCAGTTGGTTCTTTGCATAATACGTCTTAAGTCGTTCCTCAGATATGTCCCTCCAACAGCTCAGGAAATTCAAAAGCTTCCTTTGCACATTTCGTCTCATGCACTATTATTATTATTTTTTAGTTCCCCAAGCTCTGTGGAGGGAGTACATCTTGAGCCTGCATGCATTCCCCCCCCCTCCCCTATATTGCACAAAAAAGTAAAATACTGTGTGTTTGGAGCCTCCATGAGAGAACCCATTCTGCTTTAAAGCCGTCACTCACATGCATTTTGCAGCTGTCATATGGCTTAACCTTTTGCACCGACCCAAGCTCTTTAATTTTATTTTGCTATAATTTGTTTTATTCACTCTCTTTGATCTCCTTTACTACAGCATGTGAAGTAACTTTCTCCACTTTCTTGGTGGACACTAGTTTCTCCTCAAAGCTTTCTTCATGTTCCTCTACCTTCTGAGTGACTGTCACGGACTTTGTGATATATGTAGTTGTACTGTCCCCACCTTCGCTAGTGATTTTCTCTGCTTTTTTGGTTACTACAACTTTTTCACCCTTATCATCAGTTGGGCTCACGTCTAGGCCATTGGTGACAACTCCCTTATCTTCCTCCTCAGCCTCTTTCTCTTCCTTTTTCTCCTCCACCTCACCATTTACAGCAATGTCTTCTTTCCTGGACCCCTTAGAGGCCTCTACCTCTGCACTAACTTTTGTTACCTTTGTGACAGTGATGGTCTCTTCCACCACAGGCTTTTCATCTTTGACTGGGGAGGCTGGCTTCTCTGGAGAACGGGGCTTCTCTGGAGTCACCGGCTTCTCTGGAGAACGAAGCTTTTCTGGAGTCACCGGCTTCTCCGGAGAACGAAGCTTTTCTGGAGTCACCGGCTTCTCTGGAGTCACTGGCTTCTCCGGAGAACGAAGTTTCTCTGGAGTCACCGGCTTTTCCAGGGCTGCTGCTTTCTCTGGAGTTGCAGGCTTTTCCGGAGATGCAGGCTTTTCCGGAGATGCAGGCTTTTCCGGAGAGGCTACCTTTGGTGTTGCTGGCTTCTCCAGAGGTGCTGCTTTCTCTTCCTCCTTGACTGCTTTCTCACCACCTTTTCCCACTTCTCCAGCTGGTTCTTTCTGATCTCCCTTGGCCTGCTCTGTTACAGGAGATTTAGGTGGGGATTTAGGTGGTGACTTTGGTGGAGGTGTTTTGACCTTCTCTACTTTTGCTCCTGCTACAGTTGCATCCACTTCTTCAGCTTCTCCCTTCCCCTTGGCCTCAGCTTCCCCCTCTTCCTCAGCCTCTTCCCCTTCTTCCTTTTCCTCTATCTCTTCTTTTTCAGAACCTCCTTCTTCTGCTTCATCAGATTTTGCAGCTTCTTCCTCTTCTGCTTCTTCTTCCTTCTCCTCCTCTTCCCCAGGTGCAGCTGCTTGTTCTGCAGCAGCCTTCTCTGGAGCTATTTCTTCCTCTGCAGCTTCTACCTCTTCTGCCTTTTCTTCCTTCTGTTCTTCTTGCTGGGCCTTTGCTGCTATTTCTTCCGCAATAGCTGCTAGGGCATCTTCCATTTCAGACTTTTCATCCTCTACTTTTGTCTCTTCAATGATTTCTTCTACAAATTTGTGCTGGACCTTCAGCTTTGGTGGTTCAGCTTTTTTCTGTATTTTACTTGTTATTGTGACAGATGGTTGTCTGTGTGTGAATATGGGTCCAGTAATGCTTCCAGAGAAGGCACTGAATCTTGTCTCTTCGCCCTCCAGTAGTTTCCTAAGGGAATCAAAAGGGGTGGGGGAGAGTGAGCATAGAAACCCAACATGGGGGACAGCTATTGAAATATTTCCCTTTTCATCAGCAGGATGAAAACAGTTTTTTGCATGTATAGAGCTGATCAGCATAATCCATCATCCTCAGCCTGGCTTCTGCTTTCCTTGGATCAGCTCTTTTGGAAAACTCATATTCAGCAAACAGCTCTTTTAGCTGATAAGCTAAAATTCATCCTTAAGGTCAAGAACTTTAGCATGGCAAACTGAGTAACTTCATTAGATTCATTATGACTTAGGTCAGCTGAGAACTGGATGCAGCCAATGGACTCAAAATATTGTGGTTAAGATTTTTCGGAGTCTACTAGAGCATACAGTCTAGTTCTCAATAGTCTGGGCATCCACCTTCCCAGTTTGCCTTTGAAAACTAGAGGCTTAAGATTTTTGTCCAGCTAACCTATCTTTGGCAGCAAACAGCCTTGGAACCTAGGGTATCTGCTGTCTATGTTCATCTGTGAACAATGTGAGGACTTCAAGGGATCTGAAGCTGTTTTCTGTTTTGACTTCCCTTATATTCACAAGGATTTTTCTTTCATCTAAGCCTGTGACCCAGAAAAATCAGTAGTTCTGATTAGAGTTATGAAGTGATGCAAAGGTGGCTGAAAAAGCCTGCCAGGTGGTGGCAATAGCAAGCAGCGTTCCTGCTCCAGAATCAGTTCAGAGTGGTTGCCAAAGGAAAGTTGAGCAAGAAAGCTAAAGTGTTTGTGACAAGCAGATCAGCACTCCCTGCTTGCAACCATGATCAAGCAAGTGCACTTTGTCTCTCAAGTGAGAAAAGGGAATTCAAATGACAAGCGCCACTTGCTTGGCATATGCAAAGTGAAACAAACAAATTAAAAATAACCTTATCTTTTGCTTCATCTTCTGCTTTTGTAAACAAGGGCAGGATGCGGCACCGGGGTGCCACTGCATGAGTCATGCTAGCCTGTTCCCACTGAGGGCTTTGCTACTGATTACCAGAGAGCTGGTCACTAATGAACCCTGGTTTCTTACGCTAAAGACTTCTCGGGTCTGCATAGATTTTGAAAGTTGTAATACATTTGGTTAAGCTTTAATTCCACTTATGTTCAAAGCATGTAGTTATTTCTTATCAGTGATAAGGCTTCGCAGAAGCAGCAGCATCTGCAGTGCTATTAATATTCCAGACACATCCGCAATGATCCTACTGTACCTGTATGCAGCAATTTCAATATCCAGGGCCATCTTGACATTGAGGAGATCCTGGTATTCCCTCAAATGACGGGCCATTTCCCATTTTGTTCCTCTAAGCTCGTTTTCCAGCTGATGAATCGTGTCCTGCAACAGACGCACAAAACCTCGGTGACAAAGAGCTACGTTTCATGCAGAGACACAGCAAAAAAAAAAAGTTCCCGAAGCGGAGACTTTCAGGAACTCACGCAAACACGCCGGGAGCGAGGGCGGGGGCGCAGAGCGGGGACCCCCTGCGCCCCCCCGCTCTCACCGCCGGCCCCAGCGTGCCGCCCCGCAGGCAGCCCTCGGAGCCCCGCAGTCGCTGCTCGGGCGGCGGCTCCAGCGCCCCGCTGCCCCCCGGCGCCCCGCTGCCCCCCGGCGCTGCCCCCCCGGGCCCCGCGGTACCTGGTAGGTGCTGAGGTCGTTGTTGTGGCGCTCCTCGATGTCGCTGAGCTGCCGCTCCAGGGACTCCTTGGTGCCGCGCACGGACTCCAGCTCGATGCTCTTGGACTGCAGCTGCCGGCGGTACTCGGCGATCTCCTCCTTGGCGGAGCGGATGGCCTCCTTGTTCTGCTCGGCCGCCTCCGTGAGCTTGGCGTAGCGGCACTTGAACCACTCCTCGGCCTGGTGCATGTTGTGGTCGGACTGGCACTCCAGCTGGGCGCGGATCTCCTTCAGCGCCGTGGTGAGGTCGGTCTTCAGGTAGTCCTTCCTCTCCACGGTGGCGTGGGACGCCTGGAGCTGCGCGAGCAGCTCGGCCACCTCCTCCTCGTGGTTGCCCCGCAGGAAGGCCACCTCGTCCTGCAGCGACTGCACCTTCTTGTCCAGCTCGGCCCGCATGAGCGAGGCCTCCTCCATGTCCTTGCGCAGGGCGCGGATGGTGGCCTCCGTCTCGTCGCGCAGCCGCGCCTCATCCTCGAAGCGCTCCCGCAGGCGCTGGATGTCCTCCTCGATGTGCTCCGAGTCCAGCTGGATCTGCGCCTTCTCGTGGCTCACCTGCTCCAGGACGCCGCGCAGCTCCCGCAGCTCCTGCTCGTAGGCGTCGCCCAGCTGCGCCCGCCCGGCGTGCTTCTGCCGCAGCGCGGCCAGCTCCGCCTCGATCTCCTTGTTCTGCTGCTCCAGGTAGTGCACCTTCTCGATGTAGCCGGCGAAGCGGTCGTTGAGCCCCTGCAGCTGCTCCTTCTCGTTGGAGCGGCTCAGCTTGAGCTCCGCCGCGCCGTTGAGCAGCGAGGACTGGCTCACGTCGAGGCTCTCGGCGGAGCTCAGCACCGTGGAGCCGTAGGCGGCCCGCGCCGCCCCCAGGTTGGGGCGCTTGTAGGAGGAGGAGACGGTGCTGCCCGAGCCCCGCGACCACGACTGCGAGCGGAAGCCGCTGGACGGGGAGGCGCTGGCGCGGCTGTAGGTGGCGCGGGTCTCGGTCACCCGGCGGTACGAGGGGTTGCCCAGGGCCTCCATGGCGTAGCTCATGGCGGGGCACTCGGGGGAGCGGGCGGCGGCGCGGCGCTGCTCCGGCCGCCGCCGCCGCTTATATAGCCCCGTCGGGCGGGCGGCGGCGCCGGGGCGGCCCCGCACACGTGTGCGGAGGGGCGGCCTC
>NW_020450827.1:1000332-1185631 GCF_003343035.1 Apteryx rowi | reverse complement strand
AGCCGCGCGGGGGGCTCGCGGCGCGCAGGGGGCCGGGGGCACCAAACAAGCATCCCCCCACCCTCCCCTTCCCCCGGCGGGCGCTGACATTTGAAGGTCAGAAGTGCTTAAGGAGGGGAGCGGGGCGGGTTCGCCGGGTGGCTTTGCGGCAACGCGAGCTCCCTGCAGCCGCTCCCCCTCCGCGCGGGGTAGAGGGCAGGCGCAGGAAGGGGGACTCTGCAGAGGGAGGCTGGCTGCCTTCTGCCGTGCAGCCGCTGCAGTGCTAGTACAGCCCGGCAGCAAAAAAGAGTTTAAAAGATCCCCTGGCATCCACAATTCTCTGCCTTGATTCTTCTTTCTCTCCCTCCCTTCCTTTCTTTTCCTCTGACCCTCACATTCTAATCTAATGCTTGGTGCATTGCTTAAAAATAAACTCTCCTTCTTTGAAACCTTGCAAAACATTATGTTTACATGGTACAATATACTTTCGATGGGTTGCATTACAGTGACTAGCTAACATCCAGACTTTGAACTTCTCTTGGATGTATTACAGCTACACAGGCAATTGATTAGTAAAGTGTAAAGAAAAAAAAAAAAACTGCTGGTGCTAGAAAAAGCACTGCTACTGCTCCCCTAGCAAAGTGAAGCAATGCTGAGGGGGATAGATTTTAACTCCTCATTCGGAAAGGTGCTGAATATGTGTCTCTGCTTGTGCAGCAATCTGTGAATTTTCAAGTAGGTGATCTTGTTAACAGGCAAAGTCCCAAAATTGCCTTCTTGCCTTGAAACTGGGACATATACAATTCCCATTTTTGCTGCTGCTGTGGCTTCATTGTGGACAGCAAGGGAAGTCTGAGGGACAGGGTTAAACTTTGCAAACCACATGGAACATCGGACCTCCACGGGCTCATTAATATGATGCTGTCATAGGACTGCAGCACTGCAGTCAGTGGCGAAGAGAAGTCAGAATTATCCAAGGTACCTCCTGAAATGCATTTGCAAACATAGGCTGTTAGATGCACTGTTAAACCTCTCTGGAGTTTAATAGGACAAGCATAGAGAAAAGGTTTCATTATAATTGAAGCAATTATGGATTCTAAATTTGTTCCATTAATTTTGGCAAAAGTTTTCTCTGCAGGAGAAAGACATTCCTCTGGATTTAAATAGTCTATTATGGCATTGCATTTTGTTTCTTTTTAGAGAAGAGGATATACTATGATCTGGTTCATTACTGTTTCTTCCCTGTTAAGTAATGACTGGGGAGGAGGGAACACAGAACATGTTTTTATACATACGGAAAACTTACTGTAAAAGCAAACATATGGTTAACAGAGGTGCTTGGGAAATTTTATTATCCTTTTAATGTTCTGAAAACAAGATAATGGTGTTGAAAAGCAAGTAAGAAGGGACTTATTTAACTTTGTAATAAAATTCCTTCTCATTAAATACACTGATGCATAGATTGTTTTAAATCCATTTATCCAGTATGCAAAACATACTGTTGCTTTATAATCAAGCAGTGATAGAATTTGACTTATTCATTGCATATTTAAATTCAAGCAATGCAAACCTCCGCAGGATACAATCATTTTCATAGTACGTATTGATTACCTTAGAAATCAGGGTATTCATTTTAGAAAAAGTTTGCATTCACACAGACATTTACAAGCACCTACAGAAATCCTTCTGAAGTAAAATACATTGCTTTTATTTAAAATGCATTCTGGTAACATTCACTTCTGATCCCTAATGAGATGTAGGTGGACAGTGCTCATGCTACATTACTCTGAAGGTGATCTGAAGGTTAGAATGAGTCAGGGAAATCAGTCAAAATGTTGCCTTATTTCTGTTGAGCAACTAATTCCCTTTCCTTGATATCAATATCCACTATGGAGATTTTGAAATTAAGGTCAGTATTTCTGCTTATAGAGAAGTTTTCACCTCAAGGTTTAACAAACAGGCATTGCTACTTTGGAGCAAACAGCAATGTGATGTCTCATGCTTTGAAGCGAAAGAGTGGAAAGAATAGTCACTCACACAGAAACAAGAAGCAGCAGCATTGATTTTAATCCTAGTTATACTCTATTGACAAACCTGCATTAAAGAAATACTATAAAAGGATGAGACTGAGTTCTGCAGCCTCCTTAAAAAAAAAGAAAAAAAGAAAGGAAACAAAACACAGGAGACAGCATTGCACGACAGTCTGACTGCTTCCAGATAAGGGAATTTAAAACACATTAAATAATGATTAATTAACTTGAAAATGCTAGAATCAGCTGGGTAGAAGAAGAGATGGTGTGTTTTGTTTTGTTTTGTTTTTTATGGAAGGACAGTGGAATGAAACGGGCTGGACAGATAATGTAATGCAGTTAGTTGGGACTGTAAAAAAATCATTTACGACTTAAAGGGGGTTTCTCTTAGAAAGCGGCTGCCTACTTTCAATATAAGCCTGATATAAGAGGAAAAGGTGTAAGCAATATTCATGAAAGGAGGGGAAACTCCGACTTCAGTAGGAGTTTTGTCAGAGTTAAAAAAGAGTAAGGAATCCACTCGTATTCAGCACCACAGAGTGGTGTAAAGTGGTGTAACTCTCTCAGCCAATGAAGTTACACTGATTTTTATTAGCTGAAGATCTTGACATCCCAGCATCTTAGTTGGTGACCATAAGCTTATCACAAATAATGGCCCAGATAATCAGCTGGCGTAAAGTGGTCTCCTTCCAGAAGAGTCAACAGAGCAAGGACGTTTTGGTCCAGCTGAGGATATGTCCTAATAATATTTATACAGTGACAGCTATGAAAAAAAATGCTTAGGCTTTTGCACTAAGGGCCTAGTCTTATGAGGTGCTGGATACTTCCTGAAAAAGGCTTTAGGACCTTAAATCCTAATGAAGGCAGGAGTGCTCGGCAGTCAGCAGGCGCGCACAGCGCTCTGCAGGATGGGGCTGTGGCATGAGTAAGCAGCGCCAGCGCTGAGCTGCACCGGCAGCTGCTCAGGAACTGCCGCTCAGCGAGCAGCGTTTACTTTTTTTTTTCTTTTTGTAATTTTTTCAGGATCCTGAGACTTGAAATATCGGGTTGTGTATGGGGGTTAGTGGTGGGTTATCGTTATCATTCACAGTTGGGCAGCTTCTCTTCAGCATCGTTTGGGGACACAGTCAGGGCAGAGAAGGAAAGGGGAAAAAAGCATAGGGGTGGGGACTGAAAGAAATGTGGGCATTTCAGTTCAGTTTATCTCAAAGTTGCTGGGAGTGGTGATGAGGCAGGATTGCCTGACAAATGTAGCTACTTCCAGCTTTTTGCTAACATGCCACAGGATAAAACACAAAGGTTCTAGTGGGGAATGGTCGTGCTTTGAAAAATACGTATGTTCATTTTCTTTCTATTCCAAACTAGACTTACTCAAGACAGAACTATAACACAATAACATTTTCCTAGCACAATCCTGGTTTTCCTCATTCTCATTCAGCTAGTGATTGTGTTTTAGAACTTTAAATCAAACATTTCCAGACACTTGCATTATTTTCTGTATGCAGAAATGCTTTGGGTTGCCTTTGTTGATAATAAACTGCGCCTAGAAAGGAATAAATGTCCTAAACAGCATTTGCTTTCAGTTTGTGAGTGAATGAAGATTTCTTGCAAATTTTTGCGGCTCATCATTAAGCTTACTGCTGTTACTCACTTTCCTGGATGTATTTGCTGCGAGGGCAGTAAAACTACAGACCCAGGTTTCTTTCAATGTCAATACCAAGAATGATTTCACAGCTACAAGCATACTTCAATAATTTACTAACTTTCAGTGATTTACTAACGCATTTTCAAAACGCTGCATTGCACGTTTTTGATAACTTCTGGAAGGCAATGTTTGCACTCCTGGGCACTCCCTGCCTCGTTTCAAAGGGCCGGTTCTCAGCGTGTGAGAATGCACAAAGCCCTGGCAATACCCAGCTGCTTCAGTGAAGGGCTCCACCTCGAGCGTTATGATTAATAATAGAAAGATAATTGTGAGTCAAGAAAAGTTGCGGATCCTGCTGTGAATTAGTGCATCTTTATAAGGCATTACCTGGCATAACGGCATGCACTTGGGTGGGAGGGAAGGGGATTATTTAGCACCTCCAGCTCCAGGACAGATATCGCAGTCCCCCATTATCCACGAATATATTCTAGTACCATATAGAGTCCTTGGACAGCTAACCCCCTCTCCAGGCTACTTAATGTTGAACTCAGTCCTGCTCGTTCCTTGAACTGCTCTTTGACCAATCGCCTATAGATGTGCAATGAGCTTGCTAAGTAAAAAGGCGACTCAGCATACAAATGAACCGTAACCTTTTCTAATGGCAACATTTCTGAAGTAATGTCCATGTACATTAAACAGATATTGGAGAATTTGTTTCCCACCAGAGAACTGCTTTGTGGATTCCCATATCAAAGACGCCAAAAACCGACAACGCAGCAATCAGGCTGGCTCGAATAGCTTTCTTAGGTGGAAGGAGTTTGGAGGTGAAGGTTAACGCGATAGAGTCGGAAGCAAACTCACACACGCTTAATAAAGGAAATGAGCTCAGATGAAGACCTTGAGCCTCAGTTTCCTCTCCAGTGCTCTTCCTCTATATCATCAGTGCAACAGGGATGCACTTCTGATGCTACAGCCCTGTTATAATGCCAGAGCGATGTAAAAAGATTTGCATGCAGTATTAGACTTACGTCCTCTGTCTGTCAATCAGAAAATCTTGAAAAATATGTAGCAGCTATAAGACTGCTCTAAGGACTTCAGTCATAATGATGCTTGTTAAATATTACCATCTTTTACACATAACTACCATTTTGTCACAGCCAGCTATATTCAAATACCTTGCTAGAATTAACTCACGTGCCTGTTTGGAGGACTGGCTTGAGGTGCGGCATGAATGAGTGCGGAGAGTGGCAGGATGCTTTGCAAGGCTATTCAACGGTAGTGGATACCCAGCCCAGCCTTTGATGAGACTGGAAGTACTTGTTCACCCCTGGACTGAAGGAAGGGCTCATAACAGAGCTGCACCGGCCGAGTTTGCATGTTCTAAAATCAGATTCACTGGGGTGTTGCAAATCACATTTTCAGAGAGAATTAGAATAGATGGGGGTGTTTTTGCCGGTTGAGCGGGAGTATTAATCTACTTTTAGAAGTATGTGCCTGGGGTTAGCATAGCACTGGTCTGGAAATCACAATTGAGGTCCATTAGCTTAAATTGCCTTGCCTGTTTGGATATAATTCAAATCAGAATTTCTTGATCTCACGCCGAAATGCACACTGAATTTCACATGCGTCGTCTTTTTAAAGCCATAACTCTAACAGGAATTGCATGTTGTTGAGGAAACGCAGAGCCGTTTGCAGTAACCTGTCATCTGCGGTCATAACTTAGAATAACAGGATTAGCAGGATGGCAGAGGAGGCAAAGGTGCGTGATGCGATCGTGTAATAATGTTCTCTAATCAATAGTCAGGAAATGGTTGATTTCAGATTTTCTGGTTCCTCTTGGAAATCTTATCTGTTTTTAAGGTATTAAATCACCAGATTCTTCCATTTGTAGAGCTGGCAGATTCAGGCATGCAGGAGAAGCGACAGCGCAAAGGGTCAGCCCTGTTGCTGAGCCACAGTCCAGACAAAGAAAAACTCAAATTTAATTATCTGTAAAAGAAAAGCAAAGGAAAGAACGTATCTTTGTTGTCTCGATGCTTCTACACTATGCTTGGTTTTATGGATCAGTGGTCATTTTTCCTACCTGTATTGTCTGATGGTTCAAATTGAACTATCTTGAAAGTTGGCACACAGAAAATAGCACAGGTTGGGGTAGCAATCTTTTAGTGATAAAGTGATCAAAAATAGTTCTTCCTACCTAGTTTTGAGAGTTTTTCCTTAATCTTCCCCTTCTAGAAATAGAACTTTGAAAAGTGGCTACAGTGCTTCCTGTTATGGCCACGTTTCCTGAGGGTGTACAGATCATACGACAATGCTGCCGTACTGCAAAATTATTCCTAGAGTGCTGCTTCCAAGGAATAATGGAGAAAAATTATTGCAGGCTGGAAATCAGAGAAAGTTAGCTGTGTCACTGGCTAACTTTGTCATCAGTTATCACGACACATATGTCCTGTTTGCAGTTAGAGGCACTGATGGGGATAGAAGTCCCCTTATTCAAGGCAGTGAGAGCACATGGCCAGGGAGATCTTGCCAAGAAGCACTGTCGGGTGCTTCCACCACAGGGCTTATGTGCAAACCACATTTAGGACCCGTTTTTCAAAAACCCTCTTCCCCTCTGGCCAAGCTTGTCCAGACTGCTCAGAATATCCTGGGCCTAACACCTAACCTGAAACTTAAGTGGAAGTTAACACAACCAAACTGCTGATTACATTAAAAAAAAAAACAAAAAACAAAAAAAACAGTCGCTCATCTTGACATGTGAATGGGCTGAGAACTCTGTAAAATCCAGTCCCGGAGACGCAGAGCTCTTGGGCAAATTGAAAGCAAATATAAATCAGTGTTGCTCCACTAATTTCAGAGAAACACTCACGCTAGCTCCAGTTGGAAATGTGACCCACAGTCTATGAGGATTTATGTTTATAGCGCATGGACTTAATGCTGCAGACAGTCACTAGACTATATACAGCGGCTGTCACTGATTTGTTTGGGGGCCTGGCTCCTTGGTATGCATTTGTGTTTCTCTCTCTCCTCTGTTTATTGTCACGCCGCTTTTGCGCTCGGCTTTACTTCAGTCCTTGTTACTCAGAAAGCGATGGCTGTATCCTGCTTCTTCACTGTGACATTTGACTTTCCTTTTATTGACTTGTTTTTAGCTGAGGCAAAAAAAAGTGCACTTAAATATGGGTGCTTCTTCCTTCTAAAATAAAAGGCCTGATACAAGGAAACATGTTGTCCCTGCTAGTCTAATTTGTATCTAGGTTAACTGCTCTCCTGGTGGATGTATTTAATTGATTTACATAGGGAAAGCCAAAGAAAGTCTGCAGCTCAGTGAGGGCTCTACCCCACTGCAATGACTCCCTTTTTTGTTTTAATTAGTGCTAAAGGTGGAGTCTACCTTGCAGAAGGCTACTGAGATCTCTGAGGAATCAGTTGTAATTCAGATGCTGTGTGTTTTCTTTCTCTGATGCAGACTCTCGCGTAGGTGTTGAGCAGAACCAAAGAGGATTTCAGGTAAGAATGTCTGAAAGCAAAATCAAGAACGAAGGGAACGTTAAAGTAGTCCTGCTGGGAGGGCTTACCTTGGATGAATTTTTTATGGGTGAAAAAAATGTGAGTGTCATGGTATGAATTACCTTACTGCCTTGGCTGGGGAGCCCCAAGGAGCCCGCGGCAGGCGGTCATTCTGCTTTTCTCCGAGTGGCTGTAGGACGACGCTATTTCACCTCTCAGGACTCCTTGCTATGACCTGCCTCAGCTTTGTGGCCTGAACAGACGCTAAGTTCAGATATTCCCCCAGCAGCGTATCAAATATTGCTGGGTCCGAATCCCCTGACAAACTGCACATGTAAAATCCCATGAGGGCAAACACAGGCAGCACCGTGCAGCAGCCGGAGCAGCAGCAGAGGCCACGCGTTGCTGCGTCACCTTTGCAGACGAGTCTTTGCGCGCCCGCGGTCTGAGAAGACTGCCCTAAGGGCTCTTTTCACGAGGAAAACGTGCACAGCGGATAACAGGTTCGTGACCTCTGTTTGAATTGGATAAGTAATCCTGGGGGTGGGCATCCTTTCTAAGATAGTCCCGATATTTTTAAGGCTGTGGTCAGAAATCCGAGCCGCTTTTTGCCCGGAATGTCAGTTCAATTTCCCCAGTCTCACGACACATAAGGAACATTCTTAGCAGAAATAACTATAACCTGATTAGGAGGGAAGCAATAAATACAAATCAAATGGAACCGTGCAGACACTCACGGAAGGAAAATCAATAATTTTAGTAATACACTTTGCAAACTCATTTTATCATAAAAAATATATAGCTCTTTAGATGGCTTTGTTAGTGGAAGCTAAAAGTGCTTCTTTTTATCTCAAGGTCCTCAGCTGCAGTAAATTTGTAACTTTTTAAACAAACTTCTAAAGCAGTGGTGTTACATCAATTTATACCGAGTAAGAGCAGAGTGTTCCGACGTGCACAGGAAGGACTAGCACGGCCATCCGTCCCGAAGGGATAAAGGACAAGAGAGACATTTACAGGGAGCTGCCTGTGGCAGTTTGGAAATGATTCCATTATGCAATTTAAAAATGGAAAAAACAAAGGTAATTTTTAGTGTTTTTTTTCAGTCACTGACTTTTCTGAGCTGCTGTAGATTTGATTATATCAATGACTGTGATAAGATAGAGGCTTGTTTTTCATTCAGAATGGAAAGAAACGTTATCAAAAATGTGTTTTTCTAAATTTGCTCGTATAAAGGTAACTGTATATTCCTTGGAACAATTATATTCACTAGGGTCCTGCAGACATCTCATCTCTTTGAGGCTCCAGCATTTCTGCTTTGTAAGTATTTGTCTAGCTGATCTTCTATCAGCGTGTTCACCGCTCCGATTTTTTTTCTTTCTTTGCATTAAAGGTGAGTGTGAGAAGGACCTGCAGGGTTGAAAAGATATCGATATACAGAAATACAAGTGACCTTCAGCAATGCTGTAGTCACAGTGATGCCGCAAGACCACAGCATGCAAATTTGGTGGGATTTGCTGCATTGCTTTTTTTTTTTGGAATGTCCAAACTTCAGATTAGCATTATCTCCTCATTAACTGGCTCTATGTCTCTTAAAGAGTTTCCTTAATGTATCTGAGAAAAGAATCTAAATGTTATCACCTGTAAATGGCAAGCTCAGAATATTCTGCCTCGTTGTTTCAAATGCTCCTTGCCTTGGCTTTGCAGGTTATGCCTGACATTATTTTGTCAGGTGTGAAATACGTAGGCTTTAGAGTTATAAAATACAACCGACAAAACTCCCCCCAGCTGATCTCTTAACCTGACTTAAGAGCGTGAGTTATTTAATGTTTGTAGAGCATGAGAGGAGGCTTTATCTAATAATCCCCGTTCTCCTGGCGCTCCCCGGCCTGCTCCCTCTGCGCCGGCGCCTCCGTTCCCCTCTGCCTCCGCCGTGCGGGATCCGACGACACTCAGCGTGCAGCAGTCAAACTGCAGCAGACTGGGTCTGCTGACTTGCACCGGCTCTTTGGCTGCTGATTTTCCCGTTTCAATGCGATATCCTCTCCCATCAATAGCAGGAACAACGTCTGTAGATGTTGCTCTTCTCTCTTAGCGCTTCCTGCAGCACAGTCATGCCCCGCTATTTTAGGTGCTTCCAATAGTTGTAATTTCATAGTCTGTAATAGGCATCACACTGGGGTCTGAATTCATGGAAAACTACATCTCCTGTTCCTGCAAAAGGATTTGGAAGAGAAATGGCAAATTGCTGAGAAATGGCAAATTCTGCCTTGGGACAGCATCGCCGAGCTCGGGGCTTAAACAGCCGGGGAGACCCTCCCTGCCTGACCTTGGCAGAATTTCTCCCCTTCCCTTGCCCCCAGCTCTTTTTAGCTCCTTTCCAAGCTAAAAACCTGCCGACAAAACGCACCTCCGGTGTGCTGGATCTCGCACTGCTGTAAATCAGTCTCCCTGACTAGCTTCCCACTCTGCTCAGAAGCTTTTCTAAATGAAATGACTTATTCTGGTATCGCTGTCCCTTGGTCAGTGCAGTTTTTACGCACTGAAAACCTCAAGTCTTTTGTCAGGGGCATTTCTGCAATATCCTGGAGCAAGCTCTAAGCCCCCCTTAACGTAGCACGTCGTACAAACGAGCAAGCACGAGTGGGCCTGACTTTTCCTTGCAACTGCACCGGCATGGGGATAGGAATAGGCTATTCCTGCTCATCCCAGCCTAAGCCAGGAGTAAACTCGATGCCCTTGGTAAGAGCGACAAATTGTAGAACTGCAGTGGAAAGAGAACAAAATCCCAGGGGTTATCTGCTAACGTCAGCAGCGCCGGCACAAATGGGAACAGCCTCCTGCCGGACGCCTTGCTCCCGGTGTGTGCCGGCCGCGGCAGCCCGGCACGCGGACGCCGTGGAGCTCTGCTGCCCTCCCCGAGCCCCGGAGCCTCCAGGCCCTTGTGAGCTGGTTGCAGCACGGGCCCGGGCTGCGCAGGTTCGTCTCATCCGCTGTGTATTTTGTTTCCTTCCCCTGCTACAAAAAGCAGTACCTGCACACCCTAGCTGCTTAATTGCAGCACCCGCTTTGGGCTGAAGTTTGGCCTAATTGCACCATTCCTGCAGGAAGGATTCGGTGTGTGATAGCAGCAACCTTCGTCCCTTGGAAACGTGATGCACAGCGTGTTCTTATGTGCAAGGCGCAAAGTAACCGAGGCTGCTTTTCTCTGTGGCCTTGAGGCTGTATCAGCGGGTCTTATTTCAACAGTTGTTGTTCTTGCTAATAAAATGCTTTAATCTTTAATCTGATAATAAAGCAGCATGGTTTGCACGGTGGATGGCACGCCAAGCTAGGACTCAGACTCTGGGCCCTCTTTCCATCTCCGCCACTTGTCTACTGGGGAACCTTGGCCACATCACCTCATCTCTCTACGCTTCTCCTCCTACCTGTTGAATATGGGGTTAATGAAACGAATGAAAATGCCTTCTTTGCAAGGCATTTGAGATCCCCCGGTGAGGAAGAGCAGATAAGAGGCTGGTGTCCTTGTCAGTGTGGCGGCTGGCAAGTAGTGAGAACAGCTCACGTATGAACCTCTCTGCTTGAAGTTGTGCCTTGGTCCCATCTTCATCCTCTGCATCAAAGTCAGTGTCCCCACCTACCAGCAGGGAGGGCTGAATTGGCTCCCGTGATGATGCTCCATTCTGGTGATTAAATGTCTTTCAATAAACCAAGAATAACTTAGTGCAATGTTATTAAAATAGAACTTTATGGGCCATAACGTGCCATCATTTCATATACCGAGCTCCTGCTGAGTTCATCAGGACATCTGTGCGCAGAGAGACCGCCGGCTGGTGGTGGCCCTCGGCCTCCTCCGCTGGCTCATCCGGCCTTTCCGGGAACTGGATTGTCTAAGAGAAAAGCGACCGCACGGCGTGACATGCTGCAACGGCGCACGCGGCGAAGCCACTCTGCTGCGGATGCTCTGTGCGATAGGAAATAGAGAAAACACTTAAAATATGTTACTGGGTTTCTCAGACACATCAACCACCTCAGCACTTTTCCTTGGGGAAAAAAGGGTCACTTCTCTGTCATGTCTCCAATTTTGCTTCCTTTCACACTGAATGGACTAGTTAGAGATGCTGCCTTTAGTGTAGCTTGCTGGTAGCCGCACATGGGCACATCCATGAACAAAAAATAACGCTCTCAATGCTTTTCAGCTTAGAAGAAGGCTGATCGCTAAGGAACTGTTGGCTGTGTAAAAAAAACCCCAAAAGTATTTTAAAAAGTTTTTTTCTTCTCCTGAATATTTTGGTACCATGATATCGTCACCACTGTTCCCATCAGAAGTAGAGGTGAACAGACGTCTCATTACTTTATACATAAAAATGCGGGTATGGAAAATCTATACACAAAGTATAGATTTCCTAGCTGCAAGGCAGCCGGGAGAAATTGCTGCTCGCTGGTGCTGGGCGTTGCAGGCGGTACATCACTGCCTCCCCGGCCGCCGGGCTCATTCCTCTGCGCAGCCCGCCAACAAAGTGAGTTGTTTACTCTTGTGTGGTGCGTTTATTAGATTTTCACGTTCTCTGCTTCGTTGCTAACCCTGATTAAAGTAATATTAAAAGAAAAACCTCACCATGAGTTTGGTGGCTCTGAAAACTTCTGGGAGGGCAAAGGACGAGTTTATTGGCTCGAGCTCCCAGCGCGTTTCCCTTACGAGCCAGAACCGCCCCCTTCTCCTAATTTAATTGTTTCAAATAATTGTTCGAGCAGGGCAGTAAATTGGAGGATGCAAAACAAAAGTCTCAGCCAAGAGCAAGGGCTGTAATGAAAAGCTAACGATTCTCATCCCTTTTCCAGCTTCTCAGGCGTTTGGTCCTGATGTAGACTGGTCACAAGGAGAAGTCGCTCTCAGGCGAGTGCCAAACCACTGCACGCTGCCAAGCTTCAGCAGCGGTTTTAATCAGCCGGGGCGCTCCGCTTCCGCGCCTGTGCCGCCGTCCCTTCCGCGGACACGACGGAGCTGTGTCACCTAGCTAAAACCTGCAGAGGGAACGTTCTGCGTGCGAGGTCTCGCCTTCAGCTGCACTTACCAACACCGCTACTTACTAGTCAAAAGTGTAATTTGAAAATGCCTTTTAATTAGGATGAAGGTGTTTTGAAAGCAACACGGAGATGGATGGAGGCAGATTCATCCGCAGCAGCAGCGTGCGACAAGCGTCCGCGCGCGGGGGGTTGAGGTAATTTCGAACCCTGCGCTGCAGCGGCAGGCGGATGCTCCTTGAGGATAAATGCAGCCCGGTTTCTTTTACGGAGCAGCAATGAGTAGGTTTCGGAAGTGAAGGAAATAACTTATGTGCTTTTAACTTTTTTTTTTTGAAGTGAAAGAATACAAGTAAGGGCAGCAGTGACAACCCAAGTGGGGTTGCAGGAGCCCCGGTGCCGGGCGAGCTCTCACCCCGGGGGGATCGGGGCCGGTTTCCCCTGGCAGCTCCATGCTGGGAGCCTCCGGTTTTACCCAGCAAACCACAGCGCTCCTGCGGCGCTCCGGGATTGCCAGGCCCCACAGCGAAGCCCTGCTGGCTTTGCAGCACACCCCCGGGAAGGCTTTTAAGAAATTGCCTGGCTTTTGTCACCCAGCAGAACAGCGTGTTTCCCTCTCCGAGGCCAAGTGACTTGACCGAGGCCAAGCCCCGAGCCGGCGTCCTCGGTCCGACCACCGGATAAGGATGCGGTCGCTCACCCCGCTTGTCCTCTGCCTTTGCTCGCTGCCTTCTGCTCTGCAGAAGCCAGGGGCTCGTTTCCGTTTCTCCTATATTTATTAGACTCTCAGCATAGTTCCCTTTCCAGAGCAATTTTCCGTCGCAGTCATTTCCATTTGCTGCAGGTAATTGTGCTACCTCAACGGTGCGGGCCGGACTCTATTGCCTTTTGTTCAGGCTCGGCGATTTGGCAGTAAATTAGGTGCTTAACACGGTCGGCTGAAAAGCAGGATTAAAATCTCCTGGCAAAAAAGATTGCTCAAAGCAAGACCAAGAAGTCAGAGAAGTTCACAAAAGCGCAATGCCTTCTGGCGGGGAGGACGGCACCTGCGGCTCTTGTCAGGGTGGATGTACTTAAGCCTTGACTGCAGGCTTTGTCCAATGCGTTTAGCTGTGAAATATGATTTTCGTGTCCCCACATGTGGCGTTTCAAAGGAACTTGCTTTTTGGGAGATTTCAAGCCCCCCACTTCCCCTCCCCAAAGACACCTCTCGGTACAAGGCCTTTTTAAGGCAACTTATGCTTAGCATCAAAAATCAGTAGCCACAAATGAAAAGCACAGGCTCAGCGTGCTGCCCACTGTGCTGCTTTCTAGGGCTTTGTTCCATCTTCGGAAATCTAGAGGGAAACCGGGAAGCCCTTGACGCGCGCTTCGCGTGCGCACGGGCTCCAGGGCAAGGCGGCTCCGGGAGCGGAGCCAGCTGTGCGCAGCTGTGCGCAGCCGTGCGCAGCGCGGCCCTCGCCGGGGGCCGCTCACTGCGGGAGCGTCCCAGCCGCTCCGCCCGGCGAAAGGCTCCGCGCCGTCCCGCCGCACGGCCGAGGGCCCGCGGGAGTTGGGAGGCGGTGAGGAGAGAGGTGTGGAGGATGTTCCGGGCGATAACGGCTGCGTCTGAGCGCAAATGGGCTCGAAGCATTATTAATGTTAATGGAGACCATTTATAGCTCAAACAAAGAACATGTTCTCAAAGGCAGATACAAAAATAGACCTTTTTTTTTTAATATATGAAGTTTTAAATGCTGAGGACTAGCCATGGGAGCTACTATGTAGTTATTTTATGTGGTTTCTACGGAAAAACCTTGCTGTTTAGACGCTTGTGGGGACTGGAAACCGTGTGCCCTAATTCTTTTCACACCCCGACAAGTGAGAGATGCTGCCTCTACCTGGCAATGCCGTTAGGTTGATACGGCTAAATAGCAAATTTTAATTTTTGTGTGTGCGTGTGCGTGTGTGTGTTGAAATCCAGCAACAAAGATGATTGGAGCTGGAATAATAAAAATAAAAACGCAGAGGAGTTCTGCAGGGGATGTAGGACGTCGGGGAGGAGGCAGCAACTAGCAGCGAGAGGAGATGGGTGTTCGAGCGAGGAGCGCGATGGCAACACGTGGCGGCCGGAGCCCCTCCGTCCGCGCGGCTGCGCTGCTCTCCCGAGCCCGGCGCGCTGGGCCCGAGCTCCCGAGGGGCCCGGAGGAGCCGCCGGCGCCCGGCGTCCCTGTGTCAGGACGTGCTTCCAGCGAGACGGCACGACCGCGGATTACTTGGCTCGCTTGTGTTCCCGGGCTGTGTATTTATTAATGCTCACTGTATATTTTCCCCCACAAATTTCACGCCTGGCAAATTTCCATGAATATTTACTACCCATATTGCAGACTACGTCCCTCCCACGGCAAATATTTTGCTACATTCAAATTTTGCTGTCTAATTGTGTAGGGCTTGCAATTTTTTCAGAAGAAAAATGGGCCTCGAGCTGTATGATAATATTATGAGCACAAGACTTTTTTTTGTTGCATTGAATCCTTCAGAACTTTAATTTCATACCATTAAATGAAAAACAAACTCAGGCTTTAATCATTTGCAGCCCTCCGCATGGGACTGTGCTGTAGCAAGCCCGCGTTCCTATTTATTGGTGTAAAGGCTACACGAGCGAAGCCGAGGAGTCAGATCCTGCAGGTTCACATTCCACAAATTAATGGAAATCCTGGCATCCAGCACCGTGGCTATTTTTGCTGTGAACGCTCTCGGTGCGGCAGCTCCGGCTGCCAACGCCGGGAGCGCCGGCGGTAAGAGGCGTTGCGCCCCAGCTGACAGCCGCTTTGGGGTGCTGCCTGGGAGCACTGGAGCCATCCCGGAGCATCCCAGAACGGAGACACAGAGGGAATCGGGAGGCCCCAAGCGGCTCCGCCGCATCCCCCGGCTCTTGCTGCCCAAGGCAGGTCTCGCTTGCGTTGGCTTTAATTGGAAAGCAAGGAGACCGTGCTGGTGCCTCGCGCCGGCCAGCAGCCTGCAAGAGCTTTTAGCGCCCCGTCATCGCACCGCAGACCACGACATCGCGTTTCATCCCTCCTTCCTGAGACAACCCCACCGGGGAGAAGGTCCTTGTTTCAAGTGAGGTGCTGAGGCTTCCAAAGGCCGGTGGAAGATCAGGGCGGATTGGCGAGCTCCTGTTAATATGTGCGGAAATGAATGCGTGAGACAAACAATTAAGGGCTAAAGTAGTCCGGGAAAAGCAGGCGATATGAGTAACTGCCGAGCTCCTTTTCCGGGGGCTGACTCGCTCCGCGGGGCTCTCGCCTGCCTTTTATTGATGGTTTCGGTTAGGTTCCCGGCCATTAGCGTTTTACGAGCCCTTTCTGCAATGACCCTAAAGGCCAGCGCTCGAGATGGGATTAATAGCGGTTCAGATTTAGCACCAAGCCGCATTTAGATGGCTGCAATTTTGCAGCGCGGTCGCTGATCACGTCCTCGGACTCGGCGACGTTAACGGCACGGCTGCCCCGACGCGCGGAGGCAGCGCGGGAGCGTTAGGGGAACGACTGCTCCCGGGGGCCGGAGCCCGGGGCGCTGCCGAGGACGGTGCCCAGCGGCCGAGGGCTGCCGCAGCCCCCCGTCTCCTGGGAGGCCCCCGGGGAGCAAAAACCTCTCGCATCGCGGCCAGGAGCCGCCCGGTCCGACAGCGCTCCTGAAACGGGGCTCCCCCCGCAGGGGTTTGTAACCGCTTCTCAGCCCCCCCTTTCTCGCAGCCCCCGTTTTCCTCCCCGCTCGCCAGAGCAGCGTGATTCACACGTTATAGTAACCTACATTTGCCTTGGCGCCGCTCGCGGGCTATAAATAGACGGCAGAGCCGCCCCGGTCGATTCGGCGGCAGGGAGCAGCGCCGGCGCCCACGGCTCGGCGGGATCCTCGGCGGCGGCCCGGAGCGGCGGCCGGTCGGTCGGCTCGGCCCGGGGCCGAGGTGCTGCTGGGGCCGGCGGGCGCTGCCGCGGGGCCCTGGGGGGGCTGCGTTTCGGAAAGCTCCCAAGCGCTTGCCCCGCAGCGGCCGGCCCGCGGGAGCGGCTCCGACGGAAAACCTATCGGCAAAGCCACGGTTTCGCTAATGTCAAGCGAGATCTGCGAGGGGGATTCGACCTCTGGCTTTAACTGGGAAATATTCACCCCCGACGAGGGGAAGAGACAGGGTGAAGTACGTAGGTGGGAGCAGGGTCTCTTGGCGCTGCCTTAGTCCTGCCGAGGTCTTTGCAGTAGTCGGATGCTTTGGCAGGTGCGAAGTGACATCGGGGCACAGGGTCTGGGGCCAGGGAGGTGCTCGCGGGGGACCTGCCCCCGCGCAGCCCCTCGCAGGGCTGCAGCCTGTCTCGTCCCCACAGATTTTCACCACTTGAAATATTGCAGCGCGGCTCAGGCCAGCGCTCGCTCTCCCGGCTCGAGCGCTTTGCTGCTTCCGGAGCAGCCTCTCCCTGCTCCCGTTAATCAGGAACGTCCGCGTCGCCCGCCCACGTGCTGACCGCACCGTCGAGAAAAGGGCCGCGGTGGCTCCCGGGCCGGCGCCGGCTCGGTGAAACCTCGCCTGCCTGTAG
This sequence comes from Apteryx rowi, assembly GCF_003343035.1. Classification (NCBI taxonomy): domain Eukaryota; kingdom Metazoa; phylum Chordata; class Aves; order Apterygiformes; family Apterygidae; genus Apteryx; species Apteryx rowi. The sequence continues at coordinate 1,168,874 of NW_020450827.1, read as the reverse complement.
GCGCCGGGGGAAGAGACGCGGCACCGACCGACAGCCGGGCCCGGGGCAGGGCAGGACACGGCTGGGGCTGAATTCAGAGCAGCGATTCGGTCTCCTTTCGCAGCCCGGCTCATCGCGCCGGCTGCACCTCCTGTCGCACCAGGTGCTGAGCCCCATGGAGAGCTTTCGTTTCTCCAGACTTTGCAGGGTTTTTTATCAGACAGGATCTGTCCTGGCTTTCCTGCCGGGCCCTCATCTTCCGCCGAAGAGGGTCCGCGAAAGCAGCCGGTGCTGGGGCCTCCCCTGCGCCGGGCAGCGCCGTGCCGGGCTGCGCACGCTGGGCCCCCGGGCTGCGGGTGAGACCGCTCGCGCGATAGCAGCAGCTGCGCGGGAGCGAAAGGTCAGCGCTTTTAGCCGGAGCGAAGCCCGCCGGCGCCGGAGCAGGCGGGCGCTGGGGGAAAAGAAAAGCCATTCTGCACATTTTTTGATTGACTGCACAGTTTTATGCGCAAATCTAAGCGTCATTCACTGACAGCATTGACTCCGATGGCCGGAGCAGATGGGCACAACAGGTGATATTTTAAGACGAATGCAGGAGACGGACCAGCGCCTTGAGCCTTGGCAGCGGCTGCTGCCTTGGAAATGCCCACGCGCCCAGGACACGTGGGTTGCATGGGGCCGGGGCAGCTCCGCACCGGCAGCTCCAGCCCTAACGCCCCAAGGATGCTGCGGAGACAGCAAAGGCGCCCGCCGGGCAGCGCGAGGGCTCGAGGGCTCGGGACAAGGGGCTGCTTCCTTTTAAACGTGCTGCTACTCGGTTGTGGGGTAGATTTTTTCTTTTAAAGGGACAAAACCAACCAAATAAATAAATAAATAAATAGCCCTTTCCTTTTCTATAAGATTAAATGCTTTCGTGTAGTTGTGCATTAACCTTTGGTCCTGCATTAGGCTGCTGTTGTTTTGCACCAGCGATGCTTTTAAGCCAGGATTGCAATTAGCCAAAGTGGCTCTCGACAGGCTTCCAGGCAGGCCGGTGCCGGGGGACGGCGTCCCCGCGGGGCAGACAGGTCTCCGCTCCTCCTGCGCTCCGCAGAGGCTCCCTGCCCGGAGGAGGCCGGAAAAGGCGGAGGTTTCGCTTACCCCGGAGCGGGCTGGGGGCGGTTTCGAGGCAGCTTTCTGACCGAAAAGCTTCCTGTTCGGGACATTTCCCCGCCTGGGCTCTCACGGCCCCTGCTTAAATCACGAGAGTGCAGGGACCCTCCCCTGAGCCTTGATATACAGCAGGGATGGTTATAGGAAAAGCTTTTTAATAGCCTCAGTTGCAAAGCTCATTTAAAACAAGCCCGTCCCCAGACAATTAAATAACCGGGCTATGATTAAGAGTATTGATCAGCGCTGGAGCCTCCTCCCACCCTCGCCTCCGCGGGGGACGGGAACCGCGCGCCCAGCTCGGCCGAACCGGGGAGCTGCCGCCGACTTCGGCAGCGCGAGGACGAGCCGGGGGCTGCCGCGGGCGGCTCGTAGCCGGTCCCTCGTCTCGCCAGACGCAGGCACTGGCCGCCCGGGGCACCCAGCTGGTTGCCAAGTTCAATCAACTGCCAGCTTTACATACGAGAATCCACATCCTTCGGTAATCCAAATTTTTATTTGCTAATAAATGTTAATCACCAGAATCGATATTCACATTATAATATTCCTCCTCATTTTATAGGCTCATGCATGTACAGTTGCGCAGAAGAACCCTTTATTTCCATTGGTGTATAACGTGGCCTAAATGCTATAATACACTTTGTATTATCTAGGTCGCGTATTTGCAAAGGGTAACACGTAAATGCAAAGCTCTTTCATCAAGAAACCCTGTGCCTGGTCCAGATCCTTCTGAAACCAGTAAGAGATTTTTCATTAATATTAGTGCAAACGGGATTCAGCCTTCAGCATGGGGAGCACACGGACCACACGCACACAAAATCTGCTTGCAAAATATACCACCGGATTTTATCTCTGGTTGTTTTCATGGTGAAAGAATAGAGATTACAGTGAGGAACAGAAAGCGAATATATGTGCAGTGAGTCTAAGTCTATTCCTATCACGAAAAAATGTGAGCCGTACTTTGGAATCGGTATCTGTTGTTCTATGTCACATTTAAAATAGAAATTGCCTGAAACCTGTTCACCTGCAGCTGTGCGGTTTAGGCTTCCCACAGAAAGGAGTCTCCTGCCAGTCTGTTTTCTCTATAGAACAGATTGGAGCTGGTATAAAAATAAAGCCTTTACAAGGGGTTTGCACTGGGCTTTGTGCTCCTTGATACTCTTTTGTGTGCCATAATGTCCCTGAGGATGAAGGCTGGGTCAGAGGCACCTTGAACTCTATTGAAAGGAATTGCTTAGTCCATGCATCCCTCACCTGGGCAATCTAGCAGGAAAGACTGACGCTCAATCAAAGCAGCTGTTTTCCTCAGCCCCAACCGCAGCAGGATCTTGAAGGTCAAACTGCACCTTAATATATACATATTTTTTTGTAAAGCCAGAAAATGAGCAGCTCACAGTAGAACCATGCTCCACACCTCCTTGCAATTGCAGGGAACAAATGACACTGAATAGGATTTTTCCGAAGGCAATATGTGTTTCCCAGTTGCCCCCCAACACTACCCCAGTGACAACAGGGTTTCCTGTGTTGTTTTTCACACTTATCTGATCACAAAGCTTCACAAACTGACTACGTTTAGCACCACTGGTATATGGGCTCTTTTGGATCCAAGTGACGCAAAAGCCTCTGCTGAAAAGCTGGAGTGTGAAGGGTCTGAGGATGTGGCTGAGCAGGGAAGAGTCCTGTGTGGAATAGGCGGCATCTCAGCCTTTTTCCATATGTCCTCTCCAACACCCCATTATCCCAAACAGGGGTTCATTGTACAAACCTCAGGAGCACCAGTGAGGTTCCCATTTGACTCATAGCTAATAGCAACTCTATCAACCTCCAGATGACTAAGATGATGGAAGAAGATCAGACATGATCAAGGTAACCTGAGCAGGTTCAACAGAGCAAAACAAAAGGTACCTGCAGATCTGCTCATGCTTGAACAAATGCGAAGCTTGGGCTGAAGCCCTCTCCCTGCAGCTGCCCAGCAGTCCAGTGCGGTTGTGCATGTTCTGCTAGTCATGCAAGAGCAAAAGGAAATCAAATATTCAGCCCAGGTAGTTGCATTAATTCAGCGCCTGTCATGAAGCAATGAAAAGTTCTAGCAGTACTTGGCATCTGTTGCTGGTACTTGGACATAATTTGCTTTTTTCCAGCTTATAATGTGACCTTGGGGAACTCACATCACCTTCTTGTGCATCAGCTGTTCTGTTTGCAAGTACTCAATCATATTTGCAAAACATTTTAGGCTCAAGAGCTGTAAAAAGCTCTGTCAGCAGTGTTAAATTGCTGGAACCCATAGCCAGGAAAGGGAAGGCTGTGATTTCCTAACCAGATCCCTCCTGCAGTGGGGCTCCTACGGAATTTCTAAATTTGTTCGTTCAAATTCTTTGCTATTAAAACTCAGCTTTGTTAACAATGTGACTATTAGATGGAATTAGAGTTTTAATTGACAGACAGCCACCCAGGGGTTCCTGCTCTTCGGCAAACCTCGCAATTAGCCGTGTGTCCCCTGACGTTCCAGTGATTACAACATGGAGAGAAATGTTAGCTTTTACGACGACTAGCCATCCCACGAGTGACTGATGGAGCATCAGCCTTGCTCTTCAATGGAGGCCTGATGGGAATGGGAAACCATTTATTGTCTTTGTGAAATGAAGTTGAAGGTAAAAAATGTTGCAGCTTTCAAGCTGCAAGGATGTTTCAGCAATTTACCCCCCCAGCTCTTGGCTCGTTTGATGTGTTGACTTCAGGAGACAAATGAAAAACAGTTGAAAGTATTTGGGTACACACAATACATTTTGGAAATTGAATTATAAGCGGAAGCATCAAGGGTTAGACACCGAAGTCTCGGTCCTGTGCAGGAGACAGAAATTCAAGCTGTTCTTTCTTGCTAAAGCATTATGGCACTTTTTGAAGCTTGTAAGATTATTTGCTTCTATTAGTACAATTCATCGCCCCACTGCCATTTTTATGAAGGACAAATCTGCAAGTCACAGATGGAGAAAGACGAGAAAGAAGGAAATTAGAATGGCCTTATCTCAGCCCACACATATTTAACAGGGAGGCTGGAATGAGGGCCCAGGGGCTTCCAGGAAATGTGTTCATCCCTGACAATCTGGAGCCATGGCAAGATGATCGTTGGCAAGGGGATGAGGCTTGTGACTATCTTCTGGAGACGAAGAGGCCCATTCGGGGGGGCCTGGCTCGGCTTCCACTCGGACCTCCCATGAACGGCTTTCTGCAGTTAGATGGGAAGGATGGTGGGTTTGGTGTCCATCACCTTCCTATCTTCCCTTCTCACTTTGGTTTGGTTGTAACTACTCGTCAGGCAGATGCGCTGGAGATTTCGGCCACTCTTGGCTATCTGCTCTTCTGCTTTGCACCCGCAGAAGAGCTGCAGGGAGCCTGCGGGAGGGCTGTATGCAGAGCCGCTTCCTCGGCTGGTCACGAGAAAAAGCCCAAACCTAGTCTTTGGTGGGCATCTAATGGCCTGCAGGGCCAGTATGAGGCCAGATCAGTGACCCCCTGGACAGTAATGCAAAATTTGCCAGAATGCCTCAGACGGTCCTTGCACTTAATTTAATATTCAGGGTGACATTCAGTTAAATGTTAGTACCTTTAAGTCTCCAATTCTTCCTAATTCTGTGGAAGATCCTTGAATGTCTGTTCCAGAATGAATTAACTCTGTATGACTATATTCATCACCTGGAAAATGCAACTTTAAAAACATTGAGTTTTAGGACTGTGGAAATAAGGCTCAGGACACGTTCACTCCTATTCTGTCTGTGCTGCTCTTTATCCAGTGAGCCCAAAACCTCTATTTTAATGTTAGTCTGATCTTTGCTCCCTGCTGAGATTCAGCTTTCACTTCAGAGTGGATTTGTTTGTTTAGCCAAAGTATAAATCCATGAGAAAGCAGTATCATAAAGGAAAATGTGGCACACCTAACTACACCACCAGAATGAAAAGAGGTCTTCAAGCCTCATATTGCTTTGTCTGTATGGAATTTGTTCTGTTTATAAAGCAGTCAGAAGGAAATAAAACAGAGAGTCAGATGCAGTCTCTCCTGTTTATGTATCTGTACAAGTTCCGCTTCTTGAATGTAACTTTTTCTATCTCCTTTCTTGCTTGATCAAGCTTAAAACACAATGTATTTTGACTGAACCATGAAAACTTTAAAAGAGGCGATTAGAGACGGAGGAGAGAACAAAGCTCCCTTCTGCGGAGGTTCAGATCATGAGGGAACTTCTGACCTTGAAAAAAATCTGCTCTGGGATCAAAATTTAAGTTTTGACACTAACTAAGCAGCAGCAAGGACATTTATACTTTAAAGCAATTTAAAAGTGCTTATATAAAGTGCTTGATGATCTTTACAGTTTACCGTTAAAAATCTTTCCGGTATGGAAACTGAGCCCCCATCTTCAGCTGAGCTCGGCCAGTTTGGCCAGCTGGGGTCTAGCCCTGATGGCAGGCAAGGGCAGGTGCTTCTCACCCGCCACGTTAGCAGCTGCCTTCCCTCGGGGCCAGCCCGGCCCTGCCCAGCCACACGCTGCTCCCGGGGTATATAAATCCCCCCATGAAGGGGAGTTTCTATGACCTTAGAGGCTCTGTTTTGCTGGGATGCTGCATGACTGGTAGGGATGGTCAAGGTTTCTCCAAGGTGAGTCTCTGTATTTGTTTTCTGGGAATAGCTCACCGTGCCTTGAAGAGGCTGGGATTTCCAGCATCTTGTAATCTGGGGAGCAGCTAGTTGTGAAATGTCTGTGGGGCTTTGCTGGCAAGGAACACTGCTTGAGCAGCAGGCAGGTGGTGGCTAAGGCAGTGTTTCTGTGAGTCTGTAGAAGGAGGAGGGGAGACAGCAGCTATAGGCTTATGATCTTGAGGAACAACTCACCCTGCCAAACCCTTGAGTATGGGCTCCTTAAGGGTCCAGAGGTGATCAACACCATATCCTATTCCTGAGGCTTTAATGTCTCTAGTTTATTTTCCTGGCCTAAGACTTCCTCTGTTCTGAATTATGGCAGTGCTAATAAATGTTCTGACAGTGTTAGCTTGGTTACAAGGGAGCTCAGGAGGCTGTTATTAAGAGACACTAATACCAGTTTCAGATGTAACAAGCAGTTTGCAGGCCCTTGTTCAGGCAGCTGTGAGGATTGGACTATCCACAAGTGCTGAGCAATTGCAAGATGTGAGGGGTTTCCAAGTGTTAATGAGTTTTCCCTTGCAGGTCATTGGGGAAATGCTTGCTGTCTGTTTTAACTTGGCTTTTTTCTCTTTACCAAGACAAATCAAACATTAAGAAATTAAAAGATGGTGGGAGAAAGACACGATAATGAAATCCTTTCCAAGGTGGGAGTGACTGACCCTGAAGGGACACTAAGGAAAACAGGAGCAACTTCTTCTGCAGATTAAAGGTGGAGGCAGATGATCTTGTTAGCATATTTTAATGAGCTACTGCCCTTTTGGCTGGGAGATGGTGACTTCACTGTATCCAAGCTGCTGGCTTGTTGGGAAGGAGACTGCCTCTAAACTGCCTGTGGGCTACCAGCCTGCAAAAATGCTCATGTACTGTGTACCAGTTGGAGTCTGAATCCAAGCTTTCTTGGAGCTTTGGCTTACTAGTGCCCTGAAACATCAGCTGTGAAGTTCAGAAGCACAGATTCCTCTGTGAAGACACTTTATTCTTATTTATCTTAGTCCCCAGTGCTCATGTCAGGTGAGATATCCTGAAGGCTGAATAAAACTGCTTCCACTTATCAGCTAATGGCCATCTCTACCTGCTCTGAATCATCTAACAATAACTTACTGCAGAAGTGATTGGCATGGCTTCCTGCTCAATATCCTCAAGAGATATTAAAGAGTAGCCATGGGAGATAAAGGGTGGTTATTCACAGTGGGGGAGCTAAAATGGATCCTGCCCAAGACTAACAGTCAAATTAAAAATAAATGATTCTGAAACTGATATGTGGCACACAAGCAACATCTCTATCCAGACAGTTATTTCACTTGCTGGGTTTAAGATGCTCACCTTCGGGAGACTGTTTTATAAATCTGTTTCAAGTCCTCTGAAATTCATTTGACTTTTTTAATTCAAGTGGGAAGCCAAGAGCTCACAGATTGCCTTGCTGCAATAGCAGTTTTCTTCTGCACTTCAGCTTTGCAGAGCTTTCTGAGACAGTATCAAATCAGTAGCTACCAGTTGAGGATCTGGTGGCAAATTGTATCTTATAGGATCTGAACTACTTTTCCCCCTACTCTGCTTATACGCCCTATTTTTACAGGGGAGCTTGCTTGCAAGTAACTTGCTTGCTTTTCACTAGCATGCTAATGTGCAGGGATTTCAGTCTGTAAAAATGATTAACCTTTTGGTCAGAATAAAACCCACAACCATGGTCTCAAATGATGGATATAGCTCTTTAGCAAGGCAAGTTAGGGAGATTTTTAAAAGTCAGTCCTTAATCACCATCTTGGCAAAGATGTTGTACTGGAGTGTCTCAAAATGTGGGCCCTCCAGAACTGACAGCACTCTCGCTAGTCAGGGCTTTCTGTTGTCTAAGCAGCTGATCAAAAGCTTTTTGTCAGGAAGGATTAGTTGCTGAGGAAAAAGTAGGTTCAAGTAGGCAAGCTGATAAATAATTTTTATCTCATTCCTGAATCATCCATCAGTTTGTTTTCCTGATCAGACTGGTGCAAAGGATGGATGAGTTGTTGCTATCCTATTTGCTTGGCTCACCGTGTACAAAGTAAGTGATTGTGTGTAGGTGCTGGTCTTGGTTCTCAAACAAGCCCCTGAATTGAGTAGGAAGAAATGAGAATTTTATACCTAAATGCATTTTTTTCCCCCCACCATTTCAGGCCAAACTCCACTGTATTTGAGATGTGCTGGCAAGATATTTCAAGCTTTTTTATGCACTACTAACTTGCAAGAGATCCATGAGTGTGTTAAATAGCTATCCATTAATATTGTGCAAGGCAACAGCAAAGAAAGTACAGCAGAGTTACTTAAACACATGCCTTAACCTCAGGCAGGAATTTCACTGGCTTCAGCTGGGCTCTCCTGTACATAACCAAGGATTGAGGTGCCCTGCAGTGGCTGGACCTTAGCCATGTTTTGCCACTGACTGCATGGATGGAAACACCTTTCCTTTTACTGTGACCAGCTCCTTCCCTCCTTTGGTAAAAAGTATACTGGAGATAAAATCCACTATAGGTTTGATCCTTTGTTTAGGTAGTAATGTCCATGTTTGAGCACTTACTTTCACAGATCCTCAAAGGAACTTAGCTGAAGTCAGGCGTAGGTGTTTTATATGCTTGGACACTGATTTGCCCTTATTTAGGCATCAGTTGTGGATATAGGTACTCAGCTTGAGGTATATACTGTTCAAAATGCAAGCATCGATAGGAATCTTTCTCATTCAAGAGTAGGAAGACCAGTCCCTTTTCAGTAGTCAGTAAAACATATATGATATATTAAATATGCTTCTGCAGCATTCCTCTGAGTAGTGATTGGAACTGTATTCTTTGACCTTTTTTCTCCACTGAAAGCATATGTGATGTTCAACACTTGCAGGAGCAGCTGAACAATCAGATAAACATAATACAAAAAGCAGACTATTTTTAGTTCATGGCTTGCTTCAACTGACTTACAGTTGATGTCTTTATTTTACATGGCCTTCAGGAAGGATTTCTTTAATTCACTTCTAGACCTTGAAGTGTAAAATTGATCTTTTCTGGCTCTTGGTTACTTCTCAGCAAACAAATGTTTCTCCCCCTGGAAAAGGACTTCATATACTTAGATTAGTGGCACATATAGTAACAAACACTTCAGTCAGCAATCTAAAGTGTAAGCAAGTCTTAAGATATGACTGTCTTCTAGCTTATTTAATAAGGAATGCATTAATTTCATTGAGGCAAACAAGAAACATCCTGTTGTGATGTTTGTCTTGAGTAGTGCTATTTATCTAGATGCTGTGAGGTAATTTGGTTATCTCCTTTTGTCTTCCATATAAAAACAAGAGGTCAAATGCAGTATATGGGCACACATATGGATTAATTCATTATTGGACTGTTTCAAAGGTTATTTGTGGAACAGTAGTTTTTCTCCTTGTCAAAATAGGAAGTACTATACTTTCCAGCTCTCTGGAGTCTCAAAGAGCACTTTTTCTCTTTCCCAGGAGTAACTTCAGAAGATGCACGGTCCTTAATCTTTGTAAGAGTCAGCAATGTCTATCCTCTTGAAAGAAAAAAGTCAGTCAAAGTCAATCTTATTTGAAATGCTTGTAAACACTGAAGACAGGGATAGCTCACATCATAGAGTTCATAAATTATATTACAGGTCACTATTTCTGCTTGAGCTGCAGTGTATTTCTAGCTTCAATGTATAGCTTGTGTAGCCCTTGGCTTATGCAGGATACAAATGAAGTTCTCAAAGCCCAAGGCCATCTAGCCTAAACAGTGACTGCTTCATGCTTCCACTCACATTATGGACAGTCAATCCCTAGAGCAAAGCTCAGTCTTTCCATCAGAAAGCTCAAATATGGCCCAGATGCCTTGGACAACTCAAAAGACTGAAGCAGGGCCTCAGGTGGGCTTGAGTGTTGACATGAACATACATATTTGAAGTAATAAATTCATGCTGTCAGAACCCAATATGGATTTGTTTTCTTTCTAGAAAGATTTGATCTTCCTGCAAGAGCTGTGAGTGGCACATAAGCAGCAGGAAAACACCAGACAGCAAGATAACTCCACTGAGGAAAAAGAAGGGCAAGTCAACTCATGTATTTTAATTGTAATTCTGAAAGCTTTACTATGACAAGCAAATAACATGTCAATAATGACACATCAGAAAAATCCTGCATGGCAAATAACCTTGCCTTTTTCCAGCTGGCAAATCTGCTAGAAAATGTCAGGCAGGAGCTATTCAAGGGTGTCTTTGTCTTGCTGACACCTCTCTGGATGACAGCAACATACAATGTGTAGTTCAACATGGGCTGTGCAGATTAAAGTACAATTGAGACATTACTTATGTGGACTTTTTCAGTAGCTTCTGGAGATAGGAATAAAAAATAAAGGGTTCTGAGCTGCAACACTTTGCTAAGGATTAGACCTTGTCTTGATTTCTTTCTTTATTTCCCACTAGCTATCCATCTATAATCAGAAGCCATGTTAACCCATTTGTGACTCAAATCAGAGGGAAGCATTTCCCTTAAACTTCTCTATCAGGATCTGGGGTTTGGTGTGGTCCATATCTGTAACAGACTACCTTGTTTGTTCTTTGGCCACTGTAGATTGGTGCCATTGCCCTCACGTTACAAAACAAAAGCCATCAAAACCTGCTTACGAGCATACAACTCGGAACACTTTCATAAAAGCAAATGCAGAAACAATGAGCCTCTGAAATCACTTAAGTGGAAAATAAGCCAGAACACAACTGGCCTTGGGGATATTGTATTTGTACTGATTGTTCTTGAACAAATTTTATGATGTGTGGAATTCGGCATCATACTAAAACCTTTGGAAGAGGAGCTCAGTACTGGAAAAGCATCTGCTAAAGTCTGGTGACTGTTTTTGGTACCTGTTACATGGAGCCAAGCTCTTAAACCTGACCAGGCCCTTGGCAGGCAGATTTCTTCTGTAAAAACCTGTGAATTGTAAATACTGTAATTAATTTACCAAAATCCTTAAGTCTTATTCAAAAGCTCTAGAGCTTTTATTGACCAGTATTTTGTTTTGCTTTCAGATTCTTTATGAAATACTTAGAGCCATCACCTGTCTAAAGCAAAAGTCAAGGCGAGATGATGTTTTGGGGAAGCTTCCAGTGAAAATGCTTCTATATCTCATCCTCTATGGAGTTTCAGCTACCAAAGAGAGACATACATAGATGACTGCACATCTGCTTAGAACACAGCAAGGGCAATATTTCTGCTTGCTCATCTTAAAGAACCAGTCCATCTGAAGAGAAATCCTAGCATATGTCCTGCCTCATTACATATTTACTTGAATGCTCTAATCAAATGTAACAACCTGATGTCCTAAGTACCTGTCAAGTGTATAATAAATACAGATTTGCAGAGCTAGAAACACTTTTTTTACTGCATCTGAAAGATGGCCTTTGACAAACCATATAGTCCTTGGGGGAGTGGGGGGAGTGATGCAAGTCATTGGAGTTGTCCTTGAATAATGCTGAAGCAGCCACAGAGTTGTTCTACTTGGTCACAGCATATAAAAGCCTCTTGGCTTCTCAGCTGAACTCCTGGAAGGCTTCAGTCTGGAGATCCATTAAAAATAATTGGGTTGAGAGAGCTCAAGAAAATTGCAGCAAAATAAATGAGGTAGCAAGTAGAGGGGCAGAGTCTCAGTGAAGGAAAAACTGTAGTGAGCTATTCTTAAAAAAAAATCAATAGTAATTCCTGCGTTGTTTTGCTATCATCTGAGAACTTTACCCAACACTTTAAAAATGGTCTTGGGGGCTTAGGAGCTATATTTCTATTTTCAATATAGATTTGATTATTTGGGGGTTGAAGTGTTAATATTTAAGGGGGGCCAGTAGTTTTCTGAAGTGTCTAGGTGAGACCCCTAAGGAATCAACAAAAATAATGTGTTCAGTATGCTTCTCTCTGAAAAGTTAGCTTACAAGATCTTTAGGGGACCTGATTCTTCAGGGGGATGATGTTCTGCACTTTCTGAAAATCAGGTTTTGAGGGAAGCTAGAGCTGGTGATCTAAAACCTGAGAATTTGGGTATAGACAGGCGAGGCAAATACTCTAGAACTGAAGTATCATGCTAGCACAGCCCATACCTCCCAAAAAGGAATTGGCAGTTTATTCATTTCAGTAGTTGTATGTGACAGATTATTTGAAATCTGTGGTCTTTACTACTGTCTCAGTTGCAGTGAAGTCCAGAGGGAGTCTGAAGAACACAGTCCTGATTGCAAAATTTTCTCAGCTGATGTAAACTGGGAGCCTTCAGGAGGCAAAAGGAATGGATGTAGCAGAATTGCACTCTCCCTTGCAGTGAGAAAGGGAGATTATTAAAAATAGTTATTCTTTGTCTTGCATAACTACAATAGAAATGTTCAGGCTGAGGAACCATAAAAAGAAATTAATTTCATGGACTCTGTACAGAATTATGATGAGTTTTCTAACTAATGGCCTTTGACAGATGGAAGGGATAATAGAAATGCAACTGTATTCTCAAAGAAGCAACAAAATGAGTTTTTTAAATGATAAACGTTGTTGCACTAAAACTATCAATTTGTTTTGCAAAGGAAGAAGTTTCTGATTGAGTGGGAAGGGGAGCTGGGGAGGTCAATGGAACAAACTTCAAAGAGATAATGGGAGAAACAGAGGGAAGCAAAGTTGCACGGGCTCATTCAGGGTTGGGGAGAATAATCTCTCTTTAGAAACAAGCTATCCAAAGCCTAGGGTGGTGTGGGCAGTGGTGGGGTTTTATGTGGAGGTGGTAGGAAGAGATGGCATGCAGTACCCTGTAGACTTTAGACCCTTTGGAGGTCTTTGCTAAGGTAGTTAAAAAGATTGTTCTTCCCCTAATGGGGACAACCTGTATAAGATGCAGTGTACCAGTGTCTAAATTAAACAGTGCTGTCCCAGCTTTACTAAACAGCATAGATTAAAGCCCCTCAGATTTTGGGTAGTATTGCAAGGATAAAATTGCCCCCTTCACCTGTATAGCTATAGCAGGACAAACCCACCTGCCACTATCCTGCTCTGCAGTAAACTGTGGTATTTTCCTACTGCAAACAGTCCAATTCAGAGCAAAATGTTGAGGGATAGTGAGCATAGAAAGCACTTTTTTTTTTCTCACAGATCACTACAAGGCTTTCAATATCAGATTTTCCTATAACCAGGCACCAGCTGCCACTGGACAGTTCAATGTGAGGCTAGATTGATCTGTGTCTGATGCAGGGGCCCTTGAAAAGAAAACCGAGGAGTGGAAAAAGAAATAATATGAGGTGATAAAGACAAATGGTGCTTCTGAGAATTAGCCCTCAAAGGAAATGCCAAAAATGACATTTTTAAATGGGTGGATTTTTCCACCTCAGCAACAAGAGATTAATAACAAAGGCTATTAGATTAACAGGTGGAAAAAAAAATGGTGCTGAACAGGTAACATTAGTGATGGGCCCAGTTTTGTGCGCCTGTGAAGTCAGAAGTTTTACAATTGTTTTCCAGTGGATGCTGACTCAGACACTAATATTCTGCTTCGTGAAGAGTTATCTCTGAAGCTATACGCTGGCTGGACCACACTGTTATCCCAAGTGTCTTTGCAGGGAGCCCAGCAGCATGATAAGTGTGTTATGGGTAACTCAGACCTGATAAATTTTCTTACCAAGGATGCCATTTACAGGAAAGAAAAATAAATCTTTTGAACCACAAGATGAAGAAAAACCCTGGGACTGTTGCTAAATATAGCCGTGGTTGTGAAAGCAGGAGAACTTGATTTGCAGAAATTTTCTGAGCTAGGAAACTGCAAGACTGCACATAGATTAATATGTCAGGGTAAAAAGCAGCAGCATGCATACAGAATGGCAGAAAAGAAAGAAGACAGAAATCTGATCGCTGCAAATTTCAAACAAGGTGGACTAGACCTGCTTTTAGCCAGAGCCTGAAGCCTGAGATGGTGTATTTACTTCAACAAGATGGAGCAGTCATGGGAGGCATTTGTGTTTCAGAGATTTTTGTCTACAAAAACCATCTATTGCTTCTTCCTTGTTCTGGGGTATACCAATTTCGTACTGGCTATGTGTCTAAAGCAACACCATATATTTCAGGGGATCTGTACTTAATTCATGCCTGTTGAAGTGAAATGCTTATAAGTCTTAAATGACCCAAGGGCCAGATCCAGAGCTTATGGATTTCAGTGCAGTGTCATTAATCAGTGAAGCTATCTGTTGAATGAGCTTAAAATATTTTTTGTATATCCCTCTTTGCAAAACTACTGCAGCAGTCTCCAGTGCAGGTCCTAAACATCCTTATTTATGAGTTTTGGGACTACTACAGTATACTAGTAATGATGAACACTTTTAATAGGTGCTATGCAATGCTGTAGAGAAAATCAGTGGCCCAGGGTGGAGTAAATCCTACTTTTTTTCTTTATGCAGCAAAATATATAACTTTTAAATAGATAGAAAAGGAGGTAAGAATATGAGAAGACTAAAGAATAGCCATGGAAAAGAAAGATAGCAGCGTAAGCTGAAAATAACCACAAAGGAAATAAGTCTAACAGACACTAATTTAATGTTGTCTAACATGAGTAACTATGTTGAACCTGAAACTTTAAACCAGAATAAAGCCTGAAACTGTATCGCTGTAGGACTGACTGATTTTTATTCTTTCTCTCAGTACCGGAGTCAATGTTGAGACTTTTGGAGTTCTGTGAACCTAGAGGATTTAACACTAGAAAACCCATTACTTTTTTCACTGATTTGTGGTATAGGGACATTAGATGTGTAACTGCACTAATATACCAGATTTCTGTGAGGTCATTTATATTAGATCTGGAGACATAATCACTGCTGAAATAAAAATGTTTGAAAAACACTAGAAGTTTTCAAAGCCCAGCTGAGGCAGAAATGCATATTCTGGCTCTTTATTCTTACAGCGACTGCATATTCATTGAAGTCAGATAAAACAACCAGCATTACTCAACACTTAAAAGACTGAGTGGTGTTAGTGTTGCAGTTGAACTGTTCTTAAGAAACTACTAGAATTTCAAACCCTCAGCTGCTCGCCTGCAAACTGATACCGTCTCAGCTTGTGCATGCTTAACCAAAACCAGTGTTCTTGTAACCAGAAAAGAAAGTGAGAAGAATTAGGTGTCCTCATTCTGTAAAGTACTTCTTTGTATTTGTAATACCTCTGTATTACAGAGGCTTTACAGGGACTATATTTGGGCCGGATGCTCAGCAGGTATAGTTCCACAGATAGCAAGGGAGCAATATTTGTATTTACCCTTCAAAGAGCCTTAAAGAAAAGGCTTAAGTAAAGGTTGTTCATGACCTAGATTTTTCTTCGACAGCTCTCCACCTAGCTGTTAGTGGACAAGCAGCCTCCACAGAAAGCCTTCAACACTTTCCGCATTATTATTACCTTCAAAAGAGCTATCAGAAATGAGTGATTACTGACTTCTCTCCTTGCCCTTACAGGCAGTTCCCCCAGTGCGCTCTCAGACAAGCTCACACTGGTAACTCCTGTGTCCTAGCATCTTGAGCACTGTCTTAATCTGAGGAAAGAAATTGGGAACTGAGGGATACATGGTCAGCTGCCACAGATCCAGGTAGCTCTACTGAAATACACTGATTTATGCTGCGGACATCCATGGGTAATCTAGCACTGCTGAGATCAGTGTGACTGCAGTTTATACCAATTAGGAATCTGCTATTTTTTTCCTCTAATGGAAGTATGTTCAGAACTGGGCTCTCTGAAGTCAGTGCAGCTATGCAGATTTACATGAATGACTTCTGTTCTAAGGAATACCTACAAAATAAGCAAAATCACTGTAGTAGTTCCCAGCTTCTTTGTCTCTCTTTTCTTCAGTAGCTGGCAGTTGATATCGTCTTTATTTCTGCATACTGCTTACCTAATCACATGGAATTAGACACCTACATAATGCAGTATTTGCACAATCGACGCTAGCTTAGTGGAATTCTGATCTGATTGGGGAACCCATAGCTGTATGGGGATTTCTGAGGAAAAGAGGCCAGGAAATGCAGAAAAGGAATCTGGAGAAATATGACTTTACGTTTTCCTGGAAGGCCTACAGATTCTTTTATTATGCCTAACTTGAAAGAATAACCAAAATCCACACAAATTATATGTATATCCCATTAACAGGCCATTTAAAAGCACACATGTTGCAAGGCTTTTTTTTTGCATGTGTGAGAAGAATTTGGTGGAAAGACTTATACAATTTTTATGTTCCTTATAAAAAGCTAATGAGACTTCTCCAGTGCTCGGCGGTGCCAGAAAACTAGACTTTCTTATTAGAGCTATAAAACTTCGCCCACCTAAGTCCAATTGCTTATCTGAAGCAGTTGAAATATGTCAACCTTATGGCAAATTTTTTTCTTAGTGGCACATTTTTATTTAACATTTTGTTATAAATGGCTGGGTGGTATCTATCCCCAGGCATGCCCTTATGCATTTATTGTGTTTGCTCCTCCTTTTTCTACCTTTTATTCTTTGTCATTTCTGGGTAGAATTCAAGGATTTGAGGTGTATTAGTGGTACCATTTCTTTTAACATCTCCCTTTAGTTTTTTTCTCCCAGATTATCTTTGTAAGAGCCTCTATAAATTTCAGAGCAAGACAGGCATGAAACAGCCTGAGACCAAATATAGAGCTGAAGAAAAACATACAGGCATAAAGGAATACCATAATGAAGAGAATACCTTGAATTCATGTGACAGAGGTTCCACGTATCCACAGCAGGGATCTCCGCTTCTCCACCATGGGCCCGGTCCTGTTCTCACTGGTGCTGAATGTTTCAATGAGAGTTAGATCTTGCAGCTAAAATCTACTTGTCTCTGTGTAAAAGTAGATAACACACCCCAATTGCAGGATCCAAAAATCTAGTGCAGCTGATGATGTAATTGCTGTTGTCTTTAAGAACATTATGTAAAACAGTTACTAGAAATAATTATTTTGAAGAGCCCTTCATTTGTGTGCCCGGTGTTGATTCTAAAAATATGAGCAAATAAAGAGATAAATTATCCATTTCCTGTTGATCCTGAAATGCCTAAAAGGTTTTTTAATAACAGAAGTAAAGCAGATTGATGTGCATTCCACCACCTACTAATTTCGATGGATTTGTTTATATCTGGAATAAATTAGCAAAGACCTCATATAAACAAGGTATTAGAGTTGGCAGCTTGCAAAAAATCCATGATGCAAGGGGATTAATGTGCTATTAAATGTGTTTTGAAAATGACATGGTCATTAAACTGATCAACTCAGCTGCAATGTTCTTGTCCAAAGGTTTTTCTAATCCAATAATCACAGGAAAGACTTTCCTAGAGATCTTAACTAATGCCAGATAGAAAGTGGTGAACAAACAGGCAAGCTGTGAGATGAAGGGTTAATGTACTCCTGCACTCACCTCTGAGGACTGCCTATCAGCTGTCTGGGGATCTGGGTCTCTCTTCTGTGGGATGTTTGCCAGAGTTCAGTGGACATGCCATTGGACCTGCGTTAAAAAGAGATGCATGACTCTCCTGTCTCACGTGCTGTTTGTCAGCTTTAAGTGTAAAAGACTTAAAGATATGCCCAGGACTCGGATTTCTTGTTTTATGCAGAGGGAGGCTTCTTCCTTGCAGCATCAATATGTGGAGTGGTAGCATGTTTGAAAGCATGACTGCAGGCATCGGAAGTGTTCCTTTGGGAAGCCTGTCTGTGAGGTGTTGATATTGTGCAGCTCAGGACCAATCCAGTACCTCTGCAGAGATGCTCAGCATCTTGCAAAATCAACCCCTAAGAGAACTCATCAGGAGCTGGCAGGTGACCAGGACAACTATGAGCTCACCTTATGTATAAATCTGTTCCTCTACTCCATCTCTTGGAGTTCAGCACTTTTATGTTCCATAATGTTGTTATTTTGGGAATGATCCCAGGCAAGAACACAGCTAAGAATACCCTCTATTCATCAGACACCTGGGCTCTGTGTTGTCCACCCTGGTGATACTACTCTGTTTATAGCTGGCAAGGCATGTCACATTTTGGAAGGCATTCATCACTGGAGCTGTTAAAATTGCTTTTGACAGGCTTAAAAAATATAGCATGATCTTAATTAAAGTGATAGAGAGACAAACATTGTATTTAAGATTCAGTTTGGTAATTTATTCAAAAATGGCTGCAGCCAGATAAACTGCAGAAGAAGATGTTATTGGTTTGCCGGAAAATGTCCTTTGGTCATTTGATCTCCCTGGATTGCTTTTGTTCTGCATAAGAAATGGGTTTGCAATTTTTAAGATAATTTACAATAAAGCAGGTGCATCTGTTTTGAATGTTTAGGAACTGCAGCACTAAGGGTGAGAACCTCAGCTGCTATAAATTAACTTATATTCACTGAGATCCAAGATTTCAGCAGCCCCTCCCATTCCTCTGGGGTTAATAAAGACATAATTAGGCTTTAATTGCCCCTTAATCTACCAAACAAGGAAATAAATCAGAGGAAGACTATTGGCACTATTTGCTTGGCCCTTCTAACTTCTGGTCATTCTTTGGGTCAACTTAAAGAGGAGGACTATTCCCTGAGTGTTCCTCCTTACAAGGAGGTAGACAGAGAAGACTTGAAGATGGATAGTAACCCTCAGCCTCACTGCTCTGATGTAATTACTTTAATCACATTACTGGTTGCTCAGAGATGGAGGAGTAAGCTGTACTCTCTTGAAGGATTCAGCATACAACCTAACCTCACTGAGTTTCTGTTTGTTCCCTATCATCTTCAGAGCAGCTTTTACTCCTGCACAAGCTACTGAAGAGTGCTGGCTTACAAGAGGACCAGATATGGGGAGGTAAAATGGGGAGAAACACTCTTCCACTCTACCCACTGCTCATCTGCACCTGGACTGTAAGTGTCTTTTTGCCTTTCTTGGGTGCTGTGAACTGTACTCAATGATGTTCTTACGAACCCTGTGGTATAAAGCGCTATCTCTCTCCCTGTCTACTGAGCTAATTTACTTGCATTGCTACAGCTAACCCTCTGGAGGGGTTTTTGAGATATTTGTCTGTTAGGAGTATTTTGGTCCTGGAGGGATATGTATCAGTTGTCTAAAAAAAAGCAATGAAAGCAATTCTGCAGGAGGCATCTCACACAGAACAGCACCAGGCAGGTGTCTGGCCTGAGGGGTACTGGGAAAAGGGTAGTGATACAGGCACAGCGGGTTTGCTTGCCTCTCTGGTGCTGTAGTCAGGTGCAGGAAGGAAGATGAGTGAAAGCCCATTGTTATTCTCTTCAGAGCCCAGTTTTGCTAACGCAGCACTGCCTACGCTACTGACTCACTGGTCTCTGCGGAGCAAGGACTACTTCCTTCCAAATGGAGATGATCAGTGCAAGCAGGAGTGTTTCCAGGGCTGCGCAACAGGCAGCTCTGATATCTTCTTTCTCCTCTTGCTTAGCCTCTGGACAGCTCTTCGTGCAATCCTATGAAGCAGGCAGTGAGGGAGAGAAATGGAAATAGCAGAAATTTGAAATAGGAGTATCAAAAATTAGAAGGTCCCAGATCACATAATGTGCGTGAGTCAGCCAGACTGGCAACGCTTTTGCTCCAAGCCCTGCCTGTCAGCAGAAGGTATTGTTGCAATATTGCAAAGGTATCTAACTGCCATCCTGAGCTGGCTGGCTGCCTGCATGGTTATTGGGAGCCTGGCTGTCAGGAGAGTGAGAGCAGGTTAATCTATGCATGGGAGAGTGAAGCTGTGAAAGAGAACAGCTGTGCCCATGTAAGCGTGCAATGTCTGTGACTCCAAATCCCTTTTGGGCTGAGGGCAATTTGAATGTGGGTGTGTTTCGCAGGCTTGCATATCATCTCCTTTGTTAGAAGGAAAATTTGCTACCTGACACTTCTGAAAGCATCATTCTAAGCCTCCTGCACGTTCAAAGTAGCTGTCTTGATGTCAGGAGCTAATCCACAAATGGTGTAATTGGTCCACTGACATCCTGAGCAACACCAATTTATATCAGTTGACAATCTGCCTGTGTTACTTTTTTTCTTTCCCCTGACAGATTCTGCCATTTCTTTTGACCCTTTAGAATGATTCTTTGTAAAAGATTCCTAGACCAGAAGATAGCTCCTATGGGTTCTTTGAAATGGTATCTGAATTTTTAGTCAATCAAGAAGTGGAGATACCTCTAAGCAATCATCACAGGCCCAAAGACTGGAGTAATAGTAAGATCAGGTGTGATGCATTTTCCCACAGGAATTTTTCCTCCTGAATTCTGTAGCAGGAATTCTTATCTGTACATTGTGAAAAGCAAAACAGAAAGGCTTGATATGAAATTCATTTATTTAGTTTTATTAGCTGTATCTCTAAGGTTAATTCTTCTCAGTCCTAGCTTAGAAACTGGGAGTATTCGACTGAGCTGTAGCAGTTTAAATGCAATCAGAATCTGTCATGTTTCAGTACATGTATTGGAAAGCCAAACTGAATGTGAAGTGTCTAACTTCAAAGCATTAAAACAGAGACACTACACTAAAGAAAAGGTGCCCTTCTCTAATAGAGCTGGACAAGGTTTTATATGGTTGATTACTGGAATGATGTCAAAGTCCATCTTTGCTTCAGTAATACTAGAGTGAATAACGAGACTGATCTTGATACAGCAGTAATACCTCTTTGCTAGAGAGCAGAGAAAGATCTACAAATAAACATTATGCCTCTTGTGTGATAAGCAAGAATAACTGTGTTTCCAAAAGGAAAATCTGGTGGACAGTGGTTATGTGGCTGGCAAGAGGTGGGTCTCCCACAGTACAAGTCCTGATCCTTTGTTGTAATTGCTTTGTTCTGAAGGATTTCAGCTCAGCAAGATACAGATTAACAACAGTTTTGTGTCTTTGGGGCACATTTTAGACTGCATTGATGGATATTTCACAGGCTGTATTGCAAGACCAGCCTACCTGTGTTTGTCATTGGTTTTGTATGGGTGTGCTTTGCGAAAAGGCACTGGTCTAAATCCGAATTGAGAAGACAATTAGGATGGTTATATTTCTTGTCATCATCCTGAATACAAAATTAAATGCTGTGCATTTCAGGTAGAATACAATCAAACCACTATGCTGTATTTGTGGTTTCTTGTTTCCTTTTGGCATTGTATTTTGGGTGGCTAAGCAATTCCCTCTACAATGACTTTCTTGCTAGCACAGAAGGTGGTTTTTTTCGCCCCAGAAATACCTTGTACTTGGTAGCAGATACTTTTTTGTTTGAACTAGGCAAAAAATTTTAGCTGTGCGTGTGTGTAATACTGAACAAGGACCTTGTGATTTGTCTATCTAACCGTCAGGGTGTTTTGAGATGTACCACATATACAGTTTATCAAAGTCCTTTAAGAATGAAAAAAGTGTCATTATGCAATTGGAGAACTAAGCGCTTAAATATTTACAAGGAGAATTGATATCAGTCACCATGGGAAATTATTTTTTTTCAAGGGATTAGAATCAAGTAGAGAAGGTGGTGTTAAGCTAAAGGACTATGAATAATTTTACTGACCATTTAAAAAAATGTAATTAAGGTTAGAAATGCCAAATCTCATGCTTTGGGTTATCCTCTGACCTTGCAAGGAGACGCCTTGCTAAGGGCTAGAGTGGTAACAGTGGAAATCAGCAGTTCTGACATGGTTCTGCAGAATTTTCTTTTGCTTGATTGTGGTAAGTGGGGAGGCTGCTTTTGAAAAGAAAGCGATAGAGCAGCAAAGGAATAAGAGGGGAGAGTCTTCGTTCTCCAAGATGATGGTGGAAGAATCCTGAAGTAATATTGTTACAGGCCCTATTTTCCCCAAAGGAGCTGGAAGGACACGAGGCAGCCAATGCATGCAGAGAGAATGCCCCTTTCTTAAACTGATTAGATTTTCTAACACCTTTGAGGATCCAGGCCAGAATGTTAGTGCTGTTTTTAAAAAAAAAAAAAATCCACTGATGAAATAACTTGAGGTATTTAACTCCAGATCAAATTCTCAACTGGACTTGAGTTTTTCTGTACCAATATAAACAACCTGGAATGACCTGTAAGCAAGTCTAGGACTGACGAGATTACACCAATTGCATAAGTTTGGTAAAGTGACTGAAATAGCAATTTTTTTTCTCTTCAATATATCTAATGTGCAGATTAAGAAATGCTTTGGTTATTGATATATTTTTTTTTCCCAAGACACTGTAGAGTACTGGATAAAGAAATGACTATTATACTTGCTTTTCCCTCTTTTCCAGTTCACTGTTGCCAGCAAAAATAAAGGTGGGGGGAGAGGAATATTAAGAGGGATTTTCTGTCACAGCTGAGAGTAATGTATTTACTCGCACAAAAATCTGGCTTTTGTTCTGGATTGTGTATCTCATTACTGATAAGGAAGAATGCGAATCACACCAAAAGTATTGTTCTTGATTATGCATATGTCAAAGACTTATTACCAGCAGTGTTAATAGGTATTTGTATATACCAGCTGCTCTCAACCAATAGGTCTCTCTGGGGAAAGCCTTTAGTTGCTGCAGGATAAGAACCAGCTCTTCCAAGGAAATAGTGCTGGATTTCAATAGCTGATAGCCAAAGAACCTGTTCCTGAGGGGTCCTTAAAAGTGAGGAGGATCTATCAGTTGGCCTCCCAACTTTCTCCTTGCTCCTGCAGGGGACTAGAAAGCTAATACCCATTAATATTAACAAGAGATTGCAGCAGTCTTACTTCTGAGTTGTCTACACTGGCCAGCAAATATTGGATGACATATAAAGGTGTCTGTCGCCTGCCCCTTTTTCACCTGCTTGTCACAAATGAGCTCTTAGCACAGAAGTTTATTTAGGAATGAATCCTGCTATTCTGTTCATTCATCTCCAAGGGTAGGAGGTTATCTTGGGAAGCCAAGAGGATAAATACAGACTCTTGGACATGTTTGAAGAGCTGCTCTGGCACTGGAACTACCCTGGCTGCTGCTGGCACTGGTTTCCTGCTGTTCCTTTGACCGTTCCCGGCCATGCAGCCTCCCGGCAGCGAGGTACTGCAGGGCGCAAATTTTGGCAGGCGAGAGACCTATTACAAGTGTGTGCAGGGGATGTTATTCATGGAGCAGGCAGGAAGCTGGGCACCCACAACCCTTGTGACACACAGCAGCTCCCCAGAGCTGGAAAGGCTCCTTGGGCATATGCTCGTACTTGGCTACGGTACAGAATGGCTGAAAGGCAGTCAGCGTAGAGATAACAAGCCTGTAGAGACACAGACAGGAGGATAGGGATATGTGGGAGAACTAATAAGCCCTTCTGAAAAAAATATTTAACTCTTGGCATACCACCCTCATTCCTCTAAATCACCATAAAGTGTCAATTTTCTAGCAGTCCTTCCTGTCACTGCTGCCTGTGGGCAAATGCCAAATTTCCTTAATGTGCCCTGCTCACTGGATGGCTTGAGTCTTTGTACAGAATCGAGGAAGTCCACTAGTGAGGGCCAGACATTTCTTTTTTTCCGGACGGCTGAGATTCCCAGAAGCTGCGATTTTAGGCTGTGAAGCAAATGTTTGGGGTACACCAAATTCCTAAAATAAGTGACACTGGAATCGGGCATCAGGTATCAGCTCTGCTGGAAACTTGCTTTGTGTTTCTGAGCAACTTAAATACAGATTTATAAAACTGTCCCCAAGAGGGGCCTGTTTTCTGTGGCTTTTGTGCTGTCTATAGAGTTTTGTATTTCTGGGCCTGAACTCCTCTTTGGATACCAAATTTGAGAGATCAGTGGCAATTCAGAGACTAAGTAGTTTTATATCTCTGGGCTTTAGTCTCTTTGTGCTGCCTTTATCTATAAAATGGAGCTCCTAATCTTCCACTCCTCCCACCCTTCACACCTGTAATTCTCCAAGCTGTTTAGCCTACGGTTTCTTTGGGAGAGCAATTGCTTCTATTGTCGCAAGGGTCCTTTCACGGCAGTTAGCTGGGGGAAAGGCCTTAACGGGATGAGAACTGAGTCGCCAGCGCTACGCAGTGCCTGCCAGTGGAGCAGGCATCTCGGCTGGTCCTCTAGGGTGACAGAGGCATCTGGAGGCTTCGACACTAAATATTCTTATGTAGGAAGGCTTGGAAGACCAGTGTAATTGGGTAAGTGCTTCATGCCAGGGACAGAAACAGTCTTTGGGTAAAAGGTAGTTTTAAAAGAAGAGTTTTATTAGACTGGATTATCAGTATTATGTAACTTAATGTACTGCAGCAGCATGACTCTACAGTTCTGTTACAGCTCTCTGCTGGTTACAACATTTTATTACCCTGTGGATGCCAGGATTGGGAGATAGGATTTATTGATTGCTATGATTTATTTATTTATTGATTGCAGGCTGATGTTCAGCCAGTTGAAAGCGGTTTCAAAGGAGGCTCATTTTGCTGATGTGTGGTTTTGCCTTAAATCTGATCTCAGTCTGGTGTACTCATGCTAGACTTGAACACCACAAAAGACCTTCGTATTGAGTTGGCTGGTGTCAAGGAATTCACATAAATAACACTTAAACTTTTCTCTATGACAGTAGATAAAGGAATCTGGCAGGAGGTATTGCATAGACTACTGGCAAAGGCATCAGAAAGGTTGACGTTGCAATTTTCAAATTTTCAAAGGGAGCTTGAGTTAAACATCACTCAAATATAGAATCAGATTCCTAGTGCATGGAATTCATGCTAGGATGGGAAAGAGCAGGAGCTGAATCCTGAAGTTTTTAAAGGGTCAAGACTGCCACTGAGCCCGTGAGGGAGTGTAACAGCAGGAGAGGTCAATTGCTATAAATCTTCTGCATACAAAAAAATCAAGAGTTCTGAATGCGGACAAATTAAAAAAAGTAGAAGTGCTTTTGAGCATTTCTTCCATGGTCATTATTAACTGGTGCTGCAGAATGTGAGATTTAAAAGACAAAACAAACAATTCCCTCCCCACCCCTGTCGCCATCAAACAGTGCCAAACTGCAAACTTTCTAGGCTTTCTAGTTATTCAACAATAATCTTCCAAGTCTGACAGGCTTTGCAGTTCTCCGAGTTTGCAGATCATCTGGAGCAACACCTCTCAGAAGTGTTAAGAAAGGGAAGAGATTATTTAAATGTTGGATCTGTTTTTCTCAGATTCTCAGTCTTTTCTCCTTTTTCTCTAAGGTAAGAAACCAAGTATAAAATGAGTAAAGAATAGGATTTCTTTCTCTAACAGAAACATGCTTCTGGATGAAAATTAAAAGGATGTCCATTCTCAGATCCTCAGTTTTGTTTCAGCACATTGTGGTGATACAGATGAAATGCAGAGTTAACTGCTAGATGTAGATCTGGATTCAGAATTTAACTGAGCTAATTGGAAAATAGTAGGGAACAAAGTTTTTTTTTATAGGGGAAAAATTAATATTTTCTCAAACCTGAAATTTTGCAAAACGACTGCAATTTCTTATATTTTCCCTGATCAAGTAAAATAGGAAAAATATATAGAAACTATACATGGTATATAAGCATATTAGCTCTGGGAAAAATATTAATATGAAACATTTCAGCAGCCCTAGAATCCATTAACTACACAAAATTGAATCCAGAATTTTCACGGGCAATGGTCTCCTTTGAAAGTAATAGTATTTTGAATATTTGGATCCTTTGGGGGTTGTGAAACTGGAGTGGAAATGATGCAGTGAAGCCCTTAAAATTAAATTTTCAAGCTCTACTCAGGCCTATACATTAGGAAAGCAAAGTGCATTTAAAAAGAAATTACTCTGAGCCAAAGAAGTGTGAATAAGCTTGCTTCAGTCTGTTTTATAAAAGTGTGAGTGGAGCCTGACTTCACCTCAGCTGTTTGCTGAAGCAGGTGCTGTGGAATCGCAGCAGGACTCCCTAGGGCCAGTGGGGCTGGAGAGGAGATAGATGTTAGAGGAAGCTGTCTTCATCTCAAGTCAAGCAGCACAGGAGAAATTAAATCTATATTCACTCTTATTGAGTGGCTTCTCTCTAGCTAGGAGGCAACGCGATCCAGAGGCCATATGAAAAAGCTGGCATGAGTCCTGTTACCTGGTCTTTCACCTGTTTCCTGTGACCTTGCTCCTATTGATATCAGTAACTTTTGTCTCAGATTTCAGCGACAGCAGGATCAGACTCTGTCTTATCTTGGACCTTGGAGGAGACTGTAGTGTCACTTGTTTTATCTTGTCTTGGTTTCCCTGTGCATGCAACAGGGCTAAAGACACTTTTATGCCATGCCCTGAAGTCTATGATTAGTTGTTAAATGGTAAAATGCACAACTAATTATATAGGACTGTTGCCTAATTAAATGATTACATCTCTTCTAAAGACAGAGTATTTAAATTAATATAAAAGGAAGGCTGGTCTGAATATACAAAAAACTTGAGCTCTGTGAATCAGCCATAGGGCACTTGCATGCATGTACTTTCTAAAGCCAGTCTTTGTTATTTAAAATAATTCTGGCCACATGGGACAGGGAAGGGAGGTGAAGCAGGAACATATGTGTATCCACCCTAGAGACAGCACTCCTGCTCTCCACTCCAGCAGGCTGACTGCCAAAACAACACGGCTGATCTACATTTTATCTGCAATGCATCAATAGTTTAAGTGCAGCCCTTTTGTGGCACTGTTCTCATTGCCTGTGCATAGATGCAACCTCACCAGCCCGCCCCACAAAAATGCTGCATTCATCTGTTACTCTTGGGTTGCTGTGTATTAGCCAGCTGATGCTCTTCTGTGCTGAAATAGCTGTATTCTAGAAAAAAACAAAGGCAGGCGTCTTTACACAAAAGAGAACTTTTCTTGCTGAGGTTATCTGAAAACTAGCATAGCTGTGAGAAGAGATTGTTTATCTGTAGAAGCATTTTTAAGATGGAGCACACAGAGGGGGGAAAACAGCAGGCTATTCAATGCATTGACAAGTCCTTTGAGCTGCTCCATCAGAACAATCCCGTGTGTCAGGTGGTTCGTAGAAGTTATCGTAAATCTTTACTTGCGTCAATGCATCCCAAGCCTGCTGCGATTTGAATGCATTGCTCATGTTTGTTTTGCGTAAGGTACATCTGCATTGCTGTTGGGAGATGAGACTGCAACAGTGTGTGGAACCACCCAAATACGCTTGATTTGGGGCAGGCTGGCTCTTGGGAGCAAAGAAACTGTAGCATGAAGACTTAGGGTAGAATTTTGAGGAAGAAAATTGCCATGAGCCGGAACTGTCTATTATCCTGCATCCTGTATTTCTTATGCTGGTGCAGAGACAGGTCAGGTTGTGTTTTACATGCTTTTGCGCTGGTATTAAAATCATGTGATACACAGGCAATAAAGAAAGTGTTCTTTGGTGAATAAGTCTTTATAACTTGTGGTGGGGACCAGGCAATGCTCTGTGCAAATGCCATTGGCTTCACTAAGACCGCTTCCAAATGTCCATGAAAGGTGAAAGGACTTTCTCTGTATCAACAATATAGTAATATGGGAAGACAGACAGTTTAGGAGAGAAGCTGATGTTGGAACTAAAGTAAAATCGAGAAGATTTTGCCCACTAGCTCATTAGGATTAAATTTTGCTGGTGGATGTTACTGTATAATTACAATGTTTTCCACAAGCCAGAAAACAAGTGTGTTTTTAGCTATTCCCCACTGGGGTGGGATGAGGTATAGAACAAAGAGGAATTGGATCCTAGTAGGTTTTCAGTTGCTTTGTAACAACAATCATCAAAAAGTGCAGCTCCCCTTTGGCATGAGAAGCTTTAGCTGCATTTTGTTAAGGAGAGCCTGGAAGCTGGTGAACCATATTAGATGGCCACATTTTGAGGGATCTATGATTCGACCTTCTTTCTGCCCCCTGAAGGTGTTTAATGAGGATATGGAAAACCGAGAGTTCCAGACAAGCACTTGGGGTGTGATGTGAGAAAATCAGATTGCCTTTGGAACAGCTCTGTGCAGCACTACAGCAATGTCATCGTATCCTGGGACTTTAACCCAGACGCTTAGTTAGGTGCTAAGGTCTTAGGCTGTTTATAAATAACTGAGAGGAGGTGCTTGGAGAGGGAGCTGAACTTGGCTTTGCTAGTAAGAGGCAGGGCAGTCCCAAAAATGGGGTAGGAGAAAGGATTCCATCTTGGTCTCTGGCATTGACCTTTCATGTGAATTTAGCTGAAATAAGGGGGAACACCAAACTTGCAGAGATTAAGCAAATTTGTGATTAAGTGATGTTGCTTGTAAGATGATAGAGCTGCTGGGTCTTGTGTGGGTGATACAGAGGGTAATCCCTTTTTCTCTTTATCCTAGCTAACCTGGAAAGGACTAAAGAATGTTTATTATAAGGGATGTAGCTGTGATCAGAAACCTTTGTTTTTGCGAGAACAGGAAGGTTTGCCAGCAGTTTGCCACCCTTAGTGTTTTAGTAAATCTAGATGAAGAAATCAAGGCAGAGGCCTGTTTTTTAAGCTGCTTAGAGGTACCAAATCATAAACATAGTAAGATTTACCAGAAAAGACTAGATATTGCAAAGAAAATGGTTTGGCCTGCTATATTCAAAGCCTTAGCTGTCTATCTTGCCACACAAGTCATCTTCAGATTGATGCTAGCAGCAGAATATCATTTAGCTATCATTTGATTAAATGGAGCACATCTGAGCAAGACATGAAGCAGCTCTAATAAGAACTGGAAGAGATGGTGTCTTCACGCATGGCTTCTAATCCCCTCTTACGCTGAAAGCAGTTCATGTTGGGTCAAGATGTCCATTTCTGGCGTTGTAGCTCATCACACTAAGTGCTCAACTGTTTATGACTAACCTGCTCCTCTGTTTTGTCCCTAAGTGGGAGCAAAGGAGGTAAAGTGAGGGACCAGACTGGATGGAAATTATGCAAGCCCTGTCTGGCCTCAAAGCACCAAAATGGCATAGCTGCTACACAACTACCCTTACTTGGGCTCTTAGCATGATATCTGGTTACGTGCTCTACAGTTGGTTTCGACATGGCACACATCTGCAGGACAAGGGCATCATTCAGGCCTCTGAAAATTTGTCCCAGTACGTATGAAAGCCATGTCAAAACATCTGTCACTATCTGCATCACATGTTTAGGCTTCTGAGGATATATCTATGTTTTGATATGTATCACAGAATGGGGTTTTCTAGTTCAAGAACGCCTTGTTCCTCTGCTCAGTCCCCTTTTCCACCTCAAACAGTAAGAGGGGTGGGTAAGTGAGTGACAGGGTTGTCCGATCGAGGAGGGACAGGTGATTTTGGCAGCCCTGAGTTCTGTTCCTAGTTTTACTTCTACTTTCTGCCCTTTAGAAAAATGTCCTCAACTTTGGTGA
This sequence comes from Apteryx rowi, assembly GCF_003343035.1. NCBI lineage: Eukaryota > Metazoa > Chordata > Aves > Apterygiformes > Apterygidae > Apteryx > Apteryx rowi. Next base: position 1,139,771 of record NW_020450827.1, on the reverse strand, counting down.
GCCATCTGTACCACTCTCTCTTGGGACAAGTTTTTGTCATTTACCTAGGAAAGGAGTTTATCTATTGGACAGGACAACCTCGACCTAGAAAACTGCAACAGAAAAGAAACCCCAACTAGGCTGGGTTTAGGAAACGGATTTCTTGCCGAGGGCTCCCCATTTTGTAATGCAAATCAGCCCCATATTTATTCATTTCTATTTTTAGTCCACACCATAAAAAACAGTCTTGCTCCACTGTCACCTTGTTTGCATTGGAGTTCATTAGAAAATGTAGTCATGTTTGTGTTGAGCTGCCTGACTGTTGCATGCATTTCTGCAGCTCCCCTAGCTGACCTTATCCTTGCTCTGGTGCCTTTCCTGATTTTAGCTTTTTCTCAGGGATTCCTCTAAGCTTGATCCCTTTAATTGTGGGAAAAGTTTAAATTGTGACAGTAGATGGCACTCTATTAATCCTTCTCACAACACATTGCACTGGCCATAGAAGGAGCTGGAAGGAGAAGTGTGGTTTTTTAGATGCTGCCAGAGGTGCAAATAGGCTGTGAGGGCCTATCCAAGGCTCTGCTGTCTCTCCTTTCCTGGATGGCACAAGCTATGTCCATTATTTTGGTACAGTGCCAGTAACAGTTAAGGATCAATATCCTCATACTCAAAATATTCCTTCCTCTTCTTTGTAGTGCATCTTAGTGCTCAGCCTGCTTGTCTGGGCAGGTCAGTGAGTTTGAAAGCCCTTAACGGTGACTGCTAAGATTATGTGTGTCTCTGGGTGCTGCGGGAAGCCACTTCCACATGAGCAGATTCCTCCAGGATGGCTGCCCCATGCAAGGCAGAATTGATGCAGCATGTTGTCCCCAAGATTTATATAGGAAGTTTTGAGAAGACTCTTTGCTTTTTTCCCTAGAATACATAAAGCCTGTCAGACTGAAGACATATGTTTTTCCTTTGTGCCTATAAAATATAATCCATCTCCACTCTGTGTGAACTAGACACTGCCCTTTCAGCCCATTATTAATGGTTTCTCATTTGTTTTTTTGTAGCAATCCCAGGAATGAACTTGTACTGTGCACAGACTCTGTGCAACCCCCTCAGCATGCATTTTACACCCATGCCTCTTTCTCTGCTGATTTTGCATTTGTTCTCAGCCATGTACTGAGCGTGTATAACTGAAACTCCATGGTGAAGTTAGGAGGGGTCATGAATTCAACAGCCCTGTCGTCTATTTGAAGTTAACAATGTTGTTCTCTAAGTCAGCACCACTGCACTGGCCTAAACCACTGTCACAAAGGAAAGCTGATTATAAATGGGATGGTTGGTTAGAGTGTGACTCTAGTTTAGCATCTTTTAAATCTTTCTCTAGAGATTTTCAGTATGTCTCTACCTTTAGCTTTCATTTGTTGTATATAAAAAAGGAGCTCTTCAGGAAATCTTTAAAGGACTACTTATTACAACAATTTTCTCTCGGGTTGTTGTCATTTGCTTGTGAAAATGCTACAAAATGAAGAAATCTCTTGTTCTAGCTAAATTTTGCAGATTTCAGAAGTTCAGGTAAAACTGTACATGTTAGTATTCTACCTTCATGTTGAAAAGATGCTTTTAATACAGCAATTCATTAAAATACACATGGTGAGAAATTTCTTGAGGGTTGAAATAGTAATTTGTAGAAGTTTCTGAATGGAGGCAAACGGGCATCAGTGAAACATCTCTTATTGGAAGGTGAGAGAATATCCTGGGTTTTCTGCCACATGTTTTGGAACTTATTTGCACACTCTCAGTGGGTAGTTGGGGAAAATTCCTCTGGGAAATTAAACAGCTGAAGGAAGTAGAAATCAAGCCAAAGGCTGCTCTGCAAGGTGACAATCTATAGTCCTCTGGCCTCAAGAACAGAATTTAGTTAATGGGGACAGAAGCCTTGCTCATGAATGATAGTCACTGACCTTCAAGGAAGAACAATGAAAGTAACGTTAGGTCCAAAGCATTTCATTAGCATTGTTCAAAGCTGTTTGTTTTTTTCTCCTAAGATCACCAGGAGGCTTGTAGAACAGTTATTAAACTGGCTAGGAGCATTTCATCCAAAGGTTATTAGTGGAGGAGGAAAATTTCCATAGGTTTGAAGTTGAGTTTAAGACAGATTTCAATGACAATGTCTGGAATGTGGTGACAATTCAGGTGGAACTGGGGAACTGTGTGCTGCAGTTAATGGATATTTCTGTGTAGCTAGCAATTCTCAATCCTCACTGTAAAAATTAAAAGGCTATATATGTAAAGGTTATAATTTGAAAGCAAATCTAAGAGGATTTGAAGCGATATAATATGTTCTTTCATAAGTGTGAGGAAAGACGTATGTTTCATTACATTCTATTCCAATTTAGTCTATATATGATCTCACACTGTTGTTTGGAGGCTTCTGTCTCCACATACTGAATTTCTCTTCCTGAAGTGGCTAAAAAAGTGGCTAAAGTAGTCTTGAACTTACTCTTTTTCTTTCTTTATGATTTATTTTCTCTGCTTTTATCTCTTTTGGGTCTGTCAAGACATAATCTTAGACTCCTTTCCATCCAGTTAGCTCCAGCAATCGAAATATAAAGATGATGTAGAAAGGCATGTAAAATGCAAATGACTGAGCCTGAGGGAGATGAAGAAAAGGTGGTATGGTTCAAAAAAAGATATTGTCATGAGTCCCCTGTGTTGATGAGAATGAGTAGCTAAGAGTCTTCTAGAGCATTAAGGTCTATGCACATTATAATGGACCATAGTGTTTCTCTGTCTCTCAAATCACTTCGGTAATGTATGTAGGCTTAATCCCAATGCAAAAAATAATAGCAGCCCTTAATGCAGTAATAAGATTACATGCACAGCTCCCAAATAGAGATAGCCAAGCTAAATCAATACAGACTTTCCATGTCCTTATTCCCACTTCACATTCCATTATCTCCAATCCCTTTAGAGAAGTGTTTTCCAATAAAGTAGCCAAATATGCTTTTTATGTTCTGTAGTACACTCTCTGATGCTGCAGTTTCAATATATCGAGTGTGTATATGCATACACACTTATATATGTATGAAAGATGATTGCTCAGTACTGCATGTAATTACTAAATATATGGTATCATTTCAATGGTAAATATATATATATGAGTAATTTCCTTGAATACAAAATTGCTGAAGTCAATATGAATTTGTATGAAGATACATGCACAACGTTATCCCTCTTCCTGCTCTGCCTGGTGTTTAAACCTTGCAAAAACCTACTTTCTTGTTTCCCAGTAATTGGGAGTCAGTGGCAAGGGAAGTAATTTTTTCAGCATCTCTGGCTAGTTGAGAGAAATGACAAACTGATGAGGAAGTGTGTGAGCTCTCTCTGTACAGGAAGCCACCTTGACAGTCCATTCCAGCTCCACTGAATCCATCTTAAGTATTTCTTTTGATTTTAATTAGCTGTAACTCAGCCTCTTACAATTTCAGTAAAATCTTGCAGCTTCTTAATCACATGAGTATCCCTTATTAACTTCTCTAGTTCCATTAAAATTGTTTGTCAATGGGTTATTCATGTTAATCAGGTTATTCAGGATCAACCCCTGTATCAGCTATGCATAAACGTCATATAGTCATTGTTGAAATACACCCATGAAAAGAGGTATCAAAGCAAATTTAAGGCAGATTTTTGAGTCTGTTTCATGTTATTTGTTTTGCATTTAGATAGTTTCTTGACAGACGGCAGATGCTTGTTTATTCTTGAAAGCATTTGTTTCATTGGCACTTCTAATAAAATTACTGAATTGATGAACCACAATATCCATCACTTCAAGATATCCAAAAATGCTGTGTGGACCCATTAGCACTCACCTTGGGTAAAGTGAGTAGCCAGATAGGAATTACCGTATTGATCAAAGTGGTGTTTCAGTTAGTCCAATATCCTTGCTCTGACTGTGGGCAGTATCAGCCGCTTCAGCATAAAGTGGAGCAAGCCCTTTGAGAAGTAGTTCCACAATGACTTGCTCTCAGGAAAAGCTGCTTCCTGACCCTCATCTATTTCTAAGGCAGACAGGGGTTATGTTCACTCTAAAACATGTGAAACATATATATGAAGAGCAAAGCTATTCAGACTTGTAGGTATTTTTAAAAAAAATCCTGTTAAGCTATCAAAGTGTTTTTTATCAGTTTTGCCTTTGCTACTGTCCAGTTTTAGTCTGGCTATCAGAGTCTCTAGGACAAGCATCCTATATCTGTGCTATCATGCCATGCCTATGGGGAATAATTTATGCACACAACCCATAAGGGGCTTCTTAGCACTGGGCTTAGGAGTTCAGTCATAGTCCAATGCTAAGCAGAGAAGTCATCAGATTGAAAAGCCAATGGCATTGCAATCAAATAGATTATTGATTATACAGGTGAAGACTGCAGGAACCTGCTGCATTAGCAGAATATTAGCCCAGGATACAAATATTCCTTCATTCTCACAAGAACTTTTTAAAGTAATACACTTGATTGCAATATTTTAACCTTTTTTCCTGACAAACACAATCATTATTTGTTATTTAAGCAATGGCCCTAGAGAAAACATGACTTTGCTATAGGAAGTAAATAGCCTGCTCCCTTGACAAAAAAGGTTAAACTGCCTTCTAATGAGAAATGTGGGACTTCAGAAGTTTTATAAAAGCACTATTAGGGGAGAATTTGAATTAACATAATACAAAGACCACTGCATACACCTGGCTCTTACTGACAGCACTGGATGGTGTGTATATAGAGCAGTTTTCACCCTTGTACATTCTCACAGATCTTGAATCTCTTCATAGGGGAGAATTTTACTTGTGTTGTGGAAAAGGAATATAATGTACTATATTTGAATGTATAGTTTGTGCATTTTTGCTGAAGTGCTGTAACAGCTTGTCTTGGAGAAGTTACCCTGGAACAAGATGGGATGTGACTCTAAGATAAAATAGTTATTTTAGATCTGAGCAAGTTGAAAGTTTGAAAAGGAATGGTTCAATCAAAAACAACTTTGAAAGATTTTGTTAATATGATTCTTTTGTTCAGAATGAGTTTCCAAAAGGAAGCTATTCTGCAAGAGCTGTTGAGTCCTGATACTTCCTTTTTCTTTTTTCTCCTCTTTTTCCTCAAAGGTAAGTTTCCCCTGTGGGCAGCCTGAACTGAGTGATAAGTTCTGATCTCTGTGTAGGTTGAAAAGATGTGCTCTTGGTAACTAGATGCTCTTAATTCTAGCGGTCATAGTTACAAAACTAAGCCCTTGCTCTTAAAGACATTGTTTTGGAGCATTGATTAGGACATATATGGGGGACAAATTCTTACTTGCAAAATGGTTCTCCAAGTGAGTCTTTTTTATGGATTTGTAAATGATCTTGAGTGAAACTCTTATTTCTCTTCACTTTCTCTCTGTCCTGCTTATACTAATTGCTCTTAGTCTAGGGCTTGCTTTCTCTAGCTTGTACACGTTTTTCACTGCACTATGCTTTTTTAAAGATATTTTGGCCTATTGTTGCAATGAGATAGTGTCGAGAGGCGATGCGTGAGTGTCAGAAGTGTAGTAAATCTGCAATTTAATATACCAGCTTATGGCTGTTCTTGGCTAGCTTCTGCTCTGCTCACACTTTTTTCATTATGATAATACAAGCTCAGCATTGCATATTAAAAACAGAAGACGGAGGAAGGCTTAACTGTGATAAGGTCAGAGGCAGCTGAAAATAAATACGTGACTTTACAGCTCCAAATGGAAACTCCGCCATTCTGCTACTCCAATCTGTCGCATCGGTTTTATCCAGTGTGAACTGAGTGCAGTTTTCTGCCATGAATCTGGAAGAAGAATACAGAAAATCAGACTTGGGAGACTGATCTTAAACAATATAACAATTAAAAAAATGGAGAGCAAAGTTCAGGAGCATCAGTATTTCTTCATCATGGTGCTAAATAAATGGTTTTGCCTGGAAGCAACAGTACTTGGCATTTTGCCTAGCTAAATCTCACACATATTCTAAAGCTGACAAAACAATACCTATTAACTATCACAAATGGGTTTATTTTTCTGAAAACAAAATGGACTCTTTAAAATCCTGTAAAAACTGTCATGTGTAGGCTGTGAGTTAACTAGCGCAGGATATTCTTCCATGCTCAGAAATAAAATGAAAACCTGCTCTGACTGATTTAATACTGTGCTGCTGAATAAAACCTGATTCAACAAAATGCCTCACAAGTATATAATAGCTCCTTTGACTTAAACACCATTTAGGGGTCTTATGTGAGATTCCTGTACCTTTTCAGCTGCATGAAGGCTCTTTACATGAAGATGGGTATTCCCTTAGCTAATTCAGCAGTCATGCATGAAAGACAGGATTGCATGTAAGGCCACTCTTGCTTTCCTTGTAGGTATTCCGTTCTCTTCCAGTAGGACCAGACCCTCACATCAGATGAGGGATAAAGTTTTCATAAGTTATTTCATTTAGAAGCTAAAATTCACTTTAAAATTACCGCAGTCATGTAGCTGCAAAAGAGACTTTTCAAAGGCACAGTTGCCTCAGGTTACATTTTGGTGCTTATTTTCCCTTGACAGGTATTTACACCTCAAGAACTTAAATACTTTTTTTCTGTCTTGCTCTGACTTCATTAACTTACAGTGGAAATTGCCTAGACTTTCTTTGCATCTGTGAAAATTCACTCTTTAAAGTTTTGGGGATATCCAGTGAGATTTCAGTTAAGTTTACTGCCTGTTAAACTAGAATGAGGTTTTGTAGTACTTTATAGTAATATAGTAATAGTACTTTTAACTTGGTAACTGTCCATGTATGTGGTGTTATGTTGTCAAATGAAAAATCATTTACCTAATTTTCATGAAGGACCAAGCTACCTCCTACTCATGACAGTGTAAGAGCATCACAGGGTAGCTACAGAACAGCTTAAGAGTATTACTCCACATGAGCTTATGCTACAGGTACATGGCTATGGGGCAAAAGTACCAGCGATCAAAGTGCTTTTAAATTTTTCATTCAGTGTCTCTTCAAATGTGTTTACATTGGTCTCATGATTTCCACTTACTGGATATGTGCATTACTAGTAAGAGAGACAGAAATTTGCTTGCTCTATTATATATCATATTTGTCACTAAACAATTCTTGATTCAAACTCAGAATATCAAAGCAGACAGTTCACTGCTTTGAAATATGCTTTCAGCCTAATGCAAAGAATGCAATTACTTTTCAGGGGAAGATTGTTTTTCCTGATACAGCTTGTCATAGTAATTCCTCTGCCGGGTCTTTAAAAAGTTTGTTTGTTTTTTCTTGAAAAACAGAGTTGCATCTCTGTGATATGCAATTAACTCTGAGGTTCAGTCCTATGCTGAATATACTGAGTATTATTTACAGTGCATCAGAAAAAAATCCTGTCCTTATTTGACTTTAAGCATATATGCTTTCTTGGGGTTGTGGATGATAATGGTTATCTGCCATTTCTAATGACTTGCTGATTCACAAGCTAATTATTCACTGAATCAGCTGAAATCTGAAAAAAATGAAAGATGTAAAGAATGTCACTTTGGCAAACTATTGGGCAGGAATTTAGATGAATAGGGCCCATTCTTTGAACATTAGTTAGACTTTCCAGAAGATTTTTGCAACCTCACTGTTAGTTTAAAAGGTTACTGGCATGATAGAGAAGAAGCCTTGTTCTCTTTATACTGGTATAAATAATCTTCAAGTCCAATGAAATCAGCAGATTCTGCTGACTTTGGAAAGACTGGCTCTGTTATATGGAAATTCAGTAATAGTTTTTCTAATAGTCTGTGTCCTTTGAGGATTTTCAATATCTTCTGTGTATAGCTCACTGCCACTTGTGCTCTAGAAGCCACCCAAACCCTGTTGAACAGTAACACAGATGTCTGGTGCAGCTTCGAATGCAGGTATGTCACTACAAAAAAAATATTTGGAGCCCAGCTGCCTCTGTTGTGGTTTCCTCATGCCCTCCAAGACCAAGTTTTACCCAGTATTAGTGTTAGTAGCAGTGAATATTATAATGAAAGAAATTCCAAAAACTTGCCTTTTGTTCCTTATTCTCCTCGTTTAATTCTTGGGGTTGATGGAATAGAGCTGGACTGGTAGATTTTTGTTTCCTCCTCATCCTTTCTTTCCTAACCCTTTCATACCAAAAAAAATGTTGATGCTTTCTGATAAAAGGGATGGCAGAACAGTGGGTTTTCTGGACAACTGAAAGAGGCTTGAAATTGCTCTGTTTGGTGTCATTTTACGTTCTGCCTATTGGCTTGCAAAAGTGGCCAGATGAAAGTTGTCCTTTGGCTGACACCTGAAGCCTGTGCAGGAATTAAACCCAACCCTTAAAATAGACTTAAAGTAATATATTTGTCTTTTTAAATTTCTGCATGAGGTTGAATTCTGGGGAACAGATATGAGCGCTTTTTTTTTGTCCTTATCTCCACTCTGTTGTATTTCAACTTGTATTTAAGCAGCACAAAACAGAATCTGCATTTGATCTCATTGTTTAGCTCTAGATATGATTATTTTCCCAAACTCTGGTGTGTTGAGATCTGGCTTTGGGGAGATTATTCTGACTTATTCAATGAGTTTTGCTTCTCACCTTATGGCTTCCCTGGCAGAGGTAGCTGTCTGAGTTTTCAGCAATGAGCATTGCATGAAGACATTCTTGCTGTGCACTAAGTTCTGTTGACTTCAACCAATTCCCCCAAGTGTGAGAGTCCGCTTGTAATGATAGCTTGCAAAAATAAGAGCTGCTTTAGTATCTATAACATTCCTTCCAAGACAGGAAAAATGCATTTCTGCTTTGAGAAGTGGATTATGTCTTTTCAGTTGACCATGAAGTATGTTGAACATGGAGCAAAGCATAGATGAGTATTCAGCTGAAATAATAATGGAGCTTTGACAATGTGGAATGATGCAAATTAGTGTCACTGGCTAGGTAACAGGGGATAGATTTTTGCTATTAGCCTAAAGGGACCCATCAGAGAGCCACTCTATATATTGAATCAGGCCATGATCTAGGAATGATGTCTGATGATGTCTTTGCCTGAGATAAAAAAAAAAAAAAAAAAAAACCCTCATCTTTAACTGGCTACTTATCATCCATAAATGGAATCATTCTTGTTTTACTGGAACTCTGCTGGGACTAATGCATCAACTAAAAAAAGTCAGGTCTTTTAGGCTCATATGAGACACTGCTACAGCTAATTGAGGCTAATGTCACTGCAGAAATTCAGCACAGCAGGGAGCATGCGTGTGCATGAAATGGGGAGGGTTTATGAGAGGACTGAAGAAAAATGTTAATAATTTCCTGCAGTATCCTTCTGTGATGTCCTTGTACCCTTGTACAGTTACTATAAATAGCAACAAAAGATATCCCTACATGCAAACTCCATGGTAACTTATAATAATAGAGAGAACTCCATTTCTTTTGAAAGCTTGTGCTTTGACATTGTTTTGGTCTTGGTCAGCTTTAAACCATTGCAATTTAGCACAGACATGCACGCAGAGCTGCATCTTCCCCTCTGTTTGTGAGGCCTGAAGAACAGACGTTGCTGATCAAGAAAACTAGGGAAAGCTCTTACACTGCGCTGAAAGCCAGGACAGTGTCTGGGAGTCGCATTCTTGGCTATGTTTAGTCAGCACAAATAACTTTTATTGCATATCCAAGAGACACAGTCACTAGATGTGTTTTTTCAAGTGCGGATGAAGGGTTTTGGGCTGGCAGTACCTTGGTCCTCAGGCTGGGTGCAGGGCTAGTGCAGCCAGGGAGCAAGGTCCCCCTGCACTGCTGTCTCGTGCAGTGCCAGCTCCCCTCCGCCCAGCTTTTTGCCTGGATGACCTTTAGGAGGAAAAGGGGAGGCGACTCGCTCAGTCCCTGTGCTCTCCGCTAACACAAAGGAGCCAATTTGTGTAGTGGCTTTTGTGGACGAAAGCATCTACCGTTTCATAACTGGAGTGAGGCCACAAAACTAATTTCATACATCAGATGCCCTTCAGCTGGTATTGATGATCAGGGCACAGCCTGGTGCTGGGTTTGAACGAGAGACCTAAAGAGAGCAGATGGGTTTCTGGGCAGCTTCTCTAAGCGTATAAAGCACAAAGCTGCAACACGGAGATGCCAGTGCAGGAAAAGGTGCTACAGGCTTGACCTGTTATCACTCCACCAACAATCTGTTAATTCAGTAACTGATGATGAACAGTACCTATTTCCCGTTGCCAAAGGCTTGTGTAAACATGGGTCCTCATTGCTAGTCTAGTGGATGTGTGACTGGGGAGCCGAGCTGTGACAGTAAGACTGCTCCAGTGGCATCCTTGCATAAAAATGCAATAAAAATACAAGGCTGAAGTGAACTCCATAAACTCTTAAACAGCAATTTCATTGTCCCAGGAAGTCTCTTGAGAAAGGCTGAGGAAGGCCATAAATATATTTTTTTAAATGGGCTAATAAGAGCAAACTTGTCTAGCTCAGGGAAAATAGGAAACCTTTCCCAGAGCCTGTGCTCATATTGATCTGAGCTGATTTTACCATTGCCAGACTCATCTGTCCCAAAGGAGGATGTGGTCCAAGTTTTTCCTCAAGTTAAACTGTCTTAAAACTTGATATCTTCAGCTCTATCATGCAATTTTTTGTTTCTTTTACTGAATAAATCTGGTTATATGCAAGAGGAGGGTTCACTGGAACTGTCACTGTGGGAGAAAAAAATGCTACCTTCAGGAAAGACAGAAATGGTGTAGATAAAGAACCCTTCATCCATCAGGATCAGCTATTTCTGTGAAAGATGTGTACAGCCTTTGTTACCAGCCACATCTTGTTATATGTAACAGCTATCAGACAAGCTTGCAAACACGCGCAGAAAGCCTGGGACCTAGAACCCAAGGTCTGCTCCCAGCTTCACCCTGACTTGCTGTGTGGTCTCCTAACTTCCCTTCTTGTGTTCATCTTGTTCTTTAGCCTATGAACACTTGAGGTCTTGCATTGTCTCTTTTCATGTATATGAATAGTACCTGGTGGCTGGCAGACGTTCCTGGAACAGCACTGGTGGAAATGCTGCCTTGCCCAAATGACCTGTCACTATGCAAATCTCCCATCATTATTAAAACTGCCGGAAACCCTGATGAAACAGAGGATTCTCCCACGGGCTTAAAGGGCTCTCTGATCCGCACACAAGATCAATGCCAAAGACTACATTTATTTTCACAAGACCTCAACTGTTTGGATACTAGAGCACTAGCTATATCAAGGGTATTAATGGGGTACAGACTCGCTAGCCATTTGGGAGTGATAGAAGGTGACAATTCTTATCAGCACAGTGATGCAGAAGCTTGTTCTATTTGGGATTTTAACTCCTTTGTATACAATTATGAACAATATTGATGAAAACTAGACTGCTGCATCAGGTGCCATTAAGTGAATCAGTTTCACTGGGGCCACTCATTCGCTTAAGGATAAGCATGTGCTTAATGTCTTTACTATTTCAGGGCAAGTAGTATCTCTTGCGCTCCTCCGCTATGATCTGCAAAGGACAACAGCCTGCCAAAGAGCACATGTGTAACCCATTGGTGAAGATGTGCTTGAAGTCCCTTTCTCTTTCCCAATCTCAGAGCATATGACTTGCTTTTGCCCCCAGCTATAGAGCCCTGGCTGTTCAACTGACAATGCAGCAGATCGTGCCTTTATTTCTGCCAGGCCGAGACATGATTGTCAGCCAAGAATCGGGGGTTGTGCAAGCGCAGCAGCCCATACATTACAGCAGGGTTGGTATTTAATTTGCTCCAATAAAGGCTTGTGCAGCACAGAAGCAAAGGAGAGCACAGCTGGCTCCCCATTTCTTTGGGGCTGCCCTGAAGCCCCTGTAAATCAATAAGCAGGTTATACACTGCTGACCCTTGCACATAGTTAATAAGCAGGGTAAAAGGCCAAGTTTTCTTGCTTTTGTCAAACCAGCTGCTATTTTCAGAAGGAAATTCAGATTTGCAGGGAGATGGCTAACTGGAAGTAGGTCTGGCCCCAGTTATGTGTTTAGGCACCCGTAACATCTGACCCATGAGCTGCAGGGGAAGGAATTTTTGTTATAAATCTTGGGAGTCAGTAGAACTGATTCTTACATGCTCTTGAATAAATTGTTCATTCATCTTCCTGTCCCAGGTAATCTAGGACTGCTGCAAAACAAAATTCATTAATGTTTGTCCTGTTCTCTGTAAAGCCCTTTGGAAAGCTAAGTATGGCTGTAGATTGATCATGTTTTTAAATCTTGAACATGTACACTAACAAGGTCTGTAATTTAATCCTGAATATTCTTCTGCTTATTTTGGTGAAGAAAAGATATCAAAGGTGAGTACATAAGAGCTATGTGATCTTGCGAGACAGCAGTAAACTGCTCTTTTTTCCCCCCCCTTAATTAAAAAGAAAAAAACCTTTTCATATCAAACAAGAAGAGAAGATATGGGAAAGGCTTCTTTTCTTGAATGACTCATTCTCCAAGCAGTAGTAGCTGCACAAGGAAATTATCCAGTTTTGAGACCTGGCTGAATCAAACAAGCCTGTACTTAACATTATGTCCCACTGAAACCAAAAGGACTCAAGTATGTGCCCAAGTTAAGCTGGGACTCGGTCCATGTGGAAGCCTCCTGTTTTTCTTTAACACACTGTTGGGCTCAGAACTTAAGCTGGCAGAAATGAGTGCAGTTTTGCCATGTTGTAGAATAGCACCAGTTTACACCTGCTAAAAATGAATCTCTCTGGCTCGTGTTTAATGAAACTCAGAAGTGAAAGCAATGCAAAGAGACTAGAGGTGATTGTTTAGGGAACGTAGGTGATTTTCTAGCTTTGTACACCTGAGCAAATATTTCAAAAAATAGTATCTGAAGTCTCAACAGATTTAATTAATGCACTTGTTAATTGCATTTGGAAAGTATTTTTGGAGACATGTGGAGCACAGAAGGAGAAGGATGGAAGCTTTTAAAAATGCATGAGGAGCCAAAGCTGTAGAAGCAGAATTGCTTATTAAGAGGAAAAGCAGAGTCACTCTATACTGTTTTGTGAAGTAATGTATGTTACTGTGTCCTTAAGAGGTGATTTGTTATGTGATCTATAAACTGTTCTTCTACTCCAACACAGTTGAAAGGCAGGATATTTGCACATAAATCATGCATTAGCCTTTGTTAAACTCCTTTAACTAAATATTGCTTTGAGATGCTAATGGCTACATAGGACATCCTGTGGCAAATTTGCTCTACAGTACCTCTTAAATGAATTGGGTGACTTCTCCTTTCGTTGTATGTAATTGGAAGGTTAAAACCTAATTTCCTTCCCCTGGACATTAAATGGCTGTGCAGCTCCAGGGCCGAGCTAGAGACAGTTAAATCTGTTCAAGCTGAATTAACTGTTAGTCTCAGCTTGCTTGTGCATTGCCTGCTGAATTCCCTAGCTTTTCTCCAAATATATCCTCCACCCCACTGCTGCTGCTCGCTCCCTCAGGATCGGCACTGCGCTTGTTCAATATCACAGGTATTCCCTCCTCCCGCTGCCACTGCAGGCTTGGGTTGGGAAGCCCCAGTCCTGGATAAGGGAAGGCCAGATCACACTGCCTCCCGTAACTCAGAACCATGGGATACTGAACTTTAGCAGGAGCAAAGGCCTGCGGTGAAGGCATGCCCTCATATGCTTGTGATCATAGAGGAAGCCTGGGGAGCAGTAGGAAATGGATTCTGACAAGTGACTCATCCTTTCTGTTTGGGCATTTCTGAAAACACCCAAATGATTTAGGAGCATGAGATCCATGGATGCACCCGGTAAGGGTGAGTCACTTAAAAGAATTAAAGTAAGATTTGCAAAAGCAGCTAAACTTCTGTATTTTTTTGCTGCTGAGATAAGCTACAACACTGATTTATGTTGTTGCATTCTCTATGATAAATGAAGATATCACTTTCCCACAGTAGTAATTAGAATCTACAGTGTCCTAATGAATGTGTAAGTATCAGTTAGATTTGCTGACTTCTGGATAACAGAGCTCACAAAGTTTAATGTCACAGGCAATGCCCCTAGAGAAAGATTTGGTCACAAGGGTCAAGAGGGGATGGGGCTCTTGAAGTTCAGAATATATGGGCTGGAACACAGTGGGTATATCACCATTCAGGTTTATGCTCCAATTTCACCTTTATATGCGTGACTGAAAAGCAATGATCTGGCATTTTGCTCCCCTCAGAGCCCTAATGTATAGTTGGTGGAATAAATTGCCTTTCCAGAAGAAATCGTGTCATCATTAATAAATAGTAAAGCTGCATTAGTAATTACAGGAGCCTATTTTTTCCTGATTTTATGCAGAGGTCTGTTTCACTTAGTATTTACAGCTGCACAGTGCTGTGCTAATTGTGTTGTAATTTTATTTCCCGTTGAAACAAAGTGAACCCAACCAGACCACCCCCGTAGGGTCCCGATCCAGAAAAGAACTTGAGAACACGCTCAATACTAAGGCTGTGTTTATGTCTCTACAATTTGAAGGTATCATACTGATACAAAAAGAGGATTGTTACTTTTGCATTTCATTTGTGTAATCAGCTGTTTGCTGGCAAAGCTTAAAATATGAAGCAAGTCCAAGGCAGGCCACTATGGTATTCTAAGAAGTGCCTGCAATGTGGGTGAGGAAAAGGAGGAATGAGAACAAAACCCACCTCACTTACTTTCATTGTTGGGCTCTGTTCCTTTGTCTTCTGTTAAACGGATGTTATGATCAGGAGCTGTAATGAAAGAAAACATGTTTATAGGATGACTGTTTTCTAAATATATATAATTTCCCCTAGGGTGCAAATGAATCCTGAATAACTCAGTCTAACTTAAAAACCAAAAGAAAACAAAACAAAAAACCTGTATACCAAAAAAAGTAAAGCACAGCTTCATGAAATTTACAGAGAAAGATCAGCGGTGCAGTCTCAGTCAAGCTGCCATAAGCAATTAATACTTTAGATGATGTGCATGTTTTTGCTTTTCATGCTAAATAACATGTCCTCTTAATTTGACTATAAATCATATTTTCTGTGTTCCCTCAAACAATTATTAACTTTGAACTACAGCTTTCTAATTCTAATTTCATTTTACTTTGCATTGTTGCAAAAATTGTGTGCTATTGGTTGTTTCAATGAATGTTACAGATTACTTTTTCCTAGGGAAAGATATACCCATTAATCTTATCATTTGATCCTGTAAAACATTCTCATGAAAGGTACTCTAAGTGACAGCTCTTGAAGTCCTTGGGCAAGATCTTGAACCGAGATGAAGTGGACAGTGGGAACTGCTCCAGGAGGACAGGGGAAAGAGCATGTGGTTGGATGCTCACTGCTATGCTTCCCATACCATTATTTTGGGGCTTGTTGCTTGTTTGCAACTTTAGAACATTAAAGCCTCAATTAGAGTTGAATAGAAATTTCTTGTCAAAGTATTTCTCATCAAAAGTTGCTTCCATCAGAGTCCTTATTTTTCAAAATGTGTCATTTAGTCTACATTTTGCTTTAAAAAATCGAGTGCATTGTTGTGATAATGAATGGGATATTTCAGAATGGGAACACTTTGAAGAAAATCTTTCCTTTCTCGTTTTTGATATAACACAACAGGAAAGTAGTTTTTTGCTTCTAAATATAGATTCTTCACTCCTGGTCAATACCAGAAGGTAGTCCTAAACTGCTTGCAAACAAAAAACAGGATGATTATTTACATTTTATGTTTAGTGCTTGTTTGGGATCAGAGGAGTGTACATGGTAAAGCTGGAAACTTGCTGAGTGTCTCCTACATCCTGGTATAACAACTCACTGTCAAGACTGAGTTATTGCATTAACAAAATAGTGCTCTTCAGGGCATCCAGAAGCCATTTGTTCTATGCATCACTGAAGGATCCAGCTGCCCTCTGTGAATAAGAATGAAGGATGCATGCAGCTATCCTGATTAACAGTCCTTTCTAATTGAAAGCTCTTCTGGTTGTTCTGTTCCACAAGGAGTGCTGCCTTTAGTCTCAGCAATTGGGGCATCGTCAGAGAAACTCAGTATTATCTAAAATAAACCAGTCAATGAAGAATGCTTCCTGCATTAGCATCAGCCTAGCCTGGGGACAGTCATTTCTGGATCTCTAAAAGGTTTGCTTTTTGCATCTCTGCACATGATACAATTATACCCTCATTAACTCTACAGGGAATGTCTTATCTAGGTCAAGAAGTCAGAGATGATGTATAGCTGAGCTAGCTCCTAGGGCTTTTCCTTAGGACTCTTGCTTTTCTGATCAAAAGATTCGTAGTCTTTCAATAGAAAAGTAATCTTTTGGGAAGTCTGATTAAAGCGTATGACTTTCTATAACTGACAGGGGTATGGCTGGTATCACATCTGGCTGCCTTTGATTTCTCACCCTGAGGGATCCAATACCTGTTCATGGCAGACCTGAGCAAACCCTGTTCTAATGCTGCTAGCAGTACAGCGAGATGCTGCCCATCCTTTGCTTTATCTTCTTTTCTATCTCCTTTTATACTGACAGGCACTGCAGGGGACATAGCAAAGGTACCTGCCAAGTGCACAAGTAGGGAGAAACTCACAGCCCTGGTGAGTTTATCTTCCACAGCTTGGACAAGGAGGACACTCTGGGATGGGGTTCAAAAATAAGCCTGACTCTCTTTTTCTTAGTTGCAAACAGTAAGATGCAGTTCTAGCCTTAATTATTCCTTATCTTAGAAAACTCACAGTGCTCTGTTCTAGGAGCATTGGATGGTGAGTGGTGAGAAATCTCAGTATTGTGGATTTGTATTTTCTAAGGGCTTTGCTGCTTGCTGCTTTATAGCTCAATATTCAGCCTCCCTCCGTCGTGTCATCTTATGATCTCTGGGTGTTACCACACAGTATCATCTTGAAGGGCACTAAAACTGTAAAACTGCATTTGTGAGGAGCAGCAGTGATGATAGTAAGAAATGTAATGAGTATGAGAAGATGTGGGAAGGTAGAGCCAGCTTTCAAGGTCTGTAGTTGCAGCTGAGGGTTGTAAATGTTCGGTGACTTGATTCAGCAATGCACGTGGGCTGAATGAGGTGGGCTGAGCTTTCCACAACTTAATGCTATCTGGAGACATCTCAGTGCAAGCTTCCAATGCATTGCTATGGGATCCAGGCCTTTTCAGAAGACCCATATGGGGGGGTGGATTTTCAGCTGCTAGTGTAATAACACACTGGATGCTTTCTGAATGTATGTGGGATTGTGCAATACTCGGATTGCTAGTTGGACTGGGATTGTACTTTGAGAAACAGCAGTGGAAGAGGAACACTTGTTTGGAATGCAGCAAAATAGATCGTCCCATCTTAACCCCTGGACACCTGGCTGTTACAGTTATAAGCATTGCTATAGGGCAACCCACCAAGTGACCATCATTACTAAGTAAAAAAACAAAAAACAGATTTAAAGTAATACTGCCCACTTGCTCATTTAACTTGGCTTACGAGAGAAGGAATTTCCATGGGTTCAGTAAGGTTTGACAAGTGGAAACAAAACCAGGAGTTGATTAAATGCGCTGTCCTTTCCTGTTGTTTCCATGATGAACTGATTTGTGCCTGTCCTGAAAGAGATGGCGGCTCAGGTTATTTGACCATAGAGATCTGATCAGGAGCTTCTCCCCTGAGTTGCACCTTACAAATGCAGTCCACAGCCCTTTTAATTAAACACCCATCCTTGTAATCAAATGCTTGGCTTTGGAGATGTCACCTTGTGTAACTTGATTAGATTTTACCCTGCTAGAGGATGGAATCAATTTTTCTTCTACTTGTTTGCTAAGAGGTTTTTTATTAATAACGCAAATGGAAATTTAACTTGGAAGGTTTCGTCCTCATATAGATTTGGTTCCTCTTGCCAAGTCTATGCTCGTGGCTCTGTAGCTGACTCAGTGATAACTTTGGCTTGTTCTGGGCCTTGGTTTTCCCTATATCTTCCTATTGCGCCAGTTCCTCATAGGTGGAATGCAAGCAGATCTTCCCTGAACTGATGATCCTTAGTTAATGTCAAGTATCCCAGCTTTAAGGCAATGAGGACTGCATGTGTAGATACATCCTGACTGGGTTTGTCCTTTAAGGTTTGCATAACTTAAAAGCTCACATTGCTGAAGTCAAACTGAGAGATTATGAAAATACATTGCAAAACCGAACTTTGACACTTAAGAAAGAAGCAGGCTTTTCCAGGGTAAAGGCAAGCCTGTCTGGATTAAGTGGCTCTCTGGCATGTTGTGCGATGGCCTCTTTCTAGAGCTCTGACTCATTTATGCAGTAAAACATTTATGTTTTACAGCAGTAGGGAATGTTTGCATAGGTGAAGTAAAATCACTCAGACAGAAAACACTGCTTTGGGCTTCTGTCCCCTGTAGACAGCAAATCTGTGTGCAGATGCTCAGCACAGGCACTTGAGAAACCTCTGCATTTGGTGCCTGCCCAGTGCTGTGGATGTATAATTGATGCAGGCTTGTATCATTGCTGCAGATTCCTAACAAGACTCGCATACATTAATGTATTATTTTATCAGGCCTCAGGGGCTTATGGTTTATGTTCCTGTGCAGGTTATGTGGAGTAAATCAGTGTGTAAATCTGTAATGTCAGCTCTTCAGCAGTAACTTCTGTATGCACGCTTGTCCTGCAGTGGGGTAGCTTGCTTGCTTCCACTAAGGAGTAAGCTACTTTTTGCTTACTGATGGAGAGACATAGGCCCTAACAAGGGAACAGCTGATGCCCAAAAGACTCGCTTCCGATTTCCCTTTCTGATTTCCCTATAACTTCGAGACAAAGCAGAGACAAATTCGGGGGGCTAGGTAAATGTATATGGGGCCACTGCGAAAAAGCAGGTTAGCCGATGCTCATCCAGCTAATTCTGGCTGTCCTAGTGAAGTCAGACTATCTTTGAGAAGTCTCATCATTACTAGTGCAGCAGTAGTTGGAAATATTTAATGGAGTTTACTAATTCGATTCGAGAAAAGAGACTGCTCCTCAGTGGAGAAAAAAATGGACTCCCCCCTGGATTGGAGTGCTGTGATACATAATTATCTCATTCTAGCTGTTGCCCTCTGTGCCCACAGGTATTCAATCATTCTCACTTAGTTTTGGCACCATAAGCATCTGTCACACAATTCGTTTTGTTCGCAGACATTTCCTTCTGATAAAGTAAATGTCAGATGGCTGTTTTGGGGCATTTTTGCTGATGATTTGATCATTTAAAAAAATTGTTTAAATAATGTTTCTGTATTGATTAAATTTGCATAAAGAGGGAAAGCTGCATATGCTGCCATAAATTAACTGATTTGTTTTTTTGTGCTTACTACTGCTGTAGAGATCTGTCCTAAAGCCCACTGTTTAATTCTTACTGATATCTTCATTTAGGAATAATATGGCTATTTGTCAACTGCAGATGTGTATTTATGTTGGTAAAAGCTTTAATTATAGTGAAAGATGGGCATAGATTTAAAATTAGGGGATACCACATGAGAAAACTCCCTCATGCTCACCCGAATGCAGTAAGAAAGCAGTATCTGACAGTAATCATCATATATTCAAGAAACAGATTCTGCTGCTCCTGTCTATTTTGAGAGGAAGTAATGGTAGCTTTTTTCTTATTGTGGTCGGATGTGGAGGTCTGCAATGCTGTGAATGTTAATTTTATATGTCATTTTTTGTGTGTGTGTATTCAAAACCCTATACATAGCTTTGTGTGTACAGAGTACATGTGTATGCTATGTATGAATTATAGCTGTTTAGTTAAGATTTTTACATCTTTTTATAAATTCTGAGAGCTTGTTAAAACAAAGCAAATGCAATCAATCAAATCTACTGGTAAAATGTTGACAGGCAGCTACACTGAGGGATTAAAATGATAGATTCTTGGAGGTGCTCTGAAACAGAATGATGCTAGGGACTCTGTTAAAAAGTACTGCTGTAAGGGTTCTGGTTGGATGGCAAATGCAATATCATATGTAGTAGCATCTCATGGTAAACTGGTGGCCTTTAGGTCAAATCGTATTTTAAAGGAAAAATGTCAAGATGCAAATGTCAATGCACTTTAAACCTATAACCTGTTCTCTTTATTTTTTTCTGAACACCATGCAAGGTTAAATTTTGATGAACATACCCTACCAAAGACAACATAGATGTGAAGCTGTGTGACAAGGTTAATATAACAAAGTACCACAGTTCTGCATGGATATCTGTTTTATTAAAAAGGTAAATGGCTAAGAAAATGCATTAACTTTTGTAATCAGCTGTGCTTCATGTGGCTTAGGCAGTACAGGATCATGTCTGAATTGTGCTATGTAAGGTAGAGGGTAAATAAAGGATAATGGTGCAAATACAACTTTGCATTCTGTTCAGCTTTGGGTTTGTCCAGAATATAAATCATTAGCCTAGAATTTCTCAGAGTAATCTAAATGCCAAGATCTGAATGAATTTCAGTGGGGTTTGAGCACTTAAATCTCTTTTTATCTTTTGTCTCATATGCTCCATTTTCCCTCTGTATTCTAAGCATAATAATGCTTTATTCCTTTGTCTTTTTTGTATACAAGCACCTGACCTCAGCATCTGTCTCTTCCCTGTCCAACAAGGGAATGTCTTGCATTCTGCAAAATGGGATTTTATTCTCTCTGGCTGAGGCTTTCAGATGCGGATTTCATAATCTGATATGCGCTTAACAGCTCTAAGTAGCCTCTCTGAGATGATCTGATATTCACTTTTCAAAAAACATTGTTATCCCCAGATAGGCTGACAGCCTTTTCAGACAGACTATGGACTGAATGGCACAAGGTGGTTTGTATCAGCTCCCAGTCCCCAACTGTAGCTTTCCAGACAGGTATTAAACAAAATAGTGGGTATTCCATAATGGAAGCCACGATGCTACATCTTATCCGCAGCACGGCTACGGATCCGTCCTGTGTATCATCTTACGTGCTTCCTCTTTCAGCAGCTTTTGCAAAAGATCCCGATATGTGGTTCTCCGTTTAGTTTCAAAGCCCAGTGACGACCCAAATGAATTTTGCTGCAGTGTATCGGTATGGTATTTACTTGTGGAAATTGCAAACCTGTAGACTTTAATAACGCACTAGATTTGTTGCACTATAAGCCACGGCGTAATTGTTAAAATAGTGCAGATAAGCATATACTGTAAATACGACTTTTGGATTTAACTTCATTTGGCTGGGGGCGGGGCAGGGAACCAAAATGCCATCAGATATCTTTATTTCTTGATTTACGTTAGTCTCAAATATAAATAAGGCCATTTTTCAAATGTGTGAGTCTAAACTGGAGGCGCCAATCTCACTTTTTAATGATTTGAAAGTCACTTTGTCCTACGAACCTCCATTTTTGTGTCGAACGTGTTAATCCGAAGGGCGTATTTTCAAACACGGATCAGACAATACTCGTTCCCGTCTCCTTCATCTGCTTGGGCTCCAGCATGTGGGTGCCAGAACATCAGCTGGAGTTAATTGTCGGGGTCTGATTAAAATCGATGTTGCTATGCCAATTAGCACTCTCCAATTCATTGTCTTTGGATAAAACGATGCGGCGTGATCCTGAGCTCTACATACCGACCAGTAACTCCTGTCTAGCGCTTAATTCGTGTTTAAGCAGCGCCGTGGAAGCACCAGTACATGAACGCAGCGCCAGCAGCGGGGAGTTACTGGTTTGCTACCCACCAGCCTTTCCTAAAGCCGCTTTTAGGAGGCGCGTTGTGCCCTTAAACGCCTTTTTCGGCCTCGGGGACTAGCGAGGCGTCCCCAGGCCTCGAGACGCGGCCCCGCGGCTCACCGATCTGAGGGGTACCTGCGTCCCGGCTCCGCAGCTCGCGTTGCCGCCGTAGAAGCCGCTCGAGGCGTCGGGTGCGAAGCTCCTCGCTGCCGTGTGGTGTGGTGGCTCGGCAGGGACGAGGGGCTCCGGGCCAGTTGGCGGGGGGGTCCGGGCTGCGAGCGGAGCAGCGTTAGCGGCGGGTGGGAAATGGCCCCTGCCTGGCGGCGAGGCCTGTCACGCTTTGGGGGGGAGTGGGGGGGGTGCGTGTGGCAGCTCTGCTCTGCGCCACAGCTGGGATTTGGCCTCAAAATGGAGAGAGGAGGGAAGGAAGAAGGGGGGGGGGTGTTGATATCCCCTGTGTGGAGCAGGTGGGAGGCCTGGCCGGGCCCCCTGAGGGGGGGGGACGCGGGTCGAGGAGGGGACATGGCGTGAGGGTGGCTGTTGCCGGGGGGAGGCGGCCACTGACGGGCCCTGGCAGGCCTGGCCGGGGAGCAGATGTAGCCCGGCGACAGCGAAGGGACAGCGATTGGCCGAAGGGACAGAAATATTTATTCGTTGGGCTGAGGGGGAGCGGCCGGGCGCTGAGGGGGAGCGGTGGGCGCTGAGGGGGAGCGGCCGGGCGCTGAGGGGGGACAGGACCCGGCAGGCCCGAGGGCGCTGTGGGCACGCGGCAGCCGCCGAGGCGAAGCGAGAAACGCGTTTTTACCCCGGTTTGGGCCGCGGTCAGCAAGATCCCGTCCTGTTTTGAGGTGCCCCCGGAGCCGCGGCCCCCCCCGTGTCGCCGTGGCCTGGGCTGTAGGTAGCAGGTAACCGCAGGGCGGGTGCGGGCGAGATTTATGCTTTTATTTATCGCGGTGTTGTGTCTTTTTCCCTTCCTTACCTCCCGATAACTCTGGACTGCCTCTTTTAATCTGTAAACTAACAGGCAAAGCTACCTGCGGAGCAAAAGAAAAGAGAAGAAGGAAGAAAAAGGCAGGTACTTACCTCCTGCAGTTGTGCTGTACGTGCAGATATTGAATTACTGCGCGTATCAAGCTAATTGCTGTAATGAATGGATAATAATAATCCTCTAACTGCCTGTGAGACTGCTTGATGACATACTGGGCATCTTTTAGTTTGTCACTACTTTAATCCATATTTAGTTGGTGACTAATGTAGTATGACCCAGAGCTCTTTCTTATGAACCCTTGTATTTAAGCGGTTTGGCTCAGATAGCTATTTATTCTCCAGTTCCTGTTCTGGTTCCAGATGGCTCTCTGCTGTACAGGTATGGCTGCGTGTTTAGGTAAAAGCTTCGGCTTTAAATTGCTATTGCTCCTTGCATAGATAGAAATAGCCATTCTGGCCACAGGGGAATGATCAATCCGGGGTCATATTCTACTTGTGCAGCTGATTTACTGCATATGTTCAGGTAATGAACATAATTTTGCACATAACTCTATTAAGGTGGGTATTTCCTTCCTGACGACTCTGTCTTGAAGCAAGAGAACTGCTAATGCACTGCTTAAAATTGCACTTTAGAGCCATGCACAATAAAGGGAACAAAGAGTTTTGGTTGCTGAGTCAGTACAAGCTTGAAATGGGATGAAGTTATCTCTTTTCTTCTGATTTCCTGCATGCAGACTGTCAGTCACATCTCTGTTTTGCTGTCTGACACATAAAAAAGGATACCCCTCTTCTGAGGGGACGTGGTGGATCAAAAGGTTGTTGAAAATGAGGTGTTGAGGTACAGTGAAGCTGGTACAGTCCAGAGGTACTGCCGTTGCCTTCCACCCTGGGAGTCATTCAACCCTGTGCAGGGTAGCAATAAATTGGAACTAAATTAGTACAGCGGCACATTGCCCTGGTGTAAATGACAGCACAAGCTGCAGGGCAGTGAAGAATCAGCCCCATCAAGTGGAGGAGTTTGTAATGAACCTTATAAATCATTTCTTTCCTGGAGACGCTTTGGATACGTCTGTGAAATCGGTATGAAAATTAAGGCAAGCACTGTAAGTGCCATTTTCCCTTGGAGAATTGAATGTGGTTTATTCCTGGCTATGAAACATCAGACAGTGTAGCGCGCTAAGAGGCAGTGTTATTTGTGAGTCTACAGTGTTTCATTTTGTACTTATTGTTTAGTTCCTAGTGATTATATTTTTATTACAGTCTCCCTGACCTTGACTAGCAGCGCTAAGCAAGTGCGTGTTTCTGTCAGTACTTATCCAGGAAGATGGTTTCCCTATACTAGACAGGGAGCAGATACTGCACCATTTGCAGCAGAGTTCCAGAAAATTACAAGATCTTTCGTTAGCACAAGAGATTGCAGTGTGGTTCTTTCCCATAATTAGCTGAGTTGTTAAGTGCCTGAAATAGTTTTTAGAGTGAAGAAAGTAGCAGAAAGCAGGAACTAATGGAAAAAGGCTGAGAGAGACAAACCCCCAGCCCATTTCTAAGCTGAAATAGGGTAGAAACACGCCTGTTCTTCATTGCGGGATCCAGTCCTGCAGAGCTTTGCCAAGGCTTCAGTGAAGTGATAACATCTGTAATTTATAGCCTCGAGGCTATAAGAGCTGAGCAGTGAATTGCATATGACTGTGCCCCAGAAAGCAGGCAAGGGGTTAAAATTGCTGTTAGGATTAAGCACAGTGTAAAACTTGGGATATTTTCTAGTTGGGCATCTTGCTCTGCTTTACCTCCCCTCATTGCTTCCCAGACACCTGCAGAGAGCTGTGTGCCCCCTTTTGCCAAAGCAGCTGAGTCTTGGGGCTTGTCTAACCTAAAGCAGGTTTATACCAGTGACATTCCTTCCAGGTGCCTAACAGTGGAAGCTGTACCAAAGCAGCCTTATCCTGAATGGGTGCCAGCATGGGAAGCAGGCAGCTCAGTCATGCTAGTGCTGTTTCATATTCAGAACAGGGCTGCGACGATGAGAAAGGGATTTTCACCAAAGCACACAGCAAGTCAGTGGCTGAGCTGCTGCAGTAAGCCTGGTCTCCCAGCATCATGCTGCCTCTGAGAGGGAGTGGTTCTTCCCCTGCAAGGACAAAACCCTCTCAGCAGTGCCAAAATTGCTACCTATGAGCATCTCCTTTAACAGACACCTTGCAGTTTTCTTGTTGCTAATGCAATTGTGGCATAAAAGGTGCAGTCCTTTGGTATTGCTAGCACTGCAGCCTAGTCTCATAGAGCACTGATGGCTGCTACCCGCAAAAGAAAAGCAGTGCTGGTTGGGGCCAGTTCCCCTTGCAGGAGTGGGCAGTAGCCCATCTCCTTGCCCAGGTGCAGCCAGCCCTGCTGTGCTGTTGCAGGCAAGGAGGGTTCCTAAGCAGCAGAAGTTGTTCTCTGTGTATTAAGGTGAAATTCTAACTGCCCGGAACAATTTTGTTGCTGATCAGTTTGTCTAGCCTACTGCTGTTTCTCATGTTATTTTTAAATCTTCACAGTGTAGAGTGGGGGAAGGCTGCCTTAATTACTGCAGATAAAATAAATCAGGGAAATCTCATTGCAAATGCAGGGAGACGAGACAGCTCTAACTACAGCTCCCTGAGTCATCCTGCCAATAAGGCTATTAATTTTAGTCTGAAGGAACAGACTGCATATTCAGAAGCACACTTTAAAGATATTACAGGCTTCCAGATCTGAGTTGCTTGCTCTCATACTGATGGTTAAAGGATCCAGCAAGGTGATGTAATGCACTCTTGGATGAGAGTTGCCAAAATGCAGAGGCACTACGTGGAAAGACTCCTGGGTGGAAGGTCTTAAACCAATTTTCCTTCGTGGTAAGATTGATGGAGGGAGTCTGCCATATGCATATCTTTAGAATACCTATTTATAAGAGGCACTTGTTGTTTAGAAATGTATTAATTCTCCTTGGACTCTGTGGCATTCTTGCTAATTTGAGTGTAAGAGTAGGTGAATCGGAGGCAGTATAACTCAATGGCAGGAGCCCTGGTTTTAGAACTGAGGGAACATTGTGTTCGTTCCCAACTCTAACATTTGAATAAGTCACCTTTCTCATTACATTGCTCTTTCCCTCTCCCTCTGAGATCTTTGTAAAAACTCCTGAAGCATCAGGAGTGGTTCTAAATCACGTCCTGGCAATCTGGCACTTGGCCTATCCAGAGTGTGGAGGAACTTGTCTGAGTTCTTGCATAATTTATTTTGCTCTGTGACCGGTTTTGGACTAACGGATCTGCTAGCTGCAGTCTTATGCTCTAGCTTTTACAGCATTAGCCAACAGAAGGGATCACACAGCTACTAAAATGAGATCTAAATTTTTTATGCAGCTGAAAATTAGGACCAGAACAAGCAATCTAAGGTGGGAAGAACAAAGACAGGAGGCAGTCGGTTATGTTAGTGTAAGAATTATGTTGGCTGCTTTAGCAGAAGTGATTCCTGCAAGTACTGAGAGCTCTCTGCTTCCAGTGAAAACCAGAAGTCCTCTGCACTTGCACTGTGACTGGGTTTCATTCCACTGTTGACTGGATGTGTCCAACCTCTCATGATGTATATGTCTCAATTCCCACTTGCTTATATCCATTTATGGATATCTTCTCCCCCCCCCCTTTTTTTCCCAGCTGGTAAATTCTCAATAAGGTGTGTGTGTGTGTGTCTTTTTTTTTTTTTTTYTTTTTTCCTTTCTCCTCTTTCCCCTCTCCTGTGGCTTACAGGAAGTTCCCTCCCATCTGTTCCTACCATATGTTTTTGATGGCAATTTGCACACTGGATCGGAACATGGGGATGATTGGGACATTGCATTGCAATTTTTAAAAATAATTTCTCTTGGCAAAGCAAGATTTAGCTGCATCTAGAAAAAATGCAGGCTTACTGTTTTCCTCAGTCTGTTCACTTTTCACATTCGAAATCAGTGCTCAGCTATATTAAAACAAAGATGAGGCAGCTTTTAATTACCATTATTTAACTATAAAGGAATAAAAAGTCACTGCATAAGGCTCTGGATACCCAGGCATTATAAATAACCCAGTTTAGTCCTAGATGTAGTGAGTAATTGCTTCAAATGGATTAACTGCGATCATCATTACAGTTCCACTTTTTGAAATGCCCAGTCTGAGAAAGCTGACAGGCTGGAGAAGCAGTCCAGTTTATTGTGACCATATTCCATACCTGCTGCATCACTCCAGCAGGATCTCTTTTCTGCAGTGGAACAAGAAAAAGCCTCCATCACAGGAACTAAACTGAGTAGCAGCACTCCTGCATTGCTTGAGTTTGTAAGGATATTCTGTTGCTTTAAAGGACTGTTTTCATTTAATGATGCTTGTGATATGCTGGTGGTATTTCCTCTTTTCTTCCCTGAGCTGATCTTTGTGTAGATTTGTTTCTTTGCTTGTACTCTGTTTTCAAAAACATGCATTGTGCATTTGTGTGCACTAAAAACAAACTGATGGTAGAATTTACTTGGAACACAAAGGCGGTGTGGTGTCAGCCCATTAGTTATTATAATTAGCACTGCACAGTTATTAACACTGCGCAGTCCTGCCAAGAAATTCTCGTGGGTTAGGGATCAGTCCCGAGTGTCAGCCAGTTGTATTCTCTTTGTTAAAATGAAAACCAAGCTTAATGCCTGATGCTGCTATTCTGAAGGCAATGCTGTATATTTGCTTTGCATAGATGCAAGTCACTGCTGATTCAATAGCATGTGGTGCCAGTGGAAATGTAAAGGGTGGTACATGGTCCTGGCTGAATCCCCAACCCAGGGAATGAGAAATGAGAACCTGGTATTGCCCAGATAAGAAGGAGCAACCTCTGCTTGTCTGCTTTTTGCCTTTACTGCCAAGTGGCTCTTTGAGTGGCAGTCAAGTTTCTAGAGGGCTGCAAGAGCCTCATTCAGTACCTTTTGAGGCTGATGTGAGTTGGTGCTGATGAGCTTTGGGTCATGCACTAGAGTCACTGATATTCATGGTATATGGCCTTCATTTCATTCCCTAATCCAAGTGGAGAAGGTTCAGAGAAATGCTATGAAGTAGATAAGGGGAATGGAGATCCAATTCCATGAGAAAGCTTGAATCTTTAACTGTGCTAATGAAATCCCTGTTTATTTAGCCCAGGAAAATGTAGGATAATACAGTATATTCATATTCCTTCTTTATAGAATGGAGGTAAGCATGGGAGAAGGAAGAATTTCTAAGGCCAGCAGATAATGTTGACAAAATAAGAAAAACTAGCTGCCCATAAATCAATTCTTAATTTGAAAATAAGTTTGAGTTTTGTGTGGCTAAATTTGATGGTCACCTCTGATCAATCCCAAGAGCATGTACGCTGTGTAGGAGATGCTTCTAGTCTTATGTTCCTATAATTACTCTGGATAATATTGTTTGGTGTGGCTCAGCATCTGAGGATGGCATCCCAAGCAGGGTTTCTGGTGAGTAGCTAAACATAACCAAGGCTCGGCTTGTTCTAGGGTTTTGATTTGTTTTTCCCAATAGCCTCAAGAGGTGTATCAACCTGCTGAAAGTATCTGGAAGTTGTGTCCAACTTTCACAGGATGTTTTGGGAAATGCCACCACTACTCCAAGAAAGAAAGGCAGTTTTTTGGTTAGATAAGGAAGCTTGTTTCTCTCTGGTTGTCTTTAGGGCTGTGCTTTTGTGTGAATTCTCCAAGGTCTTGTAACTGTTGTGCTCATACTTGTAGTCAGTCTCTCCGTGCAGGCATTATAATATGATCTTCCACCCCTGTCCAATGTGACACTCAAACTTGTAGGAATAAGTATATTTGCCAAATTTGGTTGCAACTGGCCAATAGTTTTAATGGGCTAACAACTAGGCTTGACCTAGACAGCCTGGATTTTGAAGTATTTATCAAATTGTACTGTGCAGTTTGGAGCAGTAAGAATCCAGGTGAAGAGAGATCTTGAGAGTAATTTTCATACAAGGAGAGGAAACATGAATGCTTTGCAGACAAGGCACTGTGCTCCATGCATTTCCATACCCTAGAGTACAGAAAGATTTAAGCCAAAAGCACAAGAAAAACTGAAAGTTGATCATTCTTTTGGGATGCCAATCCTGTTCCTAGGATATTTTAGAGAGAGCATATACCTGTATCTGACAGACGTGTTGAATCCAGACTGTCTGCTAGCTCAGTTATTAGGGAAGTGCTTGCACACAGCAGGATCATGTAAGCCTCATTTGCTTAAGAAACTCAACTGAAAATATATTAAAACTGAATGCACTGTGTGCAAGATTAGGTTCTGTTTCTTCTGCTGGTAGCAGAAGGTGAAAGTAGGCACATCTATAGGGTTGCTATACAATTTTGCCATGCTTTGCTGGATTTGTTTGCTAAATGCTTAAATTTTAACCTTATGAAACAGAAATGAAAAAGCTGTCTCTAGAATAATTTTTAGCTTACTTGCATAATACAACCCTAATTTAAGTGATTTTCTTTCAAGGCATAGACCTATGAGCTCTCTAACTGGCACTGGTGTGGTTATATCTTTAAATCTCTACATTCTACAGTAGGCTTTTTTTTTCCCATATAGAAAACCCCACCCATATCTCTGCAGTATCTGCAGCATGAATTAGAAAGTCCATTGGGACATCTAGGTCAGCATGAGCAGATCTGACATCAGCCTGCAGATTATGCCCACAATCAACAGTGCTGCAGTTGTTTTTCTTTCCTCCCTCCCCCTCTTTGTACTAAGAGAAAATTATTCTCAAATGGCAATTCTAAGAAATGTTAAAATGCCTCCCCAGTCAGTCTTGTCAAAATGCCACTCTCTACATTAGAAGAAACTCCCTTGCCTTGTGTGTAGAGAATATATATAATCCAGTAATGTATACTTGCTAATGCAGTATTGACTGGAATTCAGAAACCTGGCAGAGAGATATAAAAGGAAGGAAGATGAAAGCTGATGATGATGCAGAGAAGAAAAATGAAACTCTATTATCTGATAATAAGAGCCTCAGCAGCAGAACTGGTGGCCAGATCCTGAGCTCCATTTCAATGCTGTCTAATGAAAGCTACTCCACTAGCTTCGCAGAATTACTCTTTTTGTCTATTTCTATAAATGAATTTGCCCTGAATTGACAAATCTATACCAAAATACCACTCCTCGCTTCTGTCTCCTATCTGCCAAGCAGGCCCTGCCTGCGTTTCACTTGGTCCTTTTTCTTTTCTACAGCTGTATATTAAGATATAGTTCTGAATTCTCCAATTTCCTGTACTTTTCACAGCCTCAGGGACTTTCTCTTTTACATCCTTGCACTATTTTTACAATACTCTAATTATACTGGGCTCGGTGGAATTATGCCTGATGTATCCTAGGGTAAAACTAAACTCAAGCTCCCTGATTCTGAGCTCAATTATATATTGGTGTAATTCAGTGGAATTAACCTTAATTTATCACATTGCAACATGGGACAAAATTTATCCCTAAGTGTGGTGATAAAGCAATTGGGAATAGGCATGTTCCCTAGCAATTTGCTTTGAAGTGAGCTGGAAACCTTAAAGATTCCTATATTCCTTATAGAAGGGGAGCTTGTATACTTTCACTGTGGGTCATCTGAAAATGGAGTAAGATATAGTCATTATGCCCAAGAGCTTCTGGTTTAAGTAGCTGTGACAGGCAGAACCTGGGAAAGGAAGGAAGCTGATGCAGAGAAGTCAGAGGATTTGTTCAGGGTCATTCTGCAGATCAGTGGCAATTCTGGAAATAAAACTCACATTTAGTGAATTGCTCCCTGTTAGAAGAATATGCATATTTTTTTTCTCAGAGAGCTTTTTTTATAGTCTGGATAGCTTTTCCCTTCTAATCCAAAATCATTGTTTCCAGTGCAGAAAGTCTGTGGGAGATGCTCCAGGATTGTACCCTACCATCCATGTGTCTTACCTGGTGAATATCAGTGTTCTTGCAACAAAAGGCAAATTCTTTAGTGACCTCCGAGTGCCTGTGTTTTAGGTAGTCAAGCTATAGCTGTCTGGTACTTGGCTTTTGGAAACGCAGATGTCTCTACTCCTAGTGATCCTGAATACTGGGGATGGGTCGAGAAACCTACTCCTGGGTATCTGAAACTAAGACGTGCTCAAAGAGAGATCGTATATGAAACCTGCATCACTTCATGTCAGTCTGAAATAAGTATGAATTAATCTTTATTTCAGCTGTACAAATTTAGTGAGGTATTTCTATATCTTTTCCTGCTGCTAGATGCAGAAAAGCAGATCCAGCTCTGAGAGATGCTGTCATGTTGATTGTGGGATAAATAATATGTCAAAAGCAGATTGAATGGCTGTTTCTTAACCAAGGGCCAGCGCTGGACAGTGCTTTTCCATCACTTGAATGGTGACATGCTTGGATTACTGTCCAGAGGAGCCTTTGTTCCCCTGCAGAGTCCCATTAATTTCCTGTGGGCATAACGGTCTGTCTTTGAGGACTTGGTTGCAGACTTTATCCTCTGCTAGAGATGACTTTAAGCACTTCCTTTTATTATTTCTCTAAATTGAATGCCTTCCAATGCTTGAATGCAGTAAAAATGACATTTAGAGAGAAAATTGGGACACAACTCTTAAGTTCCAAAATACATTGGAATAGAAAGCTGTGTGGAAGGACGGGGTAAAATAAATAAATATTAAATATCCTTCTAAGTCATAGCCTTTTTGTCCTAAGAGGACAAAAATATTTTATGCAAGTTTCTCTGTTATAAATGCAATATACTAACTTTATTTTGTTTTTTTTTTCTACTGGAAATTTTAGCATGACATTAAAAATGGCAGCTAAAGATCAGCTGGCAAATTATGCTAATTCTTTCTTCTAACCTCTTTTTTTCTGATTATGGATTGGGGGGCAAGAAAATCCCTGAATGTTATCATCTGTAAAGGCTTCCATTAACATTTTTCTTGCAACGCACTGTTTTACATACCAGTAATGAAAATACAGGAAGGCAAAAGTTAGTGCCTTGATGTAGCTTCTGTAAGCTGAGATCAAACAGGAGATCTGTCTTTAATTACTTCAAGTCCTTCAGCAAAAATTTTAGATTCCTACACTTAGATGTAAGGAGTAGCTTCATAATTTGATAGCAATAACAGGTCCAGAAGAGAGGGATACATCTCCCAAAGCATCAGCACAAGTACTGCTTTGGATGGAAATATAGCTATTTCAGATCTGGATACTAAAGGAGGGAAAGAGAGTTTTGGGGTGAGGATTAATGAGGAAGACTGAGTTTGCACTGATAACTTTGAGCCTTTGACAGTTTATGAACATTAAGAAAAAACTTGTGCTTTGAGGGGGAGAGATTTGCATCTGTCACAGTCGGGCTGTTAACACCAAATTCTTGCCCATAACCAGTCTCAATGAGTATGAGTGAGGGTGGAGGCACTTCTGTTCCAGCCCAGTTCTTTTAAAGGGGGTCCCCCATCCTTAAAGGAAGAACTGATTTTCTTCTGTACTGTTCTTTGTTGCGTCTGTCCTTCTATGGATTAAGGCTGTGTCAGGTGCTGTGAAACTGTAGAACAAAAAGAGCCTGGTTCCTCGGTGCCTCCTGACTTGTGTAATCACTTAATACCTGTACACAGTGCGACTGCCTGCATGGTGCCAGGCGCATGGAGTGTCAGCAAAGGAAACCACAGTAGAGGATCCTCCTTTGGCTACCTGTCAACTACAGCAAGTGAAATTCCATTCATCTACATTATGCTTTGGCAAATTGACCTAAAAAAGAAATTGTACATGATTTAAAGATGCGTGGGTGGCTGAAGCATGTTTAGATTTGTCTACCTCCCCTGCCTTCCTTGTTGCTATTTGACTTGCCTCTGGATCCATTTCAGGGATTTGGTGACTTTGAGTTTGCGAATAAATTGTTTCATTTAAGGGTGACGTCCAAAGCTTTCCCACTGCCAAGGAGATTCATGCTTAGGGAGGTCTGTTCTGCCTGCATGACTTGCCCTGAGGCTCTGGGGACGTTATCAGTTGTAAATGTCAGTCTGCATTTATGCTACTGCCCCTTTGGCATACGCAGTCTACACATACTGATGTTTGAATGCGTTTAATTGTCTTTGCTAAGTTTTCTTTGGCCTGAACTCCAGGCCAAAGAAGCAGCAGGCTAATAGGTCTTGTATTTGAGCTCAGAACTGTGTGACTTAATTTTTTTCTTTCTCTGATCTGCTTTGCGGTCTTGCCTGGATCTGCATTCCTTTTTGTGCCTCCATTTCCTCTCCTGCTGTTTGGTGCGGTTGCACAGCTGGACTCTGCACGCTCTGCTGCTGTGGCTGGCCCTTCCTCAGAAGGACAGTCCTGCCTGCTCTCTTCAGTGCTCTGAATCACGCACTGGAGGGGAATAGAGCAAATCTTTTAAAATAGTAATAATAAATGGTTTCTTAGGCTTGCTGAAAAATACTTAATATTCATGTGTGCTGGGATTCCAAGGAGCTTGTGCTAGTGATTAATTTGATCTAGTTGGATCAATTTTTTCTCTCAATTGCTATCAGAGAGGCTATTTTTGTCCATGGAATCAATCTGGGAACAAACTGCCAAAGCTTAATGAAAAGTAACTGTGTTTGGGGCCCAAGAGACAAATTTGGGGCTCACTTGCATACCATGTGCACCTCTGGCTGTCTCTTACATTTGTGCAGTATGATTACTCCTTTTGCAACCACTTAGCAGAGGTAGCAGTGGTCATCTGAAGTGGAAGATAGAATGGTATCGCACTCGCATGGCTTGTTGAAGACAAAGGTATAAATCACTGGGATCTGCAGGCATGGTGCAGAAGGTGATGTGATTCACTGTGTATGATTCCTTTAAAGCCATTTTCAAATATGAGGTGTTCATAACCTGTTTGGACTAACCCACTATTTCAGATAATTATTGTTTTCATATAATCCCAAATCTGATGTCAGCTGAGGAAGCCTGGTGACTCCCCCCTGCTCCCCTGCTTCTGAATCCAGAACCAAAATATAGCACTTAAAGGCTGTCTGCTGGCTAGAGGTGTGGAGTGGGTAGCAAGGATGTCAGACTGCTTACCTTGCCACTTCACTGTCAGAAATGGTTTTATACCTGCACTCTCTTTTCTACGTATGCTACAGGTGTGCTGGTATGTTTGACCTGGAGTTGCCTGTGGGTTTTCATCAAGAGTGAGCAATAGTTTTTGAGGCAGGGTGAAGTGTAAGGCATAGAAGCTGTTCCCTGAAGGTTTAAGCTGAGAAAACACTAAACTTTGCCAACCTGCAGTCTAAGAACAGATTGTCATAAAGATTGTTTGCTCACTGCACTTTTCCTATCCCTGTCTACATGCAGTGTAAGCCTTAATTCAACAAACATGCACACAAATACCTGAATGCAAGTAGGCAAGTTCAAGATCTGTAGATCGAAGTGTTTAAAGAAGCCACACAGGTGGATGGGCCATTCTGCTAACTTAGCTGTGGGGCAGTGAAAAAGGACTGGGGTGGTAAATCTGATCCATGTAGCAGTCTGAGGCTTCAGTGTTCCCTTTTAAGCCTTCAAACTAGATGCAATTAGAATAAAGTGCCTGGACTCACCTGGTGCTTGGAGCCATGCTGGGAAGCATTTGTTTTTGCTTTTATTTCTGTGTGACTATCAATTCATTTTTCATTTCATATTATGAAACTTCATTAATTGAAGCACCTTCCTCTTAACACGAAGCATTTTTCAGTGTCAAAGGCTATGGGGCTGAATTATCCCCAAAGAAGATGTCATACAGATAGACGCAACATTAAGGACCTGATTAGGTTATTAAAAACTGATGAGTAATTTTCTCCCAATTAGTGCACTGCAGCTACAATTATACCCTCTACCAAGGGTCTTCTGTGTTCCCAGACACAGGACTGTTCGCATCAGCCATTTCCAAGCCCTGGCAGGTCCGTCAGTGCTTCCCTGACAATAATGGAACATTAATTTAGTCTCTCTTGCCCCTGTGAGTTGTAGCTGGCAAAGCCAAGGTGCAGCAGGACCTGCAGACTGACATTTCAAAATCGTTTGAGAGCAGCTCTCCTGGTTTGCAGATGTGTTCTGAGCCTACATGGTACACAAAGGGGAATTCAGCAGCCATCTCAGCCCAGGATCTTGGGGTTTTTATGTACTCAGCTTCACTCTTAAGTTTGTATGTAGAATTATAACTAAATCTAGAGTTGAGTGAGCTAACAGAAGGAAAAAACAGCTTATGCCCTGACTGTGAGGCCGATTTCCAATTTTTGGGTTTAACCATTGTGCTTCAAGATCTATTCAATAGAAACTGAAATGGTTTTGCATTAAAATATGGACCTGAAATCTGTAGGGCTGTGGGTTTTTTGGCTCAGAAGTCACCACTGGTGACAGTGCTATTTAAAAAATCCAGCAAAACAGGAGGGGACTGGGATACACTCAGCTGCAGTCTGGAGGGCAATAAGGTGCCCCAGGAAATGAGGGTTGGTATATGAATCTGACAGGTGCACAGAATGGCAATCCAGAAGATACTGTGGCCATTCCTCCTTTATTCCACCCATCCCATATTCCTAATGGGCTGCACTGATCCTCTGCAGCAGAAAGAGGAGTTGCACTAAATTACAGCATCCAGCTGGGGCTGCTATTGCTTCTGTCACTCAAAAGAGCAGCCCTTTTTTGCAACTCACCATTGCAGCCAGGAGAACTTTGAGCATGTGATTTATTTGTATTTTTAGAGGTGAAAATAACTTGTCTTGAAAGATAAATTTCTCTGTGGACTATATTCCTCAGCAGGGAGCTCTACTAATTGTAGGAGCATAGTGCAACTTACAGTCAGGCCACAACTAAATACCAAGCAGTAAGAGTATATTTACACTAGGCACTGTACAAACCAACCCTTCCCCAGACAACTGCTAGACTGAGCAGATAAAGGGATTGAAAGGAAAATGTTAAGTTAAAGTCCTGAGCAACGCAGTGTGCAGGGCGGGAGGCCAGGGCTTGCTATTTCAGGTGTAAGGCGTCCCATAGCAATGTCTAAGGTTGGCTGATTGTTTTGAAAGTGGCGTTAATTTGTGGTTACATTCCAGTTTCATCACAGCTGATTTTGTAAGAAGCATGTTCCACTGAAATATTTGATGTAAAGGCTTGGCCTCAGCATTGTAGATACAAGGGCAATATCAAATCATCTTAAAACAGTACTGCTATTTAAATTGCTTTGGTCATCATATTGAAGGCAAAGCAACGTGAGCCTTATTCAACACTGAACTTAATGCAGTGTCTCTGAAGGCTGAGCCAAAGCCTCTGAAGTGAATGGAGGTAGTTTAGTTGATGTCAAAGGATTTTGGATCATTTAGCCTGGTGCTTTTGTTTTGATAGTTATCAGCCCTTAAAATCATAAAGTTACAGTAACAAGAGTACATGGATCCTGATCCCTGAACTCGATTTGAGCACACAATTATCTTTGTCTTAACGGTGCCTTTTGGATTGAAGCCTGGGGGATTAACTTTGAGTCTATTCAAAATGCAAGAACAAAAGGAAACTTAGGGCTTCAAGAAAATAACATTTTTGAGAAAAGATGATACAAATGCATGTAGGTGTGGTACAGCAATGTTAAATGTCTGCTAGGATCCACACATTTTAGTCTGAATAATAATAATGATACATTTGTTATGAAGTACTGGGATTGATCCCTCTTGAATAGGGATTGGCAAGAATCACAGTGCTGTAGCCAAGCTTCCTTAGCTATTAACTGAATAGCTGAGTTCGTAATTTTTTTTTTCCCCTTCTGGCTGATTTTCATATCTTTTAAATCAAGACAAGTCTAGCTGCTCTTGCATTAATTGGGCTCTACAGGCATGACTCAGGAATTATACCAGTGCAATGTAATGGAGAGCCAAGCCCATGAAATCAAATCTCTAGTAGTGTAAATCAACATATCTGAATACGTGAGCAGTTTCTGCACCTGCAGGTCTGGTCAACAGTGTACATGCAAGGTCTGCCTGGAGGGTTCACTGAACACTGGCATTTAGTGTCTTGTTGCAGTGACTGTGATCTTGCTTTTTTAAAAAAAAAAAAAAAAAAAAAGCCACTTGCATGGAAGTTCTGGCTGCCCGGAACTTTGTATTCTTTGCAGACAAATATTACCTCATTAACAAAACAGATGATGATAACATCTTAAAATTTCAGCCTGGGTTTGTCTTTGAATCAGTTTTAGTCCTGAGTGGGGTGGGGTTTTTTTCCTCCTTTTCCTCTCTTCTGGTAAGCTTGGAAAATCTCCAGGAATGCTTAATTGGCTTCCTCAGACTGTTGAATTCCTTTGTGTCCGGAGCAGTTTATCTTTGGAGCACTGTATTAATGCACTAAGCGAACTTTTCTTTTTCCAGTGACTGTACCAGTCCAGTGATAAGCAAGTGTGACCTGCTGCTCTGTCCACTTGGGTCTGCATTTTTAAGTAAGACCTTTCATTAGGACTAGTTTCATAGAAAGCTTATTTAATAACTATCAGACAAGGGAGTCTAGGTAAATTACAATGCAAGCCTGTAATAGATGTATTTTAAAATCACTCAGATGTTGCAGTTAACAAAATCAGTTTATCCTGTAACTCCAAGGAGGAAGCATTGCTCACATCTGCACTGGATTTTCATGCTTTGTTTTTGGGGAACGCTTGCTGCAGTTGAGGCAAGCCTACAAAGCGTGCATGTGCAGAGTAGCTGAAGTGCTAAGAGAATCTGTAATGGAGTGGCACATCCACTCCAACCTGATTTTGCAAGATTTTGTATCCTCGCTTCCTATCGAGTTCTCTGGCTTATTCCAGGATAAGCGATGGGGAAGGCTGGCAGATGGTGCTCCTGACTGCAGCTAGCTTAGCTGTATGCACAAAGTCTCTGTTGCTACAAATTTTCAGTGCTTTCGCCCTCCCTAAACATCCAGCTCCTTAATTTGTCTGAATCAGCAAAGCTTTGCCACTTCAACAGAATTGTGCTAGGGGAGGAACTGATGCTGAAAAAAGCTCTTGACATGGACTGAGGACCCTAGTGACTTCAGATGAAAAAGTCAGACCTAAATGGCCATAGGCATTGTATAAACCCTATGCACAGGGAAGAATTTTCCCCTAAAGTCTTAGAAGATAAAAGGAGTGAGCACAGGGGAGATCTCCATTTAGTTTGGGGAGATATTATAAATGCTGTGCTATCTTATGATGCGCTCGGTGTAATTATTAATCGCGTGATTAAGTGTTTGATGTTCTTCATAGCCAAGTTATCAACATGTTCAACACTAATTTTGCTTGTTCTGCTTTATGCAACATTCATGCCCCATAAAATGCATATTAAGTACTAAGGTTGCTTAATAATGATGTTTCCACCAGGGCATGATTTGAAGACTCCCTTGGGCTAAAAGATGAAAAATAGCAATGATTAAACTTTCTTTGACAGTGTAGGTGGGGAAACTGAGCCAGTTGCTATTTAAGAAAGGATCTTGAAACAATAAAGGTAAATGGTAAAGGAGCTTTTATTTACTTTGACATGGATTTGAACCAGCATCTAAGTTGATGTAGTGATTGAGCTTCCTTTTATTTATATTAGGGAGTGAAGAGCTCTTATGTGCTGAATAATGAAAAATCTGATTCCACAGAACCATGTCTTTTTAATAGTCTCTTCTGTTGTGCCTTCTGTTGCTTTTGATAGCAGGAATGATTTCTCTGCTGGTCATTTTAGGATATACCTATTCATATATATACATGTCTAGCATTGGCAGCTGCTAAGCGGGTAACAAATGGGTACAGCTTCTATTTAAACTGCTCATTGACAAAATGAGGTGAAGAGGATTCTCTGCTTCAGAATAGCTGAGGAACATGTAAAAGCTTCAAGCAATGTTGTTTCAGATTATTACTGCAATTTTATGGGCCAGTGAAAAGCAAAATGTCTATTTCTCATACTCTGCTACTCAGTATAGTAAATCAATAAATAACTAATGGTGGTCTTTTTAAATCTGTCCCTAATGGATTGTTGTCCTATTATAAAATGTGTGCAAATTGAAAATCTAACAAGACTAAAGGGAAAAAAGATCTTATGTGTGTCAGTTACCTCAGAGCTACTAGAAAATAATAAATATAATTCAGGATTATTGTTTGATGTAAATATTTGTAATGAAATCCAAGCATCAGTAAGAAACTGAGTATTGGAAAGAAGAGTTTAAACTCAGTGCTTTATAATAGCAAAGAACAAATTAAAAGCTGGGAGCTGGTCTTTCTTGAAGTCATGGGAAGGGCTGCTGCTGGCACTGCTGCAAATGGGAAAGGCTTTTGGGGTGGCCAAGGAGATGCTGAAATAAAATGATTTGCAGTTTTGAATGCTGAAGTGCATTTATTCTGCAGTTTCAGCTAGAAATACAATTTGCCTTCATTTCCTACTGTAATGTGATTTTCAGCCTTGCCATTGAGCAACTTCTTTATTCCCACTCAGCCATCTCTTTCAATGTTTGATAGAGTGATTTCCTTATGCTATATACTGTTTACTCTGTAAACTCAGTAAGTCTTTATTTGTAATGTGTTGTTTTATAAATATCCCTGGTGTGTTTACCATGTGTTAAAATTAGCTGCAGAAATAGAACATTAATCAGTTGATATCTATACCTCGTATTTGTTGCACCATCTCTCAAGGAAGCAGGGCTGTAGGATTACTTGGGTGTAAAAATTGCAAGCTGTACCCTTGAATTAAATCAATGTATTACCTGACCAACCTTCCGATTTAGATGACTTGAGTCACAGCGGAGAGAGAATAACTCTGTCATAATCCACTGAGTGTAAATGTTTTCCAAGGTATTGAATTTGTTCTCTCTTTTTCAAATTCTTTTGTAACTACAAATGCTATGAAAAGTTGCTTAAGTCATCCATATCTTCAAAATGTGATGTTCAGTTCTGCAGAGAAAGCCTGTCTTCATGTACTTCTATCCTTAAAAAAAAAAAAAAAGGGAACCCCCCCCCCCCCACACACACACATACATAGCAGCAGAACTCACCACTGATGTTTGTGGGCTTGCTGCCATTCTCTTCAGCAGAGTTGCATCTATTTATCCCAACGGCTTCATTTGGCTTTGAGGTTCAGTCCTCATTTTCCTTTCTAGCAGCGATGACTGCTTTTCCCTGATTCCCTGCAGACAAAGGGGATATTGTCTACACAGCACAATATAGTGCCAAGCAGAGAGAGCTGAGCTAGCTTTGAAGAAGCTAACTTGATTTATGCCTATAGCTTCTCCCAAGTGCAATGTTTCTGATCCCCGTACAACTTGGTCAGAACTTGGTTGATTGTTTCTGCTTGGCGCTGAAGCAGAGACATGCTCAGAGCAGATACTAGCTGAACATCTGTCCTGCAGAGTGAAATACTCCTGCATTCACACGATAGGGACTTGCAGGTTGATGTTTAGTAGATAGGTTTAACTAAATCCATAGTAAAATCGGTGCGCAAGAGAATTAAATTGACAGTGGGGTGGTATACGTGATTTCACTGGTTGAACTTTTGCTAGCTCAGTTTTGCACAGTAGTTTTAACAAAGTGCCAGATTGCTTGCAAGTGAGAGAACTTCTATGGAATAATTTAATATATTTGACAACATTGCAATATGCAACTGTTTTGTTCCTGCAACTGAGACTTATCTTGCCACAGTGCCAATACTTATTATTCAGCTACTCTTGTACATAAGGCTGGACCTTCTGTCTAACACAGATCTCTTCAACCTTCAAGAGCTTGTCAAGAGTATCCAAAAGTAGGACAAAGCTGTGCTGTCCTACTAATGTGTTGCAGCATTTGGTTTCAGCTTCCTGCCAGTCTAAATTGTGGCTCAATTTATAAACATCTCTGTGCAGTCATAGTAGTAAAGTGTCACTGTCTACCTTCATGCAAACAGTGTGGGTAGTTACAAGAAGCTTTGGAGTAAAAGTCGTTGCTGGACTGTTTCTTCTATTACCTTGGTTTGGAGACTAGTGGCCCCTGTGTCAGAGAGAGAAAATAGCTGTCATTAGGGTTGCACGTGGCTTTGATCTTGCTGGCTTGTCATTTGTGAACTGAGATGTCTAATAACGTCAGGTAGTTTTAGCTCAACACATGAAATTTATTACTCTGGCTCCTATTGATTGGGAGATGCCTGTATTGGAAATTGCAAAGATTTTCCAACAGTTGCTTGGTGTGGCCCATATAGCAAATTTAATGCAGATGCCCTTCAGATGACATCCCCTTACCTTACAAATGTGCCTAATATAACAGGGACTTACAGCATTAAATTTATAGCTTAATATATTTAAGGCAGGTTAATACAATAAACAGAGAAGTAACTGCTATTTCACCAACTTCTATCGCCTGCATAATATAATCTAAAATCACCTGCTTTTTCTAAAGATCTCAGAGGAAATTTGAATGGTAAACCAAATAATCAGCAGAAATGCGATATTTGAATTCTGTCACTCAGTCCATTGACTTGAAAGGAAGCTGGAGATCCACATAATCCCCCAGGCTGCAATCTAAAAGGCACCTACTGGTTTCCAGCCTGCTTTGCCTTTTAAAGCAGTGCTTCTGCAAGGTGCTTACCAGACCCCATCGTGTTCGGTGTTCGGTGCTGGGCAGAGTAAGCACTAATCTGTCCAGCACTGTTTTGTGTTTACATGTAATTTAGGCGACTCTGTTTCACTGTAAATCAGTGACCCTTAAAGGATTTTGGTTAAATCGCTTCTTAACTAAGACTTGGAGCACAGGAGAGGAGCAGGTCATAATTAGATAAACTGAGATATGTACTTGCCGTGTGCTAGGACAGGTGAATACAAGGTGGATGGCCTTCAGTGAAGGAGCGGTGAAGAGCCTTGCTGTCTCCCCAGCGTAAGCTACTAGTAAGAACTTCACAATAACTTGATGTGCGCGTGCATTTTCTGGACCTACGTCCTGCCCGCTGACAACGGAACACTTCTCACTGATTTTAATGGAGTCCATCTCATCTGTATCAATAATGCAAATTTAAGGACTGAAAATCTAGCTCTAAATTTGGTAAATTTGGTAGCTCAAGCCCATGCCTACCCTTGCTCAATGCCCTGGTCTTTTATTGTAGGCCTTTCTGCTAAAGATGACAACATCCATGACAGCCCATTTTGTCAGGTATCGAGAGGAAAATAATAAAAGCCACCCTGAGGATCAATGACGTGTTGATTTAACACTGAGCACTCCGCTGCTCCTGTGTATTCCACCCAGCTGATGGCAAGAGAGCTTGTAACCAGCTTGACAGGGAAGTCCAGTAGTGGTTTGACCCCACTCTAAAGCATTAGCTTGTCTGACAGTAAATGTAAGTTTAAAAAATAAGAAGTCAAAGGGCAGTTGCAAGCCCAGATGTCACAGCAGGAGAAAAACAATTAGGATCTTGGTACCTGAGTCTTTTCAGATGCCGATGCGTGTGCTGGCTGCCAAAGCAGATGTTTGCTAGTGAAGCAGGGGAGGAAGGGGACCTGTGAATTGCTCCTGTACCAAGATGAGTGTGTGCTGTCACATTGTCTTTGCGAGTCTGGGCATAGGCACTTACAAGCGGATTGATTTGTGATTGGCAGAATAGGTGTTGCTTTGTGCTAGCTGAAGTTCATCTGAGCGTTTTGCCCCTTGAGTGGGGGGAAGAAAGGTCAGTTCCCAGCTTGCTCATCTCTGTTTGCAACTTCTCTATGGCAATGATGGTCCTTTTTTGTGTATCTGTAGAGTCCTTTTATGCAGCAGTTCCTTACTGGGTCACCTCTAGGCATGATGCCAGTGTAAATGATGGAGAACAAGACGCTCTGTCTGAGCCAGAAGACAAAGAGGCTTTTGTCTGGTTTGTTTTACTCTGGTCGGAGAGACAGAAACTTGGCACCTGAAGGCTCTTGGCTCCGGATCTTGTGTGCGTGCAGGGAAGACATGAGTGTCCAGCGCTGATACTCCTTCCTGTTTCCGCTTCTCATAGATTGGGAATTGGCTAGAGACACTGAATGAAGGACTAAACTTCTCTGGCTTTATGGTAGAAAGTTTGGAGTGTGTGTTAACAATGGAGAATAATGCTCTTTGAGGTATATTTAGTAACTAATGTTAGTTCTGCTCTGGTACTACGTGGGACAGAAACTGTTCATAGCCAGAGGTACAATGGAGTCGCTTACTTCAGCCTATAGATTAGCTTTGGTATTCACTTTTCTGGGAAAGTAGGTGGTGGTGGCATCTTTATAGCATTATATATATAAAGTGAAAGTATATTATATATTATTTTTACACACACACACATATATAATGAATGCTTTCACATTATATACTAATCTGAATTGAAAATGAAACCCAAAATCTGATTAAAAATATTTTTTTTTAACTTTTAAATCAGTATCGTTGTTTACATAAAGGAGTCCAAACCACTGTCATCATGAGACTTATACGTTCACATTTTCTCCCACCTATCTTTCCAGCTAACTTCATTGTCTTTCAGTGTCTTCAATATTGTGGGTCTTGATACATTCCTCATGGGCATTTGTTTTCAGTACAGTCACTAGTGATGTAAATCTGATGTGCCCGTGAAAGATGAAATAGGATTGAAGCTTGATTCTAAGAGAAAATATTACACTAGAACTGCAGTGTCTAAAGATTTAATGGACATGCTGACATTCATTTTGGAATCATGCCTTTTACAGCAAGTGAGATCAGACTCTACAAATGCTGTAGAGCACTTCTGTTTGGTAGGACTCCAGGCCCTGTACAGAGGGGGCAAATGGCATGATGTACGATTTGTAGGTAGAAAAGAGCTTTTAGAAGGTAAAATGTTGATTTTTGTCCTGTATACTTCACTGTCCTCAGGCTTTCTGGGGTATGTAGTATAGCTGGATTCATGAACTTTAAAATATTTTTATCTGCTTTTCAGAATTAATACTTTGCTCGTAATTAACCTTTGATTAAAATTAATTGTTTCTAAATCCCATTAAGAATACTCTTAATGAAATGAACAACCGGAGTGGGCTTTTATGGAGCTGCAGGCAGCAGTGTAATGTGTTATTGCAAGGCTTCAACTGCAATGCAGAAGGAGAAAAAGAAAATTCAATGGAAAATCCATGATTTATATGTTATTCAGAATTATTTTGCATTGAACTGTGTTAATCTATATC
The DNA here is from genome assembly GCF_003343035.1 of Apteryx rowi. NCBI lineage: Eukaryota > Metazoa > Chordata > Aves > Apterygiformes > Apterygidae > Apteryx > Apteryx rowi. Next base: position 1,095,998 of record NW_020450827.1, on the reverse strand, counting down.
TATAGAGCAGAGTTTTTTACAGTAATGCATGGTTTGGCATTAGTAGGCTGCTTTCTCTTTTTTTTTCCTCCTTCCGAGGGAGGGAAATGCAGTTCCATGTAGGTGAGTCATCTGCATTGTATAGTAAGTTGTTTAGGATGGTCAGCTATGAAAATGCGATGTCATTTGTCCTATCTATCAGTGTGAGAGACAAATGCTGACGGGCATTGCTGTATCTGCCTTGCTGAGATGGAGTGGAGAAATGCAATAAGATGAAGAGTATCTGAAGGTGGATGAGATAAGGTACTGGTTAATTAAAATTGAATCTGCTAAGATGCTACACTGGGGTTAGGTCAGTTTAGTTTCAAACAAAACTTCTGAACTTGTTTTCAAGGTTAGGACGTGGCTAGAAGGAGAAATACCAGCAAACCCAAGGAAAGGGTGTGTTCCTGAAAAATCAGCTAGGATTAAAAGAAAAGCATACTGTCAAGCAATTTCTGGTTGCAGGTTAAACAGGCATGGCGCAGTTGACACAACACCCCTGTACGCAGAAGGTTTTCAGGGAATTGGAACAATTTGCACAACCAGTGGTTACCATTTACAGTCCCTACAACTGAAGCCTTCTATCACCAATGTCAGAGAGATAGTGAAGGTAGGTGGTGTGTTCATCACTCCATAGGCGAGGAAAAGAGGATGCAATACAGATAAGCAACTTATTGCCACTCATGCTCTAAATCTGCTGTAGAGTCATACAAGTTCCTGCATCTGGACTCCCTTTTTTTCATAGCCTTATGCTGCCGTGTTGAATAAAGGTATTCCCTGACAATCAGGCTGCGTTCCCCACTTGGAGCAGTGCTTCCGAGAGAGAGGTGCCTGTTTAGAGGTGCAAAAATCCCACTGTCTAATGAGAGGCCAGGATGCTGTTATGGGGTGGGGGGGGAAGGCAATTCCAGACAATTTGTGTACTGCAGGCTGCCTTTATGTTGTAAGCAAAGAAGCAAGTGGCTTTTTAATCTTGGCTGAGTTGAAAGAGGATCACAGTAAGATTGCTCCAATTCAGAGGGTCTTTTAATAGAACTATTAGGAAACATTTCCATTTGTCAGGTGGGTGTCTCCATGCTTTTGATTAATGCATAAAACAAAGCACATGCTATGTAAAAATAAGCCTGCTGTGTTATCTGTCTAATTTTTCATCTATCACTCTGCACTGTGAAATAAAGTACCATAAATTCTCTAAATGAAGTAATTGGAGTGCGGCTCCATTTAATCCATCCATTATTTTTAACCTTGACATGAAGTTTCTTGATGCTGTTGTTCTTCCCTCTTTCTGTTAGTATTTCTTAATTGTTTGTCTTGACAGCAGGACATTTTAGCTGTCCCAGTGTAATCTACAATTCCCTTTGGGAATGTTTCAACAAAGGTTTCTGCAGAGTCAGCCTTTCTGGAAATAACAAAGCAGATACTGAGGTTAACACAGAGGTGCATGCCTTGAGCTCAAATTGTATTTTTTTTTCTTTTTTCTTTTCTGCTTATAGGAAGGACAAGATTGCCTTGAAATCCTGTCTCTCCCTGGGTACCTTGATAAGAAAATTCTTAGTTGATGTTAAAGGGCTGCTTGGTTATTTGGAACCTACTCGCTGTTTCTTGGCTTATAATATTCACGTCATCTTGAAAACTAACCAAAGATTTTCATCCCAAGTCCTGTATTATATCACAGCAGGAAATGCTTCTGTCATTTCATCCTATTCTGTTCCAAATCATTTTTATTTCTCGTAAAAATCCTGCTTAAAAGGTGAAACAGTGCTTTTAAAAGGGAAAGGGTTGCAAACCACATAACCTTCGAGCAACACAAACATCTTCAGCTCTGACACATAACACGATAAATTTCAGAAAGATTAATTCTTTGAAATGCAGCAGCCTTCTGTTCTCAGTGCTTTCCGATACCTGCTGTGGAAGGACTCATCAATCATGCTATTTTGAGACATTAATAAAGGGGTATAAGGTAGGGGTTTAAGCAGGGGACACTTTCATCTCAGACCTGAAGCAGGCAGAGATATTTATACCTCTCATGCAGCAGGTGTTTCATTAAAGACAAACTTCTTATTAAGATTTATGGGGCATACACTCAGCCTATTTGTAACAGATGTACTTGTAAGATAATAGCAATTCTTCTATCTCCTCACTTCAATGAAGTATTGAGAATCAGCTCCAGTATATCTCCTCTTTAACTTCTCTGGCTTAGCCAAAGCTAAAGTTCTTGATGTGTAGGATTTGTTAGGCATCTGTGTTCCTTCTCTTTAGGTTTGCCATAAGACACTGTAGAAATCAAGAGCTGCTTATAGAGTGGATGCTTATTTTAGATAAAGAGAATACCTGGAATTAAAATAATATGAGGTTTTTAAGTTCGGAGTCTTGCCGGCATTGCAGACCTGCGTGCTTCAGCTGCAGAATGATCGGAAGTGGAAGAGCTTTTTCCCTGTCAGCCTGTTTTTCCATAGCTGCCTGCAGCGGAGCTCCTCACTTTTGAAGAAGCTGGGGGTGGCCATTGCAGAGGGTAACATCCCAGATAGATGATTTGATCAAGATAGCAGCTCCTGCCTTACTGATGCACCAACTGTGACCCTGTGTGTGTCACTCGGTGAGATGGTGGATGGAACTTCATATCAAACGAAGTGATATATTTTTAGATACTGTAAGGTGAACCTGTAGAATTCACTGCTGTGTTGCAGCTGTATTCCTTAGTGTGACTGATCGTGCTATGTTTGATGCTTCACGAACGTGTGCAATTATTATATTATAGGTGAAATGTTATTATAGTAAATATAAGTAAATATTATAAGTGAAATGATCCCTAAGTGACTGGGTTTCTTGTATCTTTTAAAGATCTGATCCTATAGTAGTTTTGGCTACAACCTCCTTTGAGGATCGAGACTCTGATCTACACTAACAAACTGTGTATTTCTGGACCACCTATTTGGAGTCCTTTCCTCCCTGCTGTGACTGAGGTGCTACTTTTACAGAAGTTGAAACATCTGTCAAATGAGAAGTGTAAGGCTGCCTGTGAAACCTCTGTTTCCAGGTGTCTTTGATCTAAGTGCTTTTTGCTGAAGCAACCAGGCTTGTTCAGCTACTAATCTTCCTCTTATGATATAATCAGTGAAAAGGTGGAAGGAAGTTGCACCAAATCATGCATTAGTGTAATAAGGTTGTGCAAGCTGGAAAGTAGATCCTGTAGTCAAATGAGTCCTGTTATGCAAAATGAAGTTAGAATACTGTTATATGCGGTCTTAGATTTTAATAGCGCAGCAGGAGTTTCATTTTGTCAGAGGCATTAAGAAACGATGCTGGTTGCATCAATGTGATGACACTGGATTTGATGCTGGATCGTCTTTGAGAGGAACTGGTCCTGTGCAGTCAGCAAGCCTGTTCTTGGAGATGCTTGCCAGTGTGAGTAAAGGATGCAGTGAACGGGGAGCTGCAGAGAAACCTGGCTTCATGCTTGTGCTTCTCTCCATCCTCAGCAGAGCACTTGAGCACGTACTTAGCTTTGTGCGGACTAAGCCCATATTGAAGTGCTTTAATGGACAGAGGTCAGTGAGTGGGTGCCTCCGCGCTTCTCTGAAACATCCCAGGTTGATTCCCTGCAGTGCGACACACTTATCTTAGTTCTGGGTGCAGATAACGCCTCGGGGTTCGGCACAACAACGCAGTGAGTTTCTCCTAGTGAGCTACAGAGCGTTCGTCCCTTTTGTCCCTATGGTGATATTTATAGCTTGAGTTTTATCTAAATTTCCTCTTACAAGGATGCCATTGAGACAGCACACTGCAGATCAAAAAGACAGCATCAAAAAGACAGTATTTTAATTGAGAAGTATAATTACTTTATCATATTTAACAATGCCTGGAATTAAGATAATTATTAATATCATATAAAATACAAAGTAATATCAATAATAGTTGCTCCCAAGGCTAACTGATTAGAAAACAGTACTTTTCCTATTGCTCAATTTCTTATCTGTCAGAGTCCAGTCAAAAATTCACTATAGTCAATGACAGTCTTTTCTACTGATTTAAATGAGGTTTAGATCAGTTCCACAGCGAGACAAATTATTTTTTTTCCAGACAAGAAAATGCCACTGACTTCTTTGAAAACTGCTGTCACAGAAAATTACCGCTTTAATTGACAATATAGATGGTTTCGGTATTTTGCTGATGACTTGGAAGGTCATGCCACTGCTGCTGTGCAATTCAGCATCTCTCCTACCAGCTGACCTTACTGAAAAGCACCCTCTTGCCCTGTGCTTAGAGGCAAATACAACACCAGGCAAATGCCCAACTTGGCATGTCCTTCTTGCAAAGCAAAGGTTTTCCTTGGAGGATAGCGTGGATAACTCTAAATCAAACTCAGAAAGCAAGCAAGCAATGGAAAATAGCATCATCAAAATAGCACCAAATAAGTAGCCTTGAAAATAGGCTGCCTTGCAAGCACAGGTTTAAGTGGGACTGAAATGGATTCTTCTTCCAGGTGCAGCCGCAGGTCACAGTTACATACACCTGGATTTCAACAGGCTCATATTTTGCCTTTGACAGCTGTTTCCCTTGTGAATTTGGAAAGACTGCATAAAGTTTCTGCCTCACTTTTCCCATCTGGAAGTCTGCAATGCTAAACTCTAATATGCTGACTGTGCAGGCCTATTTGGAGGATTCATATTTTCGAAGTACTTTATAAATCTCATTCACTAGTCGGGATAAAACAAAAGTGAGTAATAGTCTCTGATTTCTCCAGTATGCGCTACTCCAATATTGAGTAGTTCTGTAACATTTTTACGTCTGTCAGGACGCATAGTGGTTTGCACTTGTCCTCTCTCCACACGCACAGTTCCCACTAACGTTCATAGGACATGAACAACAGAACAGGACTGAAAATCTGTGTTGGCACCTTCCTGTCGCTAAATATCGCTTGATTTTGTGATTTTTAGAGCCTGCAGTCTAGACTGGGTTCCAGCTTGTATGCCAGGAAGCCCATGTTGCTTCCATGTTTCCGTGTGATTGCGAAGGGCATATCTGGGATATTTTCTTTCTTTAAAAAGACTGGAATAAGTTGGGGATCTGGTAGTTGTGCGTTAAAGTCCTCCTGATATTGTTTTAATTGAGTTTCTGAGGTGGGACTGAAGCAGAACATCCCACAGACAATAGCATCCTTGCTAGGAAGCTGGGCATGGCAGGCTGCGGGGATAATCCGTAAAGGGCGGCAGCCCTCCCTGGGCAGGGTCCAGCAAGGCTTCTACAGGCCATGGAAGCCCACCTGCATCTTGCAGCAGGAACTAAAAGCCCTTGTACGATGGCTGCTGCTGCATTAATAAGGGGTCCGTAAAGAGAGCTGATTGACAAATTTCTGTAAGCACATTTCTGTTTCTTAAGCAGCAAATAATTATCAAGTAAATGGAACCTGGCACAGAAAATTATCCTTATTCACAAAACTGATTCTCAGAGATTAAAAAATGTGACATGAGTGTGAAGTGCTTTGGATTTTGGAGTTGCTGGGTTTAGATTTTTTTTTGGCAAAATGACAAGAAAACGTGTGGGGTTTTTGGGTGTTTTTTGCTTTTTGCAAAAGAAAATTACAATGTAGTTTTGTAGCAGAACCTGTTGTTTCTCTTTTTAGTACTAAACCTCTGAAAAATTACAAAGTAAAGCGTCACTGTTTCACTGCATTTTTTCTGAATGGAAATAATTTCCTGAAGATCAGTCCATAACCATTCTGCCTGCCCCGGCACAGGAAAGCAGCATTCAGCTCATGCAGCAACTGCTGTGCTCTAGCATGCTGGGGTTTATAGACAGGCTAATTTTTGCGCGTCTCCAGATAAATGCAGGGTCTTTTGGTCAGGCGCCAGCTTGGCTAAATGCAGGCCAGCTCTGTTCTGGAAGTTGTATCTGTGAGTTAAAATGACAGAGAATGTATTCTGCTTCGTAGACTTGCATGGTATCAGCACAAGTATATAATTTCAGGGTTGAATGCAGACAGTGTGGAGCTCATGGCAGAGCAAGATCACATCTCACAGCCCTCATTGGAGCAGTCATCAGCTAGTGAATTTGAGACTGCTCCAAGTCAAGTGCTCAAAATCTGGAGTGTGGCATATCCAGCTTGACTGCAAGTCAGATGTGAGACCGTTTCGGTGACTTGCCGTGCTGAGCGCCGCCTCCCTCCTAGAGCCTTGGGGACGCTTTGCATAAGTAGTCCCTGCAGCATTGTATGTCTGGTCGCCCCAGCTTTGGAAATGATGTGCTCCCCTGATTCATGGTACTAGCATGACGGACTGAGGTCTTGCAAGCTTTACGTGTGAGGCAGCGCTGCCTACTGACAAGTGATGCCAGCAGCGCGAATGGGACATGACAAGCTGGCTTGTGCAGAAGAGAGCTGGCCTCCAAAGAGGTTGCAGCTCGTGGTGTTCTCCTACAGGCTGGGGTTAGACCAGGTGCTTGCACAGAGATATTACCTTACATGCACCCATGGTTGGTGCTTTTAAATTCAGCATAAAGGTATTGAGCTTAAAGCTGCAAGGGAAAAAAATAAATAAAGCATGGGAATAACATTTTACATGCAAGAGCCTGCCAGTGCCTATGGGAACTAAGAAATGGAAGGTCAGGTTGCTCCTGATCTCTCTCCTGTCTTTCTCTCTCCGTTTGCAGACGGGCCCTCAGTCATGCAGGCCTAGGCAGTAATTTGTAGCTGAAATAAGCCTGACTTTGTGATTTCCCTTCCAAGCAGTGGGAGCAGCCAAGGCTGCAAACCTGGAGAGAGATTACAGCTTGCATGTCTATGCCTGCTGGAATAGAAGCATCTTTCAGCCCTTGCAAAGCTCTGCAGTGTCCCTTGCAGTGCCTGGTGGGTAAAAGCTCCTAGGTGGCAGGTGTTGTCATCTTTACTTAGCTTTTGGGAGCACAAAGACATGCAGAAAAACAAAGCTACATGATTTAGGAGGAGTCTTCTATTGCCTGAACACCCTGAAACAGAGCCAAGCATTTCAGATCAGTAGCTTCTCTGCAGCCTTGAGAATTGGACCCTTATATGTCCTTAAATTAAATCCTAAAACCACAAATATAATCTAAAGGGTTAAAAACAAACAACAACAAAACAAAAAACCCCCCACCTTTCCCTTTTCTATATGCTCCAACCACGGTGCTAAAGCTAGGATGGCATGGTGGTGGTAAGTGGCTTTCGGCTAGGCCTCAGTGCGGCCGTCTGCTCCCCACAACCCTGGCAGCGGTCCCTAGAAATCCTTGGGGCCTGGGTTGGGTGTCAGCCGCCTGATGTGTGTTAGCTTGCAGAGCTGGAAGCTCATTTTAACTTGTGTACCAAGGCCAGCTATTCAAAGATATCTAGATGCTTAACTTCCATGGTCATCTAAATACCTTTGATGGTTTGGATTTTATAAGACTTCTGTTTTATAGCAAATTTTTTTAAGCTCAAATGCGTTGTTTCTACTGTTTGCAAAATAATCCCCCTCACTTTGGATTAATTTCCCTCCATTTTGCATGTCCCTTACAGATCCCTTCTAAAGAGGGTCTTTGAATGTGTTTACTTCTTAAGTCTGTGTCCCCACCTGCTAATGTGTTTAATGTAAATTTACTGTCTGTCCTTGCTGATTGCATTATGCAGTCTGGGGTGATGGACTCTTTAATAAAGTGAATATTAGAGATGGGATTGATAAAAGACATGCCACATCTAATCATGTTTAATGAAAATAAAAGCTTCTGGTTTTGGTGTCTTGCCCATTAACTTAAGTGTGATTATATTTATTGTCCATCAGGCGGCTCAGTGCAAGTTCAGTTAGAAAATGAAATTCTAGCGTTACAGTAAAAATAGAAAATAGGATGAATATTTTGATAGGGGAACAAATAGGGTTCATTAACATGGCATGATGATGGTCATGTTAAATGTATGAAAATATTGCTACTGACCTCAGCAGGTTGCAAATGCTGCCACGGCATATACAAGAAAAGCATTTCAAATACTTCTGATTATGGTTGAAGTTATATGTATGCAGATCCTTATATATTCCGTGATGTTATTTGCCTGTTTCTGGTGGCTCTTTCCGGAGATGCTGGAGTATCTGAACGTGGCATGTTCTGCTTCGCCGGTAGCTTTCCTGGCTGTGACGAGACCATGGGCTGGGTGGGCAGGGTGCGGTCACAGCCGAAGGTGCTGGGCAACATAGCACATAACCAAAAAATGTACGACAAGCAAAAGCAATGGTGCTGTGGACATTGAAAAGAGAATTTCTTGGAAATTTAAGTGCTTAAAAATAAGCATATGCTTAAGATTCAAGGGCCGAGGTTTAAAAGCGTTGGTTTCGCTGGAGCCCGCGTACCCGGGCACGGTGTTTTGCTGAGCTGGGGCCCCGGTCCCCGGTGCCGGCCGGGGCAGCCTGGCGGACACCGACCCTGAGCGCAGGCTTTGGCTGGTGCCTTGGTGGCTTCGTGACGGATCATCTTTCCTCCCTGACCCCTGCTTCCTCTTCCATGGTGTGAAACCAGACCTGTGTTAACAGTTTCTGGAGCTGGCTGTAAAAGCATAAAAGGTTTAGGAAATGTAGTTTTTAAAAACTTCATTGCAAAAATGCTTGGAGTTTTCCAGTTGTTTCAGTGAAATTAAATTAATTGGGGGAGGGGGAGGGAAGAAGAAAGTCAGTTCTGTTCTTTTCTTTTTTCCTTTTTTCTCCCCTTCTGTCTGTTTTTTTTTGTATAAAAAATAATAAAGCAAAAACCTAGACACTGAAGAAAGGAAATTGTGGAAGATTAGAAAACTGGGAATAAAACCACTTTTATTCTCCCTTCAAAATACAGAAATTCTGAAAAGGTTGAAAAAACCTTCAATAGTCATGTTGGAGAAAAGGGCCATTTTTCACTGGATAAAATCAGCCATATTGATTTCAGAAGTACCACAAGATAAAGTAGGTTTTGTCCAGCCAAATGTAGTTAGCCAAAGTATACAGACAGGAAGAAAAAAAACCTTCCATTTTCTTTTTCATGTGTAACAATTACTTCAGTTGCTCAGCAGACTCAGAGCTGATTATAGATTTCATTTTTTAGAGCAATCAGATACAAAATTTAAATTATTTAAGTTTTTTTAATTAATGCCAAGTACAAAACACAGCAGGACACCTGGCCAAATTTCAAAGGATTGACTGGAAGAAATACTAGATGGCTATAAAAGAGGAATTAAATTGAATAAATACATGTGATAGAAATAAAAAGAAATAAGGTTGACTGAAACCATAACAGTATAAAAACATTTTGAAATGAAGATGCCCATGTTATGTTGAACATTTTCTGTATGAATATCTTTTATACACATATAGATAACATAAATACCCAGCGTTCTGTGCTTTCACGTACAGCTCTGTATGGTTTATATAGGCAGGTATGCCTGTGTTTGTAGCAGTCTACACATGCAGCACTTTGTCTTCATGTACCAAGTGTTATACAAATGAATACAGTATTCGTTCACAGTCTGTATTCTACATGTGCACATATATATATATATATATATATGTGTGTATATATATATATATATAGAAAGAGCTGACAAACCACCTCCTTTGGTGGTTTTGAATATGCAGTACTCCATAACCTGGGCTGTCCTGAATCTCTGAATCCATGGGGGTACACGGCGCTCTCTGTAACAGAGTGATGATGATAAACGATAACAAGAGCAGTAATTCCTGCTTTTTATTCCCCTAGCAGGGACCAGCAAGTCCCTGGTGCATTTCAGTTTGTGGCGAGACGCGCTGTGTGTTGTGCGTCTGCAGGCTGGGTCGCTGCCAGCTGCAGGGAGGGACAGCGCTGGAGCAGTTGGGTGGCTCCATCCAGTGGTGGCCGGGAAGGGAAGGAAGCCCCTTCCCGGCCGCTGTGGCAAGCCGGGCTGCGGGCCCAGTCCTCAGCCCAGCACAGGCAGCCGTCACAGCTGGGGCTGCCCTCCTGCCACCCCGCGTTGTTCAGGGGGGACCGGGCAGCCTGCAGGGACCCTGGGCTATGCCAGGTCCTCTCTTCTCACTCCTGTACCCCCAGCGCGCTGGTTTAACACCGACTTGCGTGCAGGGTTGACAGCCTAGCTCTGGAGACCTTCTCCAGCGAGCGGTCAAAGGCTGAACCCGGCAAAGGGAGAGGAGAACTTGCCAGGGGAAGGAAGAGTGTTTGTTCCTTCTGTGGCCAGCAAGTTTGGATAGGAAGGCAGGTCAAGTCGAACTCTTAGATCAGACCAGCTCCAAACCTGGCTGGATGCGCAAAGCAAACCCTGGTGGGATGGGATGTGGCATTAGCGACAGCCCCGGCTTGCTGGAAAATGATCAATGTTACCAGTTACACCCAGGTTTTGTTTTCTCCGTGATTTCAGTGACAGGAGCCACTGCACCACCCACGCTTCGCAGCAGGGTCGAGCATCAGCGACTCTCACTTCGCAAATAAACAGTGGCCCAAATCCTGGCTTTTGCAAAGCCTCCCACTATCTGCCTCCTACTGCAGCTCCTGAGATATGGTTTGAATGAATCCATTTTGCTAAACATGTCAGAATCAATTTAATTGAAAGATGCTATGTAAATTTGGGATGGATTCCTTTACCAGGATCATATCATTATCACTTTCCTGACAAGACAGGATGCATAAACTCGGCAGGCCAAAAATTACCGCTGTATCTCATTTTGGGTAGCATCTTACACCAGAAATAAACCTTTTAGAAAGAGGGTAACTACTGACCCATGAATTTTTTAAATTAATGTTGGAACTTTGATGTTACTTGTGTGCACAATGGATATTCTGCAGATGCTCAGAAGGTGTATATTTATATCACTGCTTTTTTTCTCTAACCTTTCCATTGGGCATAATTTGGTATACATCTCACAAACATCCATGCTGCTTGACATGTTTTAAATAAGTAATGAGAAGGCACTATCCTTCTGATTGCAGCATTCCTACTGATGGCAGTGATTAAGTAAATGACTCTAACCCCAAGTCAGGATAGCTTTTAAGGCAAGGAAAGGGCTACATGAATAAGGGATAGGTGTGAAATTGATAATATAATCATTCAAGGGAAGCAGAAAACGTTAGTGCTGGAATGAATTAGAGCGCTCACTCATTTTTGACAGTAAGATCTTGGGCTTCCACTCTGGTTAAATTTGAAGAGTTTTGGGTCAGGTCACATCAGTGAGTGAGAAGTCTGCCTGATGGTTTATAATGTCTAGACAGCTGCCTAGATGTATCGATATGTGCAGAATTAATCCCCCCCTTCTTCCTCTTTTCCGTGTCCTTTGTCCACCTTGTGCTACTGGGATGCATGGTCAGGAAGGAGCTGGTACTTCTGGCGCAAGGGGCTAATTCTAGGCCAAGCCACGGCTGAAAAGCGCTAGCGGTAAAGCGGAAGGTTTAGCTAACGCGGGTTCCCAGTGGGGCGCACAGAGACCAGTTGGTGAATGCACCAAAACCTGGCATCTGTCTCTCTTCAGTTGAAGGAGGATTGATTCAAGCCTCAGTCGTGCTGCGGATCAAGGGATAAGGGTTTTCCTGCATTATATAACGCAGGACTGAGGCTTCTAATAGTGCCTGATGATTAAATATGTTCCGCATTTAGGGCGAGAAGACGGCCTTATTGTCAAGATTGCTTAGCCTCCTGTGATGTTCTCCGTGCCTCTAAAGCAGCATGTGTTCATTGTAACTCACCTGCGTTTTGGACAAAAAGGGAGCAATTCTATCAGGCAGTCTAAGGTTCCCTGTCCTCGTTTGTAGCTCTTTTCCTGCCTGCACTCTGATATGTATCATTAATATTTCAGGTTTGTTTTCCATTCGGCTAGGTGCCTGCAGCACACAGCTGATTCTAGCATGAAAAATTCACAGCAAATTACAGCTATCTGGAGGACTGGTGATTGTCAGATGATTCAGGCGCATGGTCCCGCTGTGGCTTCTCCTTCTCCCTCGCTCTTTTTTGGATGCTGGGCTGTTGCAGAATGTATTTGGAGCTGTGCAAATTTACCTGTTTTCCTGCTCAGGACTTTACCAGAGGGATCCCAAATAGCTCAGAGATCAATCTCAGCGGAGCAGCGTAGTGGGAGATTGCATGCTAGAGAGGTGGTTGCGTCAGGGTTCTTTAATATGCACTTAGCATTGCTGCTGCAAGTCATTCCTGTCATTAGGGCCTAGAACTGACCAGCACCAGGCCCCTCTGTGCGGGCTGCTATAAAGGCACGACAAAGATGAAAAACGGATCCAGAAAGGCACTGCCACACAGCATGAAATGTTAGGTACCTGGTCCCAGTGGGCTCATCCCCTCTGCAGCTGACGGAGGGAAGTGAGGGCCCCTGAATTTCAAGAGAGAAGGCAGATAGAGAGAGGGAAGAGGAGCTGGTGCCCTCATTTCACACAGGCAGAGCCGAAATGCAGGGAATCTGAGGCTGGAGCCCAGAATTCAGTTTCCAGGCCTGTGAGCTTAATGTGCTGGGTGCACAGAAGATGCTAAACTCTTCTGAAAAGCCAGCCCTTGATTGCAGCTGCTAAGTGCCAAGAAATCCAACCCTGGTGTGAGAGTCGGTCCCTTTGCTCTGACTTAGAGTGTTTTAGAGTGTGGTGCCTTGAAATCTGGCTCAAAGCTCCGTGAACAAAGTCACATAGGCAGTGGGAATTTCCTTGCTGTCCTCCTCAGGTGTCTGTGGCGGGAGCAAAGGTGTCCTACGCAGAGGATGGAGAGGGGTAGACTTGTAGATGCCCAAAGAAAAGCATGTAGGTGCTCAGGCAGCAGCTCTGAAGGGAGTGAATCGTCTTTACCCATTTCAGCACCTTGACAAGGAGACTCTGCTTTCTTTTTGTTTTCTCCTTTGTTCAAGTCATCTTGTGGGTTTTCTACTGTTATGAAGCCTGATCACGAAACGGGCCCGGGTAGCAGGGATTTTTGGATCAGCTAATCTATAAAACATGCTTAGCAATTCATTTCAGCACTTTAATGGGAAGTACCCAGTCATGGGATTCAGGACATGTCTCTCTGTGACAGCTGCGGAGTGTGACATGGAAAATACATTATTGTAGTGCACTTAAGGACACAAAAATATGTTTGGTGTATGGCAGAAGAGCTCGTTTTTCTCTCCATGCATGAAATAATGCAAGAGAAAAACCTTTTCTGTATCCGCAGTGCAGAGTAAATCCGCCCACGCTCTATCTTCACCTGTACCGAGGCTTGCTAGAAGAGTTTGTTGGTCTTTCCCAGCAGTTTTTGAGGGCTGAAGGGGGGAGGCCTCCCTTTCTGAAGTCTTGTTGAAGTTGTGTTGTTCCCTTCATTTGTCCTGCTGCTTGGGGCTGGGGACGCTGCTGGATAAGGCATGTCATCGAGCTTCCCTCTGGTCCTGGGAACGGTGGCTTGGACCGGTCCCATGGAAACTACTGCCCCTTTTTTCCTGGCTGCCTCAGACACATTTATCACCATTTCAGCCTCTGCTTTTTTCCCCTAGACCTTCTAAAGGCTGGGGCCATGCATTATGCAGAATTATTTATGGATCTAATGTCAGTAACAGCCTGTTACTCTGTGCCACTCTTCTGAAGATTGCTCTAAAATGATCCAGTAGCTGGGGCAATTGCTGGCAGCCCTTCAGACATCCTTCCTCCTTCCTCAGGGCCTTCCATTTCCTCGGCACCAGGGGAAGGGTAGAAGCATCCAGCAATGCCGTACTCGGGAAGTTATCAATAAACTGATGATTAAAGACTAGCACTTCTCTTCCACTAGTAAGTAACACTAAGTAGCTGATGGCTGAGGTTCACATATGCTGATATCATCAGTCTGTGGCAAATGACACTGTAGCAAGAGGCATTTTTGTTCCATGGAAAACCATTAGGCCCGGCTGGATAGCAGATAGTGGGCAGAGGGATCTGAATTCTCGAGGCTTGTCAGCTAGGAAATCTTAAATGTTTTCATGAATTTACCCCAGTTTACGCATCACTGGATTCAACCAGCAGTCTTTTATTCACTTATTTAAGATGATAATGACTTATGCAGTACTATGTGGCTATGAAAGATCTACTGAGATGAGAAAGAACAAAAGGGGGGGGGGAAATCCATATTCTCCAGTTACAAGCGACATTTACTTCCTCCCTTTGATAGGGGCTGAATAAGGGGTAGAACCATGTTTTGGTTTCTGGTCAATAAAACCTTACACAATTAGGGCTTCCTGTTGCCGTCTGGAGTAGTGTCTGGGGTGTTACATTCGAAGGGTTGGGTTTAACCTATTTATTAGTTGTCTGGTGCCTCTGTGTCTGAAAATCTGAATCTGCTCCGGCCTCCCCACCCTCCCGGGCCAGTGATGTCCTTGTTAATGTCTCTGAATCTATAACTCAAGGTCAGAGGATGCAGGCAATTCAGAGCTGTCTCAATGGAGGTGAGAGTAGTTATCTGATAGCCAGCAAGAGAAATTTCTTCTCCGTGCCCCATTGCCCTCTAATGGACAGTGTTGCATTTGCACAGGAAAGTGCACAATTAAGAGAGCCAGATAGGAGCTACCGAGGAGATCAGCCTGTCGTGATGATCCTCCAGTGTGTGCCTTATTCCCAGTGAACCCCGAGCACTGTTCACAGGGAGGATAGATTTGTGGGTATAAAGAGCAAGAGGTTTGCGCTCTCTTGGGTGAAAGAGTGGTCAATTCAGAGATTGGAAAGACACAGGAAAGAGACGTTTTGTCTTCCCTAGGAGTCAGGGGAGCTGAAGGAGCGCAGGGCTTACTCTTACCAGAAAACATAGTGGGAAACAGCTTTGCTTTGGGCCAGGGGGGAGAAGGGACTTGCACACCACCCCCTGCATAGCACATGACACTTCCAGCAGTGTTAATTCCCTGATGGTGACTGCACTGTGCCAAAATCCTTTCTATATCTTACTGTATCACACCAGCAGATGGGCTCACTGCTCCCCTGTACAATGTGTGTAGGGCAAACCGTGCTGAGCAAGGAGCCGTTAAACCAGAAATAAGGGCACAGCTGAGCCCGGATCAAACTTGCTATTCGGTGAAAAGTTTGAGACCACAGAGGGAAAAGTTCCTTGTGATGAAGCAGTCCTTGGGACTAGGTACTGCAGACTCTTGATGCTTGCAGTCCTGAACACGTCAGAAGTTTTCTTGGGTTTGCTTTCTTCTTGCAGTAAAGGCTTTTTGACAGTAGATGTCACGTTTGCATAACCAAACAGTAGGCTGTATGCGGAGACGAGCCCCTGGCTGGAATCCATAGCGCACGTGCTCAGCCCCATCAGACACTGTCACCTTCCTGTCATTTGCATGCTGAGGCCAGGAAAACATCTGTAAATCATGAACTCCTATAGGTGTGTGCTGGTTTATGCTTTCTTTTGGCATCTACTTACTGCTAGCCACTGCTGGAGGGAGATGTATAGTCTCAGTATAGCACGCACGCCCTTGTTGGGTGCCGTCTTTGCTTATTGAAAGTGTACAGAGGCAAAGGGGATGTTAGCCCACATGGCTCAGAGCATTGGTTTCTGCAGGAGAAAGCAAGCCCCTGCTCCATGGTTTGGGAGTTGAGGGCCTTGGAAAGCTAGCTAAGGGAAAGCGAGGCTCTAGTCAGTAGATGTCAACTTGCTTCAGTTCTGTATGTCCTTGGAGAACTTGTAAACGCTCGCACCCGGGAAAAGTTTGAAAATCACGAAGAAGGTGACTGTAAGTAGGGAGAGAAATTGTGATGTGGTACCTTTTCCTTTAATGGATTAGGTTTTCCTCTGTTTAGGATGTGGATAACTTTGGCAGGGTTATGCGATGCTATTGACTGACTTTTTTGATAGAAACTGGGAGTTTGGGGGATTGGGTAATGTTATAGATGATCCCAGTCTGTCCCATTTTCATGCATTTTGTGTACAAATGATCTTTAAAAAACAAAACAGCCACCTCCACTTAAGTTAGAACATTTTTAATACAGAAATTTTTGTAAATACATTAATTACAGTTCATAAAAATAAGTTCTAAATCTTTACACCATAGTCACATATGGATAGATCAAAATCCATTTCTGAATAAAAATAAAGCAGTTATCCGAAGTGGAAGAAAGCAATGCTCTTCCAGTAAAATCTATCCTAAAAAAACCCCACCTCACTCCTCAAACTGATGGTTGTAATTTCATCACATCTGTGTTTTACATGACAGACAGTACTCGCTTGGCAACTTCAAAGCAAAAAGAAGTTGGATTTTTTACATGCGTTTCTGTATTAAAGAGAGAATAGTTCTGCAGCATGCAACTGTAGTAACGACCGCTGTAAATAACAAGCTTCTGCATCAAAAACTGCCCGTACACTTTAACACCCTGTTACGTGTTGAGCATTGGGACAGCATCAGGTGGGTCAGGGTTTCGGCATGTGCAAGCTGGTTTGTGAACGTGAGGAGAGGGATTCATGCCCCCCGAGGATCAGGCTTATTTTAAAGGCCTAATCAGAACCAAACCCAGATTAAAGTTGCTATTCCTGATGCTGACCTGAGGCCTCAGATTTTGTTTTGACGGTTCAGCAGCCACGTGATCTTCCCCAACAAAGCCACTATGGCCAAAGGCTGGAAACCTGCCTTCCTGAGCCACGGCATAATCGATTTGGAAAACCAAAAAATTCTTCTGATTTTGATCCAGATCCAAACCCAAGTCCAGTTCAAACTGGAACCTCCATAAAATCTTGAGTACTTTGGGTCCAGGGCAATTTTATTTCTCTTTTTTTTCCTGGTAGAGTTTTTATTCCTTGAAAAATACTTCCGTGTGCTTTTACTTAAAAATATTGATGCCAACCACATT
This sequence comes from Apteryx rowi, assembly GCF_003343035.1. NCBI lineage: Eukaryota > Metazoa > Chordata > Aves > Apterygiformes > Apterygidae > Apteryx > Apteryx rowi. The sequence goes on along the minus strand of NW_020450827.1, from coordinate 1,079,219 downwards.
AATAGTATCAGTGCCAATGGTAACAATAGCATCAGTGCCAGCACCCTCACAGTATTATTAATGTCAATGCCAACAGTATCATTAAGATCTATTCCAGCAGGCCAACAGTGTCAACAGTGTTGGTGCCAGCAGGCCCGAACTAATGAAGAGCCCCACAGTCATCCACCAGTGTGCAAAGCCTCACGCTGAGCTGCAGTCCTGCAATAACAACTCCCTGTGCCCAGCCTCGTTCTCATTAGCAACTTTACAATAACACACCCTGGTGCAAGAGCAATTAAATGAAAACACCAAGGTGTGTATATCCTGGAAGGGAGAACTATTAAGATATTTCTGGAGCTGAGGGGCAAATAAAATAAATGATTAAGGACTTTGTTGACTGTCCTTTTTTAAATTTTGCTCTCCAAGTGAAATGATGGCAGCTGGAGTTCTTTTTAAACTGGCACAGCCAGAGATCTGGGAGTACTTGCAAGCAGCAAGCTGTTTGACTCCTGCGTACTTTGCTTGTGAGCATATCTCCAGTGCTGCCTACTCAAAAGAGGAGTCTTGTTTATCAGGCAAGCTAAGGATTAATGAGAGAATGGTATCCAAAAGGATCTTTCCAGAATCAAAGTGTACTTACACCAAGGCTAATTCGGGCACTAGCCTCAAGGACGCAAACTCTTTTTTTCAGAGAGCAGGAAGGATTTTTCTTCTTCCAGAGCTTGCAAGTTGTGCATGAAGCAGAAGGTCTGGTGTGTTGCTGAAGATGGGGCTGGCAAAGAACCAGAAACGTAGCACAAAGTTTGCAGTTTGCTGACAGGGCTGGTACACCAGGCTTCCCCCGATCTCGCCGGGCTAAACGCTGAAGAGCAGCGCAGATGCGAGGCATCCCAGTACAGCCACGTCTTGGGGTGGTGGCCTAGGAGTTAGGGTATGTAAGCAGCTTTCATAATTCCCTCCTAGTCTACACCTCAGTGCAAGTAGCTATTTTGCTTGGTTTCCTTTCGGACAGCAGCTTGATGTCACGACCAAAGAGTTCCTCACTGTTTGAAAAACAAACTTTTTCTCTCAAAGCAGCTGTCAGTCACTTGTTCTTTTTTTTAATAGAAAACAGGAAGACTATCTCAGTTGCCTTTGCCAAAAATGGAGGAATCACAGGACAAACTGTCCCTGAAAATTTCAGGAATCTTGATCAGCCCTACTTCAGACGCTTCACACTCTGGGATTAGCAGGAGGTTTTAAAGCCTAAATAAAAAAGAAAGAATTGGACAAATCACTGTGCCTGGTGCAATTTCAGCAAATGCCATCCCAGAAGATCTGCTATTCACATCTGAACTTGAGTTACCTTTGGTGGAGGTGGAGGTTTGCCTTTGGGAACTGGGAAAGGAGCAGATTTTCTTTCTGGTGCCTATAATAAAAATATAGTTTAAATGTCTTTATGCTTTCCTGTCTAAGCAGCTGCGGAACCTCCTCAGACCTCAGCTGCTGCTACTATGATCTCATATATTTACTACAGCATTTTCCTAGTGTAAAAGCTAGGGGTGAATTAGGTTAATCTGTCCACATACTAAAAGGCACAATAGTATAAATATACAAGTGTTGTAGATCTCCTGTTTCAGAAGAGCCCTGTGTGTAAATTCATCTGTATCAAGTAACCATGCTCTGGTAGACTGCTCAGGAAGCTAAAGCTGATGAGGTGCTCAAGGTACATGTTGAGGAAGCATCTATAAAGACAACAGAATTTGAATGTGTCCCTGTGGTTAAGCCCATATGTCTTCTGAGTCCTGATCAGTCTGTCTTCATGCAGGCAGTAGCATGCAGTTAGGTTACTAGTGTGCGGATTGTTTTTAGGCCCTAGTATCAGATAGGCAGGAGGCTCAAACACTGAAGTGCTTAACATCCAAATGAGGGATTTTTGTTTCTTTAAGTAGGATTCTTTGGGTTTATTAACAGCAAATGTTTTTCTGACTTATTAAAAAAAAAAAAAAAAAAAAAGCACATTGATGGAGATCCACCCACAGATGGCATCTTTAGGGACTGCCAGATCTCAGCAAATACAGGGAGCATTGCAAACATCTGTAGCAGCTAAGATGTCTCTGCACTCATGAGATGTACTTGTGATGGTGCACAGGACTCCTTGGCACAGGTTAAAAATATTTTGTGTGGTTTAGGATTATGTGGCAAAAAAGATGGCTGCTACCCTAAACAACATGTGATCTGAATGTCTGTGATTTCTTTATGTATAGTCAGAAGCTGAAAATAGTAATTGGCATCTGCTATTCGTGTGCAACTCAGGGGAAAGACATGCAGTTTTGGAGGGTTATACTTACGAAGCGCTCTCCTGTGTGAGAAGCGGCTGCTTTGGTAGATGGGACAGGAGGTGGGGGACCTTTTGGCCTTATGGCAGGCTGTAAGAAAGGAGAATAAAAAACACACTGCCTGTGTATGCATATTATGTATGTGTGTATCTGCATGTTACCCGAGAATGTATGCAGGCTTGTGTTCTGTATAGAAAGCGTGTTAAAATAGGTAAAAGGATGCATTCATTTCAGAATAAACCCAGACCTAAAAGCTTATCAGTGTATTCCTGGCTGCACTGAAGAAAGGAGGAATTTTGCTACGTTAGGGTTTGTTAGGCTTTTTTCTGGTTCTCAACGGCATTTTTATTAATGCCTCACACCTGAAAACATGTCATCATAACTTTGTTCTTTTAATTCCTGTGTGTTTAATATGAATACATCTAGAGGGAATATTCTAGCTGACCTGGATCCATATAAATACAATCAGAAATTTGTATGATATATCCTGTTCATGTAGCTTTAGACAACCAAACCTACAACCTTAAACAGAGATATTTATCTTGATTCATGTCTCACGGTGGCCTGAGTTGGAGGTTCATACTTTTGGTTCCAGAAGCACATTTTCTACGGCTTTAAAGCTGTTTATATCTAGCTTGGATTCATCTCTGCTCATAACAGGGTCAGTTCTGAAGGAGGTAGATCGTCTGACCATGATACCTCCAGCTTACCTGTACTGCTGGTCAATAAGGAGACTGCTGGGAAGTCAGATTGCATGGCTTTTGTTGTGCCTTGACTCTGTGAATTTTGCGCGTTAGGTCTGGGATGCTTTATGCTATTCCCCTGGCTCTAAGAGAACGTGCAGGGCTGTGTCTGGAGTACAGTGATTTCCACAGCCTTTGGGACCAGATCATCATTGTGGGTCATCACTGTAATGCCAGAGCTCTGTGTTCTGCCTTCCCCGAAATAAACGTGCAAGCAAAGACATTCTTTAGAGGTACTTACACTGTGACGCTGTGGTTTGTTTTCCTGTGGTGGAGGTATGGGAAGGAGAAGTTTCTTGTCGTTCATCTGGAAGTAGGGAACAGTTAAGTCTGATAAAGGCCTTGTGGCAAACTCTTTATCCTGTGTGTTAGTTTTGCTTGCAGCCCAGCTGCTGCAGGTTGGCCAGGGAGCTGGCTTGGTGCCCTGTGCTTACCCGCTCCCTCCCTGCGCTGGGACTCGCAGCACTCTCCTCTCAGCACTAGACAAGCATTTAGAAAGACCCCTGGAATGCAGCGTGCTTTCGCTGACAAGTCTTGATGTTTTGGCCCCTCTGTTGTATTCCCAGAGAGACATGCATTGCCCCAGGCAGGCCATAGCGGACCCAGCACCTCCTTGCACTTACCTTCTGGGCAGGTACCGCCGTTGCAGGGTGTTCTTGATTCACAAAGACTTGGTTTGTGGCTCCAGGTCCCCTTCTGGGCTGGCAGCTATGTAAATATTGACATATAACTTACAACTGCACATCTTACCCTGAATGAAACAAAAGCCTGCTGAAGCGAATGCCTGCCTTACTCCTGCTGGCCTGCTGTATAGCTGTGTTTTTCTCCCCCCCTCCCTTTTTTTCAATTATTGTAAGTTTAATCTTGAGAGCTGCGGTTTCAAGTCTTCAGTCCTCTCCTGATCACAGTATTTCTAAAACAACTCGGTAAAGGTAGCAGGCCCTTGGCGTCCCAGAGTTCATTCAGAGTCCTTCCAGATTCCCTTCGCCCCCTTTGAAAACCCCAGCCTAAAACCCATCCAGAAGTTGCTTGATTTTAGTTATTTTTTCTCAATGGGGAGAGTATTTTACCTCTTGAATACCCGGAAACGGATAAGTAACACTGCTGCTACTGCTGTGACAGCAAGGACAACCAGCACACCAGCAATGACAGCGAAACCTGTCAGGAAGAGAGAACACAAGTTGCTGTTTCTTGAAAGACCAAGTATTGCTAAGCAGTTTTCCCCTTCCCTACTATTGGCAAGGTAATTTTTTCCACAGCATCTATGCTATACTTATCCTCACTGTTGCTCAAACTTATGGCTTCTTGTCTTATCACGAATGGTAACGAAGAGGAATTTTTTCTTGCCATTTCTGCCATATTTGAGGACTGTTGTTACTGCCTGAGCTGTCCTTAGACTAAACAAATCCAGCCCTTTCCACCTGTCCTCGCAGATCATGCATTTTTGTTCCTGTTCATTTTAGTTCCTCTCCTCTTTAAGGATGATACCCAAAACTGGGTACAGTACGTTGTCGTGGTATATAAGTAAGGCTTCACAATTTTCCTTCAACAAAGCTTTTCTAAAGCTAAGGCGTGATATTGGAGAGCTGCTGGTGCTCTAGTGGTGTGCAGAGAGGAGAAAGATGTATAATAACAAAGGCTCAGAAATCATTCTTCTCCCAACTGCATGGAAATTACACAAAGTATTTTCCCCATAAGGTAGATCAGGAAAAGGTCAGTTCTATGCCGGTGTTAAAGAAATCACCTTGCCGGCCTCCCTCACAGCAAAACCTCTGGAGAGCTTGCCTCTGCGAAAACTTATATAGGTTATAAAGAAAAATAGCTTGCTCTAGTCATTCACACAATTTGCAATGACTCAAAAAAGTGCAGAAATCGGAGACTTAGGTGCCATATTTGCAACGACAGCCAGTACAAGTAGTGCTGTTTCACTGGAGTTAAAGAAACTTTCATTTCAATCTGTTGTTTGCAGAGCTTGCCGAATCCACGGCCATGCAATACTCACTGGTAACTGCTGTCGAGCTGTCACAGGTTGGTGGTGCCCATCCTTCTTCACACTGGCATTGCAACTCGTGGTCACACACCTAGGGAAGCATAAAGCCAGGACTGTATTCAGGGTGGAAACATGAGTGAAGGTGATATAATAAAATTTCAGTGGCTCTGGATCAGCCTCCTGATAAGCTTACCGAAGTTAGGTCTGGAAACTCCCTCTCATTTCACTTGGACTAAAATTTAGCAGTTGTAATAGCAGAGCTTGTTTTACACAGTAGAGGACAGGCCTGTTTGTCTGCTGTCTTGTGCCTTTTGCAGGTATTTTTGCAGTGGAAGCTACAGCGTAAGGCACATGGCAGCAGGCTCAGGCCCTACATCTGTAGGGTCTCTTAATGCTCAAATAAGATGAGCACAATTATCTTCACAAAAAGGGGGAGTCCTGGGAGAGAACGTCTGTGGTACAATGGCTCAGTGGCAGGGCTAGAGACAGAATGTCCTGCAATTTCCTTAGTAAAGATATTGATAACTTGTCAGTTAGATTTGCATTCATAAAGATATCGGAAGCTTCCGACTCAAGGATTTTTGCAAATTCCTGTCCCAATGACTTAAAAAAATACTGCTATCAATGAGGTCTGTAGCTGACTTGCATCAATTTGTTTTTTTAAGATGGATAGCATCAAAAGCTCATATCTTACAGCGTGTCCAGTACACTTGGCAGAACAGTTGGTGGATCTGAAGGCATCTTCGACATAGACACATTCTCCATTGCTGCACACCTGAAACGTACAGGGCACATGTCATCTAAGACAAGTGGCTTTCAGAACACACAGAGCTTTCTCATTATTGTGTGAAGTGATGAAGAGTGAAAGGAGGCATAGAAACAGGTATGCAAATCACTCAAACCCACATTAAGAGTTTGATATAATTTCTCATTCAACCTTTGGATATTTTGTAACACTGCTTTCTGCCCTTCTTCTGTCTTTCACCATTTCTTTTCCCCCCCAAACCTCCTCTAAGTAGAAATATATAGCAAAGAAATGCAGACATAGCAATCAGTGATGCTTAGCACATCCATTATGGAAATAGTTGATTAAAAATAGTAGCGTATTTGTGACCTTTTAACCTTTCAGTACAAAGGTATATTTCTGCTGCCACATGCATTCATATCAATGAAAACTGAGTAAAACACAGCAGTCAAGCATAAGGAAGTAAGAAGGATAGCAGTTTCCATTTGCTTCTCTACTGATCTGAACTAGGTGTAAGGCAGAAGGTATAGCAGATCAGATCACAGGTATAGTGTCCACTTCAGTCTTCCCTGTTTAAAGTCTTTCTTGTCTGGCAAAAGTGCTAATGATATAAGCAAGGTCGAAAGAAATAGGAGAAAAGCTTTCCTCCACTAACCATTTCATTCCCACACTTCGTTCCATTGAGAATCATCCCTGGATCTGCTTCTCCATGGGTCGGAAAGCTTGCTTTGCATGCCTCAAAGGTCACCAGGCTCCCATACACAGGCATCTCCTTCCCCCCAGCACAGAACAACTTCCCACACATTATATCTCTGAAAGGAGAACAAGAGCTGCTAGAACGATAACATGGCACAGAAAAACGTTTTGAGCCGTTCTCTCCTCCAGCTTGAAACTGCTGCGTCCCTACAGGAACTCCAAAGCGGTAACTAAAGGTATGAACTTTGGCCTGTAGTGATTTGAGGTCAGTTTTGTGCATAAAACATGTTAGATTTTTAATTCCTATTGAGGTTATTAGGAAGCCTACAGTATTTTGTTGAAATGAGCGTTTATCTAATCTGAACTCAACCTTTGAGGTTCACCTGAAGTTCAAGTTCCCTGTCCAAAAATTCCCTTCCATTTCCTTATCTACACATGCATGTGCACACACGCACAGAGTCCTCTTCACAAGCAGACTTGCACAGATATATGCACGCACTCATTTTTTTCCTCAGAGTGGTCTTGGGATAGTTGGCTTGGGATAGTTAGTGGGTAAGAATACTATTTGGAAATTGGATTTCTCTTCAAAATTGTCTTTACTACAATTCAAACTGAAGATGAAAGAGAAGGCACACATGGATATATATGCCATCTAAAATACAGTGCTCTATGCTTCTGGCTCTTAATTTGAATAGGAATGATCTATTTTCCCAGATCCTTCTGAATTTAACACCACAGTCCTGTAACATGATACTTACTTTTTCTTACATGGGGAGTGACTACCTTTTTCTTTTCTGCAGTATCCATAATATACCCCTTTCTCGTTCATCCGGTAACAGGAAGCTGCACCTTCAGTAGCCTCTGTTGAAGAGGAAAGCGAGATATGCAATGATATCAAGAGTTTAGGAGAGAAGCTGGGATTAGGTTAGATTTTGCAGTGTTTCTGTGTGCATAAAGCAACACCTATCTTGTGAGTTCTCTATAGCCCGTACAAACCAACCGACCTTGCCTAAGGAGAAGGGACACAGTCAGAACTGGAGAAGAAGGTGAGCCATCTCATGTCTTAAGAAACAGGAAGGTGTGCAAAGGAGAAAGATATTTTAAGAGTGTCCACACATATTCTGCAGGCTCCATGCTTTTGCAAACAAATGCAAATTTTAACTGAAAAATATGGAATAACAGTGATCGTCCCATTAATAGGAAATTTGGACGTTAATTTGAAATATGGATATCTTCTCAATCTATCACGTGAAGAATTCTACCTTCACCCAGTACCATTCCAAAGTTGTCACCATTGTGCAAAAGAGGAATTAGCTTGCCACTTCCTTTTTCCTCTAGAAATATATTGTGTGATGTGGACTTCACCTCATGTAATTATAATCACATATAATGTAAACATAAAAATAGTAATTAAGTATATGCTACAAACTCAGTTATATAGATCTGCTGTTCCTGGTATCAAAGAGATCTTTGATGATTTGCCACTAGGCAAAGTCTACCTTTGTCTCTTACTCTGACCTAGGCAGCCTTATTTTTTTCAATGCCAGCTTGTACTCACGTGGTCCAAAAGCAGCTTTGCACTGGTTTTCCCGGGTGGGACAATTTCCCATGTAGCAGTAACCTTTGCCATCGTCGCAAGGATGTCCATTCACACGGAACCGGTCCGCTGGGCACTTCTCAGAAGAGCCAGTGCACATCTCGGCCAGGTCACAGTCATGCTTAACTGTTCGACAAACAGCTCCTGGTTTTTTATACTGAAGGGGATGAAAGGAATGCTGCGTTTAATGCACCGCTCCTCTGTGCCTTTTAAAAATCACACTAAACGAGAAGACTAAAATTAGGGGAGGCAAATCCCACTCTCGCTGTACAAATTACAGTAATGGTCATGTCTTTATCTAATGTTGAGTTGGTTACATCTGTTTACAAGATTGTGGCTTGGCTGTACCTCAGTTTTTTTTCCAGGAGAAAATGGGAAAAACTCATTTCACCAGGATGTTGAAAGATTGAGTAAATTGATAGCTGTAGGGTAGTCTGGGATGGGCAAAGCACGCTTCTCATTACTGTGCTATGTCAGTAATTACAAATAACGAGGGTTGATTCTCTTGAAAGGTGTACTACTGCATTTTTAGGGCCAAAAATATACCCCAGAAAACATGAGAGAAGCCAGAGGGGGAAAGGAGTCTTACTTGGCAGTTTTCACAGCACTCTCCGTGTGCACACTGAGAACCTGTGGTCAGTTTGCATGTCTCTGGGTCGCAGCAAGTGTTTGTGCATTCCTGTGACAGAATGAGAGAGGAATCAGAGCCCTGGCACAGTGCTTCGCGTTTTGGGTCCCCTCTTTACTGCATTCTCAATGCACCATCCTGCACAGGTTATTGAGGGAGAAAAGGACCTGCCCATTGCTTCTCTAAAACCCATTTTCACTACAAACTGTGCCACTTGTTCTCAGCCGGCTCATGTGGGAATACGAAGTATGTTTGATTATGAAGTGCAGACGTAAGTGGTGCAGGGGACTTGCTCATTTCCTCTCAGATGATTCGCTGTGGAAGGCTCTTCCCCATTCGGAGTTCCTCCGTCTGCACAGCAAGCACGGCCACATCGTGCAGTCTACCCTGCCGCGGTTCTGCGTGCGTGCTATAGGGATGACTACATTGCAGATCAGCAATTTGGTGACCACAGTTGCTACAGAAATAGTTCAGCTAGCTTTGAACTGGCTACCTCGAATACTAAGAAAAGCCAGCTATTACTTAGAAGAGGCAAAGATTGAGGCTGTGTATTATTTTATTCCAAGTTGCACGTAGATACCTCAGGAGTTCCGCAGTCGCATTCTTCCCCTTTTTCCACAAAGCTGTTTCCGCAGACTGGAGGGGCTATGATGTTGCTTGTATCTGGGATGTTAGTTAAGCATTTTGGCATGTCGCTCAACATGTATTTCTCAAAATCTTGGAGGCTGCATGAGCTGAATTTCTGGGGGATTATAGAACTATATTGAGAAAGCAGGAGGATTTATGTTAGAATTGGCGTAGATAAGGAAAAGCAATACCACTTAGAAGAGAAATGAACAAGTGACTTTGCCCTAAATTGTTAGATGCAGCTATTTTTCCAAATACATACATTAATAAATATAACACCATCTTCTAGTTATAATAGAAAAACAGTGGAGACAAACAGATTAGATGGAAAAAAAGATGTAGTCAATGTAGACACTGCATATAATAAAACTCACATCCCAAAGATTTAAGTGTGGTCTACACAAATCATATCTGGGTGGTTCAGGCATTAGGAGTTTTCCATTGGGCTGCCTAGCAGAAGCTGAGGGTGTTTAAAAAAAGATTAAAGTTCACCTAAACCTCTCAAATGGATGTTTATTGAAAGTGCAATCACTTAGTGTGATTTTCACAGGAAATATCTTCAGCATGGGGAACAAAAATATACTTTAGATTAATCTTGGGGAGCTTCTGTTATCCATGAGATGCCACAATAGTTTTCTCAAAAGTCATGCTGTTACCATTTTGAGGAAGAAATAGTTACTGCAAGTATTTATGGTATAATATGAAGAACCCACCATGCATGCAAAGTAAAGGCTATCCAAAAGTGACTAATGATTTTTTTAGGTGTCCATCTAGGAATGTCTTACAAGAGCTTGGAATTCAAAATGGGATGCCCAGCACTTTCTGGAATGTCGTCTTTTTTCTTTTCCTTTTGTGTATTTGAATGTCAGAGGACAAAAATAATAACCACTACGCCATTTAGGAAATTGGCAGCTTATCCAAAGCCCATCAGTAACTGCCCCTACGCATTAAAGCACTCACCCTTCTTTGCAAATGCCTACCTGACAGTATCTGTCATGATACAAACTTTGTCATTACATGTGCAGGCCTTGGTGTCATGACTCATGCCAAGGTTATGACCCATCTCATGTGCCATGGTAGCTCCAACCGCAATTTCATTTCTGTTATGATCCTGTGGAAATGAGAGCAGCCTATTATTTCCATGAACATTTTAGAACAAATAAGAACATCAGAGAAACCATGTGTTTAAGAAATAGGACAATTTTACTTCGAGTGAAATTATCTATGCCAGTACACAAGGCATTGATCTGTCAGTCAATCCAAGCTCATACATGCGTCTCTTCCACAGTTTAGTCTGGATTATGTATAATAGCTTAAGAATGAGATCATACCACTAACCAACATAAGTAAATAAACATGAGGGAGTTGGGCAGCCAAGTAACAACTGAGTATTAAGGGGAACTGAATATCTAAAACTCCTAATCCTCTCTTTGGATAGCTGTCTGGGTGCTTTGGGTAGCTGTCTGGGTGCTTTGGATAATTACGTGGGTGTGATATTATTATTACTTGTTACGCCAAGGTAACCTTTGTATATGACATTGTGTGCGCACCAAGTGGAGAGGCAGAAGCTGTGCTCCATCTTCACTCTTAGCTTGATATTTTGTGCTGTTGGGTAGGAGCAAAGAAAGGAAAAGTCTTGTGCTTTTGAGAGTGAAATTGGATGTATAAAGAACAGTCAGCATGGAACAGCCTAAAGCAAAAGCTAGCATACTGATCATGCTCTTCCATCGTGGCATTGCAAATCCTGCTGCTGCAGGGTGCATACCCCACCTTGAGATGCATTCTGGTTTCACAGTCAAGATTGGATTTTTGGGAAAGCTGGAATTTCATGTTGTGGGTCAGTCATTTTACCAACAGCCTGCACCTAGGAAGGTGGGCTCAACAGTCAACTTTCCCAGTGCTGTGGGTAAGCTTTTGGATCGATGTCCCTGTTTAGGCTAAACTTTAAGTGGAATAGCTTAGTTATTTGTAATTAAGTGGCTAAATTGGTGATTTGTATTGTGACAGATACCATCATTTACTTCTCTCTTAAAGCCATTGGAGAAGAGGGTATTCCTACTCTCTTCCTTTAGGCGTGGGGAACCCTCTTCAACAGAGGGAACCTTGAGTTGGAGGCACAGAATCACTTACTTCTCTCCTGTGACTATACAGGAGCCTGATGCTTCAAATACAGGTGTCTGAGTTTGGCGTTGACATTTAAACAGTGCAAATACCATGCTTTGCATGTGCTTTCCTTACCCTCTGCATTTCATTTAAAATAAAATCTCTGACCATGAATTTCCACAGCCTAATAAAGTAATGATATGAACCAGACAGGGAACTGAAAATGTCACACACCTAATAATTTTCTTAAACGTTCTTTGTTGGTTGAGTAGAAGACAAGGAAAAGCCTTTAAAAAATAAAATAAACAAGAACAAATCAGACCTGAATAATACCTGCAGAATATACATCACTGCATATGGATTTTAGAAAGGCTAGTCCAACTGTTGTGCCCTCGAAGTCAAGCCCTCTGTAAGGAAGAAGAAAGGTGGAGTGAAATGCACTGATCTGTTATCGGGAAGCACGTCTGAAGTTATTGTCAGCTTTGTTAACAAAGCTGAAGGCTTTAAGCATAGGCTCATTTCCATCTCTGGTTTGCAACCCCTGGTTTAATATAATTAAGGATATACTTAAGATCTCTGCAAATCAGAAAACAAATGCACGTTTCATTTTAAATGTGTACTTGAATTCCATTGCAGTTAATGAGACTTAAGCACCTGTTTCAGTGTAAACTGCTTGATGAAGTGCTTTAAACATAGTAAAGTGCTTTGATGAATCAGGGCCATTGCACTTGAGCCACTGAGCACTGGTTTAGTTTGGCATTCTGCGTTTCACAGCCATTAAACTTCATGCCATGTCTCCTTTGATGGTAAGACTAAAGCGCTGCAGTTTTCAGGGCACTCAACTATTTTGTGACCAGAGCAGGAAAAGGGAGTGACTGAGGTATAACCAACGTCCACGTTGCCTCTTTTTGCAGGGATTCAGATACAAACATTAGACACTATGTCCTAGTATTATGTCCTAGTGGGTAATCCATGCTCCATGAAGCAAAGAAAAGCAAGACATCAAACCTGCATTTCATCCTTTTGTCCTATAATTAGTACAGCTCGGTATTGGAAAGCACGAAATCCAGTTTATTATAGATAGCATCTCGATGGGTTGGTGACCAATTTTTTAAGAACTCATTCCTCTAACCTATTTGGAAATGCAAGTAGGAAACAGAATGATACACACGTGATTAGCTGAGCATTGTCATTTCTCTTCCTCTGTAATAACTCTGATCGACGCCACTTTGAGAAGCTGTCTAGAGTGGAACCTGCCGCACGACTCAAGAAGCATTTATCATTATCTGTCCAGATTTCTAGGCCAATTAATGCCACGTGGATATTTATGGACTTATAAACCTGCAGTAGAGAAACAGCATTGCTGTAGTAAGGAAGTGTATTGTAAAGACTTCAGAAACACACTTATCCTGGTAATTATTCCATGTTTGTCGCTAGCAATATGGTCCACTCCAAGCCATGTTTAAGCTTTTCCCCACTTTGAATTTGCAAAAAAAATTAATCAGACCAGCCAAAACATGAAATCTTTTCCTCCAAGTTTAAACCTACTATAAAAATGGCTTTAAAACTTTGAAAATTCCAGCTGTATTTTTGAAGAAATTTGAATTTTGAAAGAAATCAAGAATCAGTTCATTCTTTTCAAAGAATTTCAATCATTCATTTTAACAGCTGCTAAAAAAATGAGGTATAAAGCCTTCTTTAACATCAATTGGTTTTATAGAAACCTCCTATCTGAAGGCAGAGAACAAGATAATATGGACAGATGGATTAGTTTGGCCAGGACTTGAAAATGGATGCAAAATGACTGCAGGGTGAAATAACATATGAGAATATGGCAGCATTTATATCTACTTTCCACTCACTTTGCCTGATACAAAGGAATACACAAGGGCAGTGTAATGGAGAAATGCTGTGTAGTCTCTATGGCTGTTTGTAGTGGGAAATATTGTGGACTGTAAGTTGTCAGTCTGAAATTGTGTTTCTGTTGGTTTTAGATATGTAATGGGACAGATTCTTACACATTTTTCCCAGCAGGTAGATTTGTTTCATAAATGACAAGGAAGCTGTCATTCTTTCTTAAATTTATTATTTCATGAAGCTTGCAATAGAAAAAAAATATACTTCTATTCCAGTTTCACTTAGCTGTATTTGCTCTTACCGTGTTGATGTAGTTGACTATTCCAAATATCCTTTGTCTTACAGCTTTAACATCTTCCTTATACTTCTTATACTGAAAAAGTAAATATAGGGTGTCAGGAACAGGAGAAGGAAAAAAGGTGATTTGTAGAAAAGAAAAGGAATACTTCACTGAAGACCACGTTGCAAGCCACACCATATCTGATCTATTTATTATTATCTTATGTATTTATTATTTTATCAGACAATATATTTCAAAGCCTGAAACAAAGAGACAGGACAAACTGTATTCACTGATGCTATCTTATTTATACTTGATTTTATAGAGATTCTAGATCAGACTTAAGTATCTAGACCTGCCTAGGATGACGGCACATCACCTATTTATAATTGAAATCAATTCCTTCTGCGGTGCTGAGGAAGTTTAGGTCTGATAGTGCAAACATGGATAGCTCAACTGTGAGCACGCAGTAGCTGTAAGGGTCAGATTTGGCTGCGGCTAGGATCACTCTCAGACTTAAAGGTAAGCCTGTGTGTTTGCAGGATTAGGCCCTTTTTAAATGTATATCTGTGTTTAACGTGCAGAACAGGTCAGTCACTGCATTGTGAGCTCCTCCCTGACCCTGATTGTTTCTTTTTGGTGACCTCCTTTTGCCACCTTTGCTGGTGGACCCAGTCTTCCAGGTGTTAACATGACACATGCAGTTGTGTCTGTGACCAGCTTCTGCAGATCCTGCAAAAGAAACTAGTTTCTTGGGGGTCAGGAAGGGCCAAGGTCCGAAATGTTGCTGGTGTGAGAGAGAAGGATGCTCAGATGTTCTCCCAACAACTGGTTCCCTGTGCCACATCAACTGACCATTGCTGTGGGGCCTAAAGGCCTAGAAAACAAATAGGAAACCTCCCCTGAGTTATAAAACAACTGATAAGGGCCATGTTTTCATCCCAAAAGACTTTTTTTTTTTTTTTTTTTCCTCCCTAGAAAAAGAACCGCAAAGACCCTGGTTGTGATGGGTGCCTTGCCATCTGTTCTGAATTCTTGTCATCTCCAGGTGGGATTTTCTAAATCATGTGATGTTAGGAAATCATATTCCTAATCAAAGTCTGTGGTAAAGCATACTTAGCACTGTAATTGTAATAGGAGCCCAGGGATATGAGTATTTGGAAAGGTCGCCTCTAAAGGGTCAAAAGAGAAATACCTGTTTCAGTACTCACCATAGCGTTGTCTGCAACTATGTAAGCTTCCAGATACTTTTTTGCTTTCAGATATGTTTTCATCTAAAGAAAAGATGTATTTTAAATGACTTTCAGGGCCTGTTTCAGTCTCAATCCTTTCAATTTCAAAACCATGTATTAGTTATCAGGGTATTTCTTTAGCTAAGTCATTTAGAATGGGACTGTCTCATTTTAAAAAATGATGAACGGTAGGCTAATTATTAAAAAGTATTTAGATGTTTTAAGATGCACATGGACACATGCAGGAGAGCTTAACTCAGGTGGTGGCTTTATTAACTTCAGATCTCTGAGCACTGGCACATTTTGATCTGGTTGTTTAAGACCTGAGCATGCTCCGCTGTTCACCATGCTTCTCTTCAGTAGGTGCCATCAGACAAAGCGGGACTTGTGCCAGTCACACAGCTCTCCTACAGTTTCAGCTTCTTTTTTGATTTGTACTTACTTCTGGATTGTTGCTTGATTTGAAGATCTTGGTGAGGTCATTTGAATCCTGTTCCCAGGTACTATTGATTACGCCACAGGTTTTTATGGACGTGTCTTCCAGTTTCTCATATTTATAGACTGCATGTTCTTCTCTGTCTGAGGTTCCCAAGGGTTCAATAAGGTATTTCTGACCATGGGTCTCAAAATATCCACTATGAAAATTTTCATTAGGTTAGACTGTGATCCTTTGAATCCACAGGCCAGAGTCAGGATAGCAACATTACATCAAACAGCATTTAGCACAAGCGTAAGGATCATTGCACACATTGATGCAATGCAATATGGTTTGGCAGCATGTGGGCAGAATATACAAAAACTTAAGGGTAGAAATCAAAGCTGCTGAGTCAATTGGAAGCTTTGGTTGATCAGGTGAGGTCTCTGAGCAGGAGACTGTCAGTCAAAAAGAAACTGGATTAGGAATGAAATAAATTTAAATTTGGGATTTTTGTGCTTGACAAAGATGATTGAAAAGTGAATTTCAGTTCAGTGGGGAATCAAAGATGTGATTTCATCTTTAATTGAGATGAAAAGCTGAAATATTGAAAGCAATTGAGAATTTTGAATAATTTTGATCCGCAAATGTCAAAATAAGCATTCTGTATTAACATGTAAACTTGGCATGCAATGCTGGATCTATTCACAAAGTCTGGATTTTGGCAAAACCCCGTTATCCATTGGGAAGATGTTGTGCTCCAGCTTCTCAGACTTAATGCCATCCTCTTGCCCTTTCACATTATGCCACTGTGTCTTCCATGATTAGAAATGAACAGATTTTTTTAACTGGTCTTTTTGTGCAAAAGATTGAACTTGCTGACCCTGTAACTGCTTTAGCACTGAAAATAACGTGACCTTCTGCTGAAGTGTCAATGCAGCTTCCTACAGCTTAGAAGCATCGTCCCTAGACATCCACTGAAAGCAACTTCAAACACTAGGCAATATGACCTGATCTGCTATGGAATCATTCATATACATCTATTTATATAGATGTTCCTTTGGCTTCTAATTTAAATGCTCTGGAACTGCAATAGAAAGGTAACTTCTCCTTTCTTTCCCTTTGCTTTATAAACTAGTTTCCTTGTAATCATGAATAAAAGAGAATATCCATTTATAGATATAATAGCTCTTAAGCTAGATATAGCTTAAGATGTAAATTGGAAAATTTAGCCTCACAGAGTATGTGCAGTCTGCTACTGTTACCTTTTGTGAACCAAACCTCCATCTTACCTTAAACCTTTGCAAGCGTTGATACTTGCTATTGAATCAGCATCATTTTGAATATAACCTTCATAGTAACAATGATCCTATTTAGAAAGAAAAAATACATTGTCAAATTGGGCCTTGTCTTATTGACTGCAATGAACTGGCCTGATGCCTTTAAAAACTTGGCTTTTATGCATCCCAGATTGATTTGCCTTCTCTTTCTCCAGTTTAGCCATATCTTCCTCACATTCTGTATTTTAAGAACATTTATGGTGATCTCAAACTTAAGTATCTGCTAAAAATGTGTGAAAATAAGAATATGCAGATTCACTGCTCAAAATTAAGCATTTACTGATATGCTCTGCTGAATTAAGATCCATTATTTTATTGTGGCAAAACTTCAGGGAAACACCCTTTAACATTAACCCAACAATTAAATGCATTAACTTCACTGAGATTAAAATACATACATTATATTAAAACATATGCTTAGGGGAAGAATGTTCATGACAATTGATTTAGAGATCTAAGTTCTAATGAGCAGTTCTGTGTTCAAAGAGAGCTCAAAGTCACTGAGGTATTGTGGAAAACTTTACCCTTAGTATTTTCCTTAGATTTCTTAATAGAGGCCTGTAAAATAGTATGCAAATCTGCATGCAGTGTGCCTTTTCTTTTCACATGGATTTTTGGTTTCACTTTACCATTTATTTAATCTTCCTTCCATCACAATGTGCCAACTTTCTCACAGTGAAAGAATCGGTCACAAAGTGAAAATTACTAGAGACAAAAAATGTTGGATTACTGTCCGTCTCCTAAGGATGCAAGAGAAACAACTAATGAGATGGTAATGAAGTATTCACAATGTAGGAATTCCCTGTTTAGCAAGCTGCATAGCCAGGCCTGGTTGAGATTATCTTTAACCAGATATAGGTGCTATTTACTTTTCACAGGATCCTTTCAGGGAGTGGAAGTAATTGGAGCAATCAGAGTTTGTCTCGGTTTTATAAAAAGCTACCCAGAATTCTTTACACATGCTTATTTCACCTGAGATCCTCCTGTTCCTGCTAATCACCCTATGGCAAAGATCGTTAGGTTTTGTATTCCAAATTGCATGTATTAAAACACATAGCACGACAGCGGACAAAATGCTTCAAGTGAAGGCTTTGTTGAAGAGCAACAGGATAAGTCCCCTGGGCACATAGTTAATTAAAAAATAACTTAGACAGTGATTTCCTTTATGCCTGTATCTGAGTAACTGATTTGTCATGGTTCAGAGAAACCACCTGGGTAACCTGTAATGGATTTCCTGGGAGCCTGGGTGGAAAGGGGAGCCAATGAGGGAATGTGTGTTTATCTGAATCCATGATCTCACCGAGATTAGTGTGTAGAAGCAAGTCACGGAGCTGTGCAACATGAGCAAAAAGTCAGGAGGTCCAAAGCAGTGCAATGCTTATTCTGACCTGGCTCCACTCCCTTTCCTCGTAAAAGAGAGAAATCCAGCTCAGAAGATGTGTTCATCAGCCCGTGAGCTGAAAAGTGCTTTTCTTTTTGAAAGCAAAATGTATGTCTGAGTCTTAACCGGTGTAAATCAGCGTAGCTCCACCAGAGTCGAGAATCATTCTCCCTTGTCCCTTCAGAGGCATCCTAAGTTTATAGTTCTTAGCACCTGGACTTAAAATCTTTTTTTTTTTTTCTGTCCCAGTTTGTGCTGTTATTTCGTGGACCTATGAATCTCTTACAGACCTCCTCAAGACTGCAAATATAGGGGAAAGAAAACTTTGTTTACTACCTTGATCTGAGGGCTTGTTGTTATTTGTCGACCATCATCTGAGTAAATTGTTTCAGTATAGTCTCTAGCTAATAGATGCCTGCAAAGAATAAAGTGCAGTTATTATTCAAAACACTTAAATTGGAGTAATCTAGAAAAGAGGCAATTATATAGCACACACAGCATTTAGGGAATTCAGGTTATTATTAGTATCAAAAGACTGGGGAAGCAAGGCTGCTGGGTGCGTAATTGTGCCTGTTCATAATACTTACTCAAACAAAAGGACGTCTCTAAAATAAGAACAAAATTAAAGTCTACTTATTTTATTGCTATAAAGTAATCTCTTGGTAGATCTGAAAGTAAATGTATGATTGCATATGCAGTACTGATCCTTTTTCTGGCCTCCAATTTGTGTAGTCATTTCCACCACTCCACAGTGGGTGTGAAATGGTACCGTTCTGTTCTGTCTGCCCAGTTCACCCTCGTTGATGATAAATAGCTTAAGATACAGGTCAGTGGAGAAGCTGTTTCACTTATTTCATGTGTGCCTGTGCATGCATATATCTGTATATGTGCACATGCTCACAGATACTATATTAAGATTACAGTAGCATATGTTTTTAAGATTGTCCAATCCTTTTGCTCACAGCTTTTTTATAACTTTGCTAACCCAAGCTTTCCCCTTTGTAGTCATTCTGTCTGAAGCTGATTTTTCTTTTATATCTATACAAAACTCTATTCTTGTGCACATATGTGTTCTGAACCTCAAAGGAGGACATCATATCTACAGAATAGATTACTGTAATTCTGCCACCACTGGGAGATAATGACTTTGGGTGTCTTGTTAACATACGCATTTGTGATTCCTTTTGAAGACCTGACCTGCAAGGCTCTGTGCACAGCAACTCCTATCCAGCATATCGCTTAAGAAAGGCTACAGCTCTGGCTTAAAGTTAGGCCAGAGCTGTAGTCCTGCTGAAGCCAGCACCAAACCAAGTCTCCATTCATTTCTATTTGGATAACTACTCCAAACTCCCACAATCCCATTTCTTTTTAAAGAGTGGGATCTAGCGCAATATAATTCCCCCCCTTCAAATATTAGGTTAAATTTAAACTGGGACAAACATTTAATTATAGTATATATTTAACATGAACTGATTATAGCATCATTGTATTTACACAGCCATTAGAAACACACCTATTAAAACAGACTTCTTTGATACCGTGTCAAATATTATGGTGAAGCCAGCAAGCAGAAAATCACAGCTGTGCTTTATTTCATGTTTGCTCTGTATAGTATTGGACTTTTTGTATGCTATGTTCCTGTAACAGTGCCCGCTGCTTCTCTATGCCCTCTGCATGGCCTGTTTAAGTGCTGCTAATCTCTTCAGCCGAGGAAGCGAGCTCTCCTCACTTTCAATTCCCATAAAACATCTTATGTTGGTGCCAGTATATGTTACATTATAAAAAGTCCAACGGCTGTAGTGTTAAGTTAGGGAGTGTTAGAAGCCTTATTATTGAAGATAATTGTATTTTTTATTACTATTTTCCATTTTTGCAGAGGTTACAGAGCCAACACAGACATCCCTGTTTCATGGATATTTTTCTTGTTTTTCTTCTCTGTAGATTCTACTAACAGAGAACAAATAAATGTAACCCAGAGACAATACACAGACATAGAAAGCTTGTAAACTAATCTGTAAACATTAAACATCCAGTGGATTTAGCCATTTAGGAAATAAATGGGAGAATAGAGTTACCAGGTTAGGCTAGTCATTCCGTCATAATAATGTCATATGCCTGCATAGTTATTTCAAGTTACCAAAGTAGCGACATGATGCGTCCTGTCCTGTCCTGTCCTCCTCTGCCCTTGGACTTGGAAGGTTACATTTACCAAAGTACCTCTGTCTCATAGGAAGGAGCCCAAGTCCTGTTTCTTTGCATCCTGAGTGCTCTACAGAGCCACTTACAGTGAGGGATAATAGTTCAAGCAAAAAATTGAACTGAACCTACTTATTTTTTTTTAGGTGAAGTATGACTTCCTCTCCGTTGGCTTTGATTCCATACTCCATCGTGTCATTGTATTTTGTCTGTAAACAAATTTAAGTGTTAGAATATGGACTGTTATAATTTCTGGCCTCGCTAAGAGCCTGCTCTTGTTGAGTTGCCAGCTACATTCTTTTCCTCCTTCCCACCAAGAATAAGCAGCCTGGCTGTTCTAGAATAAGCAGGAGCTCACTTTGTTTCATAGTTAATTAGAGGAATAAACTGAACCTTGAAAATGCATTCTTACAGTCATAAACACACATCCAGCATATTCAGGAAAGTGCTGAAGTGCATGCTTAACTTCAAAAAGTTTAATAATTCTACCTTGAAGTATGTAAAAGCATGCTTAGTTTTAAGCATTTGATTTAACTTGCTTCAAATTAAAATATCCGTAGTTTACTCAAAATCTGAGTAGTATCAAAAAATACATCTGTGCAGAGGTACAAGCATAGAAGATCCACTAACCGCATATGGGTACTTCCCTACCTACCTACCCAGCACCCGTCACAGCCTGTCTTTGCCAGACATGAAATCGATGTTGTACACATCCTCTTTAGGGCTCCAAAGTCTCTTCCGCTTGAAAGCCAAGGCTACTCTGACTCCAGAAAAGCTTCCCCATCTCCCTCCCCATCCCCTAAAATAAGAATTCTCTCTTTTAATACCTCTTCATTGTTTCTTTCTGCATCTCTTTTATGTATTGTGTGCAATTTCTGTGGATAAACTACTTCGTATTGCTCAACTCCAGGTAATTTCTTGCTTGTGCTCCCTAGGGAGAAACAAATGTATACTTATGCAAACACAGTATTAACTTTTTAAAAAAGCATATTTTGCATCTGTCAGGACTTATTCTTAGGTCCTGTGTATTCATCCATCTACTGCACCACTCATTTCTCATGTATTCCCTGCGCTGGCTCTGGGAAATGCTCATCCGGTGGGCTAAGCAGTCACCCCCCATTATGTGATCTAACATAAGGTTTGTTATCCTCTGATGTTCACACAAGGTGACACACCTGGCTATTTCTAGGTGTCAAAATCTTTTATGCAATTCCCTCAGGATTTCTTTTCCCAGCGGTAGAGGTTTGTTGTACCAACATGCTAAGCCAGCTGTGCAAGGTGCAACCTTGGCCTTTGCATTCTGCAGACGACCTGAATTAAGTTAATGGTTCTGCGAAATTAATGATCTCCAAACTCTATCACATGACGATGTACAAGGTAAGATTGCCTCCAGATAGGCAAGTAAGTCTGTAGAGTTCACCACGAGCCTGGAACAAACCTAGGTTTCTCCTTTAGAAAGGTTTTCGGCTAGTCTCACATAAATACTTCCTGGCAGTCCTCCAACAGACATGCTCTACCTATTGAATCAGATCAAGGGTGATTGCATGCTTGTGACAGCAGGACTGCGAAGGCATTTGAACCAGGCTAGGTAAAAGAATAGGAGATAGACTACTGTAGGAAATACCATACTGTAGGAAATATGATACTGTAGATAGACTAAGTAGGAAAATCTTGAAGGTGGTAAGGAATCCAGATTAAATGACTCATAACCCTTTTTTACTTGGCTTGTTTGTGAGAAGTGCTGTGTGTCTTCAGTGGGCTATAGAGGACATTTTGGGGAAATATACTGCTAATGAAGAGTGCTTTGATTTTGTTTTCTGTTTCCAAGCATGAGTGATTTTTGACAAAATTGTATTTGTGAGCCTGTCTTGCAGAGGTGGTCAGTACATGTTGCATCACTCGAAGTTAATGAGAGCAGCTGATAGCATTTGGGAAAACGGGGGGTCCTACAAGTGACACGTTCATTACCAGCAATGCAAGTCTAGGTCTATATGCCTCTTAAGCTCTTTAATCTCACTCAGAAGGTCATTTCACCTGAATGGACAAATTCTCGAGGGCTCAGCACTAAACACTAGAACCTGTATTAAAAAGAAAAAAAGAAGAAAAAGTGCAACTCCCATTTTAATTGTCTGCCTTGAAGCCAGATTTTTACAAGAATGTGGCATCCAATTACTGTAATTTTCTGTATCTGCAACAACAGAGCACATGCTCATGCAAATTGTTCCAGTAAAATCAATAGATTAATTCTTCATAACTGGCTTACTTGATTAAGCCCTTTCCAAAATTAATTGCAGAATAAACTCGGCTTGGCCTTATCTGGACAAGGTTGAGTGCTGTAGAGAAGGACACAATGATGTAGTAGTAATAAGCCCTAAGAAGTTACCTTGCATCAGCTGAGCAATTGCACAGTACACAGAAACTATCCGTGTGCACCCTGTTAGCAAACAACGAATGCAAGTTTGCTATTGTAAATAACAATGATGTGTTAAATTTTATTTTAAGCAAGTGGGTTTTTTGACTTTTTAAAAATCTTTTATTTTGCAGGCTTACCCTTTCCATGAGCTTAAAGTATGCTCTCATGCAGTGACCAAAGTAATATTTTAGGCCTCTGGAAACTGAGTTCTGTGCCCCAATTTTATCTATCCATTCCTTGAGGCAGGCTCTGTTTAGAAGGCAGACTGTAGCCCAGATAGTGCAAATTTAGGCTGGATTTGAACAGGGACTCAGAACTAAACTTGACTTTTTCCTGCAGTGCGATACAGGTAGCATTTCGAGGAAAACAGGTTAGTTTTGTTCTGGATTAGAGGCAGCTTTTCAATCAACTCCGTACACTACCTTCATCTTGCTTTAGGCATTATCTCGAGTTAGGAGCTTTTAGGAGGAAAGAGATTCCTTGGGCTTCATTGAACAGCTACAAAAAGTGCCAATGAGGAACAAATAATCATGTAATTTTCCAAGCAACCTAAACCAGGAAGAAATACCATTATAGTGAGGATTTCATTGATAATGAAAATTTGTTTTTATCAAGAGATGAGATATATAACACCTTAAGCATTTGAAACGTGTGCATTTCCAGATATCCTGTGCAGCTAGTGAAGTCACAAAAATACAAATTACATGTGTAATTATGTATACAAAACCTGTGCATGCTTGTGCATGCCACCTTCTGAAAAAATCTCTTCCCTGTTGGTATGAATTGAAAGAAACAATGCACGTGGAAAGAAAATGTGTGGTCTGTTAAGGATAAGTCATATGAATTTCTCTGCTCACAACCTGAGATAATAAGGGTGCTAACTATTTTAGTTCGGGTAATGTCATTAACAGGATTCAAATAAAACTCTCTCCTTTAATTGCCAAAGTGTCGTCAGTGTGGTAAGTTGTCCCAATTGGATAAACTCTCTGATCACTTGCAGAGGAAGCACTTTCTTAATTGGCTCGCAAAATGAACTTGTTCTGAATCTTTAGCCAATCTGCGACCAGTTTTCATGCAAGTAAATATTTCTCTGACTAGAGAATTTAAAATAATTGCTTTGAATGGTAAAAGAAAAAAAACCAGACTCCCTAACTTCAGCAATAACATTTTCTTCAATTACTTTTATTTGCTTTTCTTCAGTATTATCTGCAGGTTAATAATTAAAAATTCATAAAAGCTATAGAAAGTAATCTTATAATAACCATTTA
Organism: Apteryx rowi; assembly: GCF_003343035.1. Classification (NCBI taxonomy): domain Eukaryota; kingdom Metazoa; phylum Chordata; class Aves; order Apterygiformes; family Apterygidae; genus Apteryx; species Apteryx rowi. Next base: position 1,055,411 of record NW_020450827.1, on the reverse strand, counting down.
TGAAAGAGGAAGAAAAATAAAAGGACTTACCTTGTCGCAGAAAACATAGCCAGACAACCGAAACAAGAAGTTTATTAGTCATCACAGCTGCGCTTATCTAGCAGTGGTCTCTTTGGGCTGGGGAAGTTTGGTTCGCAGCCTTGTCTGTGTTTTAAGCTCTCCTCTCTGGTGCAGTGAATGGGAGCGAGTGAGTTGTTCAGCTTTATTCTTGTTCCTATATGAGGAAGTGTTTACTGAAGGTGTTGCACAATTTTCAAGTCACAAAGTGTTACAGCAAGCGGAAGTTCCTGCTGGTTAGTTAATGTCACACGAGTTGTGATATATTGATTACTGCTTTGAAATAAGTTATCCAAAACTGCTCATCAGAGGAAAAATAAGAGATTGGCTTTGTCCTAATGTTCTCTTTATTTAGTCTGGCCACTGAAAAGTTAATATCGTAACAGGCACTCGCAGTGCACGACACCCTTCCTACGGCATGTCAGCGTTTGAACGATGATCATTTGTCCATTTGAACGTGTAAAAGCAGGATGAAAGCAGGTGGATGCTGGCAAGCAGCGGGCACCGCTGGCGGCACAAGGAACGGGAACCTTTTCCGGAGGGCTGGGGTATCATACGGGCAGTCGGGGCAGCGTTACCCGTGTGGCTCCCTTCCTGCTGATCACCATTCAATCTGGGCGGAAGGGCAGGGTTTAGAGCACCAGTAAAGGTACAAGTAATGCTGAGTCCGTGAATCATATCTGTAGTATGAACAGCGTGCACGTCCTTTGCTGCCCCTTCCACCTTTATTAGTAATGTTTGCTTTAAGTTCCTGTGACAGATGCCTAACTAAAAGGGGATGTGAACAAGTGAGTAATAAAAATATCTGTTAAATAGAAGTCTGAATGTCTAGGTAGAAACTTATCATATTAACTTTGACAGTTGTAATAAAATAGTACTATGCCCTTGTTGGGGCCATAGCTATATCAAAAAAGAGCTGTTTCATAGAAGCACGGCTATTTTCATGTGTTAGAATAGCTATTACAGAGTAAAGACCACAGAACTGGATTGGATCGTACTGTATACTCTGTCTGCAGTATATGAGTATAAATTTATATTGGCTATACACATTACACGGTAATATATATCATTCATTACATTCATTTAGAAATATATATATGTGTAAATATAAATCTGCAGGAGGATGTTTACTGACATAACTGAGTCACAAAAATTCACATTTCTATTAGAAATAATTATCCAATAAAACTTATAAATGTATCTCAGGTACCTGTTGAGAAGTTCTGATTTTTGAACATTGAAATTTGAAATGGTAAGAACAAACTATTCCCCTTAGGTTTAATTAGCTCTTCTTTACAAAGATAAGAACATATTAATAAGACCATTTGCTAATTCTTCAGACATTCTGGGAGAGGTCGGGTGCTATCAACCAGCAGGCTTCGAGCTTTCACTAAGTATAAAATGGTACCAATCAATAACAATTTATGTCCAATGCCAATTCCAATAATAAATTTATGTGCAAAGCTGGTAATTTAATAGTAAAACTTAATTCTAAAACAAAGGCCTAATTCTCTGTTTCTCTTCGCTTTGTTTAGCCGTTACACTGAGGCAAAGTGATTATAAAATGGGTATAAAATGCTACTGGGTAGAAGCAGAGGAGCTTCACCTCTTGTTGCGTTTGCTTTGCACTGCTGCGGGCGGCCCAGGCCGAGCGCAGGATAGGTGTCCTCTCATCCGCTGTGGGCGTAGGGCACCCGAAGTGCATCGCTTCGGATTCGGTTGCTCTGCGGGATGTGGGGCTGGATGCCTGTGCTCGGAAGAGGGCCCTGAGCTCAGATAAACCCTCTGCTTTGCTTTCCCTGCTCTCTAGCTCCTGCTTCTTCCCTTAGTATTAGAGCTTTGGGGTTCATTTAGTCTGGCTCTTTGGAGGCTGTGGCCTCCGCTTTGGCAGTAGCAGGGCATTTTTACAGGGCATATGGAAGTGTAAAATACTCGTTCACATAGTAAGTGTAGCCCAGACACACTATCTGGGCTCTGAGCCGGCTCTGAGATGTGCTAGCACAAACACTGTGTTCTTCCAGCATAACATTGGCTGCGAAAGGGCTCTGCAATTGCTTGCGAGTCCTTGGAGCCCAAATCAGTGGCAGGAAAAAGGTCTGAGAGAGGAAAAGGGCATCTGTTTGCCACAGCCTTCGTGACTGGCCTCAAAGCCCTTCTCCGCGGACGGGCTGGAACCCAGCAGTTCTGGTGACTTGTGGCAACATCGCCAGAACCCAAGTCAATGTTCCTCTGTTTCTTTTTTTTTCCTGCCTGTATGACAAGACTAATTCTAGCTAGCGCTGTGCTCCACCAAAGGGCACCGTTAGAGGTGGTCCTTCAGCTTCCCTCGCTTGCGCTGGGAGCCGAACCCTCTCTGGACAGGCCTGTACACGCTCTTTGGTAGCAATGTCTTTGGGGTACTATAGCTTGGTGACCGAGCGAGCTTGCTTTCTATAAGAAAAGTTGCATGCCAAACTGAACAGTTTTGCCACCCCAAGTTGTGAAAGAGTGCTTCAGGCAAAGGGTTCATGAAGCATCGTTGTGAGTGGGTTCAATGTGCCCCTGTCAAGGCGTCCGTTTCAACCACAGCGAGCAGCAGAGAGGGGCTGGATAATGTAATTTATGTTAGTTTCTTTCTAGCTCTGCAAAGAAAAATCTTAATGCAGAAGGTAGGCATTTTATTATTTTAAATGTTATAAATGAAAAGAAGCAGTGTGTTCTTGGACCACCTCTTTGCCTTACAAAAATAATTAAGAAAAGTAATTATGAACAACTGTTTTTAAAAATGAGCGGCTGCCATCCCAGCATTTATCTCAGTTCATTTGCTCTGTGTCACATACTTGAAAACCAGGTACTGACGCCACTGATCTCCTAAGCTGATGTTCTTAATAAGCTGTGCTTTTGAACCCTGTATAAGGAAGAGTTATGTTTCTGAATGCACACAACGTCCCAGCAAAATGCCAGCATTAGGAAGGGAGTGTGATGCGGTGAAGGCCTTTGGTAGAGTCGAAAGGGATTTGGATGTGACCTCTGTTTGTGAATTGAGAAACATTTAATGATTATGCCCTTGCTTCAGTGACTCCTTAATAGTCTAATTGTAGCTGCTTCTTCCATAGGTGATCCAGGAAGTATCCATCCAGAGAGATCTACTTAGCTGACAGGAGAGCTACCTCTGACTTTCTGAAACCTCTTAACAACCCTGCAAAGGCGAAGTAAGTAATTGCCATTCCTGTGTGGGTAAAATTGAATGACAAGTTTGTTCCACCACTTATTTCCATAACTAGAATGATGGTGGTTTTTCTACTCAAAACCTATCTGCTTGGTTATAAGAGGGAAGGGAAAAGGTGAAATTTTCCCCTACACTAAGGGCCTACACAAAACCTGCCTGTGTGAGATTAAAATGAGTATTAAAAGTAAAATGATAGTTTTATGCTAGGGCACTAGGCTGGGCTCAGGAAAAATCAGGGTTTGAATCACTTGTGCTACTGCCTTATCCTAAAGTTAGGTCACTTTGAACAAGATTTTTAAAGGTATCAATGCACCTAATGGAGATTTTCAAGACTGTCTGACCAATTTACATATCTGTTTCCCCTGTACTTCAATGGACATAAGGACCCTAACCTGCACAGGTGCTTTGAAAATCCTCCTGGACATTCATCTTTATTTTATTCACCTAGATACTGTTGAAAATTTCACTCTAAATCTCTTTATGCCTCCATTCCACATTTGTGCATTAAGGATAACATCACCTGGATGTTTAGGGGCTGTTGTAGGAATAGGTACATGAAAGACTGGAATATGTTGAGAAACAACAGTAAGGAAGACCCATATAATTGTTACAGACAGAGATGAGCAGTTGAGGGATGATGTTCTGTTCCTTCATGTATCTCCATTCGTTCCCTTCTGCCTTTCCCTCATCCAAACCTGAGACATTTTCAGCAAATAGTTCAGCAGTTCTGCCCCTTAGCAAGGAGAAGAGCGTCCACATCCTGTTCCTCCTGGGAGCACTTTCAGGGAAAGGATGTGGCATTTCACACTCAGCTGCCACCAGACCAACCATGGCTCTATTGGTTCGGCTCAGATAGTAACCTCCCTTCCGTCTTCCTCCATTTTCTTTTCCCAGAGTTTCAACCCAAGCCAGCTTGCAGATTATTTTTCTTTGACATACAAAGAAAACCATGTGGCTTTTGCATCTGAGTTCCAGCCCTACTCTCCTGTTTGCTTCCTCTGTCTATTCTCAGCTGCATTCCAGTCTCCCCACAACCTGCCTGCTGCTTGCCAGTCCAGGCCTTTCCCCTCCATTTTCAGGGCTGATCCAAAACCCATTGAAGTCAACAGAAGACCTTCTATTGCTTTCCAGGGCCTTTGGATCAGATTTACAGTTCCTCTTTAAAACCAGCTCTTTACACATAAAGCTTTTTCTTGTGCTGGCCTCTGTTGTCTCACACATTCCCAGAGTGAATTATCCTTCTTTTCCTTAGCTACTGGTCTTCAGTGCTTTGTCTTTCTTCTGTGCTGGATTTCAGTTAAAGGATATAATCAGCTGGCTGCTTTAGACCTACTCAGAGTAGCTGGGAAGTTGCATCCTTTCAACTGTTAACTGCCCACTCCTCAGCTTATGTGCAGCACCTGGCTATGTTTGTACTGCTAGTCTTTAACATAAGGTAAAATACTTTTACCAAAACTGTAACTGAAACTAACTCAGTAAGCACCAGCCAGTTTCTTTCCGAGTAGCTCTAATTAGATCACAGACTTTCATCTGATCATGGCTAAGGAAACCTCATTACAAACTTTTTACATCTTGTCATCCTTTTGCCTTGGAGAAGATCACAGACATATATGGTATGCAACAAAGACATATATGGTATGTGACAAGCGTTATTTCCATGTTATTTCCTCCCTTCTTTCCTTCCCCTTTCTTCAAAATAAAAGACAAAAAAAAATAAGTTACTTCATCATCTTTGCATATCTCTTCTACTTGTTAGCTGCATTTTGCTTGATTCTCCTTCACCAGCATAATCTAATGCAGACTGTCAATAGTTAACTCAAGGTTCAAGAACTTCTGATATATTTCTCAAGAACCACTGACATTTCATAATTTCTCTAAATGATTTGAAATGATTGTTACTGAAAGTTAATGCTGCTTGGAAAATATATACAACCCTATTTCTGGTTGTGTTGCATGTTATACTATTGTGTGCACATGTACAAGGTGTTTAATGCTTGCCATCTCTCTAGCATGAGTGACAATGCAGATCATTGTGAATTAAATGCCGTCATCCTTTTTTTTTTTTTTTTAAGGTTGTTGTTTTTTATATTATTTATATTCTATTATTATTTATATTATTTATATTATTTATATTCGGTTCTGGCTGAATTTTACCAAAGGACAGGAGAATCGTGCATGCTCTGACATGGTATCCAGCGCAATACCCTGCTGGCTGGCACACAAAGGATGAAGAATTGGTCACTTCTTCAAGCTGAGTTTTGGGAGGCAGAAGGCACCACCCTAGGCTGTGGTCCAAGCCTACTAGCCTATGTGAGAGAGCAGTACAAGGCAGTGCGTGTGCATGACCAGGGATGGGTGTGCATCTCGTGTCCCCATGAACCAAACCTGATCTTTGACTGTTCCCTCCCTCCTTTGCCACCGTGTTGCCCATGGAAGGCCTTGCACCTGCCAGCCCTGCCTGCTGCCCTGCAGGTTGTATCACAATTGAGCCTTTCAGCTCAACTCCTTTCCCTCATGGGGAATTTGGAGAGAGCTGGCAAGAGATTCAGCTTTTTTCTGGCAAACAAGAAGGGGGAAGCAGAATTATTTTACCTGGATGACCTGTCACAATGTCTCCAGTTTGATGGGCTCCAGTTGCTTCCCACACACATAGAGTACATAGCGAACATTTTATTAAGCCATCTCACCTCTGCGCTTGAGGCAAGAACATGAACAAAGAAGCAACTGTCCAACCTGAGCTACCTCTGCAGCAGGAGATTTTTCCTGGCACAGGAGACTTGATGTAGTTACTGACAAAGAGCTCCCAGTGTGGACATGGCTGTCCACCAGCCAAGCTGTGCTTTGTACCAGCATCGCAAAGGTGCCTTCCTTTTGAGTGAAACAAGCCATACAAGTAACAGGCACATTTGTGTCTACATCAGCGTGCTCTGTCTGGCACAGCCATATCTTCATTACCCCAGTCATCATCATTATGTGGTACAGACTATATATGACAAACAGTCTAGACTTTGATAGCCAGTACAGCTCCTCTGTCTCTAACCTAAGATTTCTTCTTAGCCCAGTCTGCTGCCATGAAAGAGCAGTGGGTTTTGCTGTTCATTTTTTAGTAGCTGCTTTTTGCCTTTTAATGCCTTGATCCATTCCTTTTGATTATTATGACATTTAATGTGCCTATATTGCTTTCTCCTCATAGCTGTAAGAAAAAGATACAAAGCAGGAAAAAAACAAACCCATTAATGACCTCTTTGGATTAGCCCTAGACTCTGTGATCTCAGCTATGTAACTCAGCAAGCAATTCAGTATCTAACAAATCCACGCTGATGCAGGGTAGCTGAATCCACTTCTAAACCAATGGAAACAAATAGAAGAGACATGTGGAATTAAGCATGTGATAGTCTCTCTGCTGTAACCCCCACAGTCATGTGGGGAGTCACCTTGTGACACCGTGGGAAATGCTGTGACCTACAATGAACAAGCTTTCATTTTGAGATGAAAGCATGTACACAGAGGCTGTTTTTTCAGGGTAGCTGAGGAGGGGATGGACTGCAAGTTTATGCTGTATTTTACTTGCAATAGCTTACTTGTATGTTTGTGCTCTGAGACCATGGAAGAGGAAGGCTAGTGAGGAGTAGCTGCTACACAGTGGATTGCACGGCATCTTCCACTGACGACTTCGTGGAAATGCTTGCTGTGATGAATATATGAAGTGGTGTTTGCATTTTGCTTTCTGTGTGCAAAGCTTCCTCCTTTTGCTTCCAGCTACTTGTGAGTCACAAGCTGAGAGAACCATGGCAGATACTTTATGCTATACCCTCAGCTATCTCTGGAGATTTTGGAAGGGCTGTCTACTACAAAAATGACCTCTTCCCCATATGGGTCATGAGACAATTCCCTCCATCCCTCTCGACTGCAGCCTTTTATAATTACTTATGGCCTTTCTAATCTTTTTCAGTCTGTCTGTGAAGCAACAGACAGGGCTGTGAGTGACCGCAGACATTCTTCAACACTTCTTGCAAAATAAAAGAGCCTCTGAGCAGGTGTAAATGGAGCAGGTGCTCAGTTAAGATCTTCTTACACTGCCCTCTTGTTGTATACTCTGTTAAAATAAGAAGATTCTGGTTATCTGGTTATTCTGGTTTTATGGCAGAAAATTGCTGTCCAGATGAGTCATCTATAAAGAAAGATGTCGTAACTTGATGGTCAAGAAGGTTATCTTTTCAGAATACTCATTTTCAGAAAACTTCACCTTTTACATTGCAGGACAGTGCTGAGACAGCAGGATTTGCGAGGGTTTCTTTCTGAAAACATCTGGCCAGAAAGCACACTAAAAATAGACTGGATTCTCAATAGGCCAGAGAAAGTGTGCCCCATTGTAGTAACCTCATGTAACCTTCTTTTCATCTAACAATTTGGAGTTAGAGTTTTTGAATAATAATATTACCTTTCCTAACACAGAGTCTTTGAAATATCATGCAGTATCTTATATAAAGAATAATACTGCAGTGCTTTCAGACCTAGGAGAACTAAGCCTGAGCCAGAAGAAGCATCATGTTTAATGTCTGTGACATGCTTAGGCCTTAATTAGACAGGGATTGTAAAAGGACAGTAGTGAAGTTCTGTCTGTTGTACTAACACTACTTGGCTTGTTAGCCTTGGCCTCAGTTTTGTTCTCCGTTACACCACGAATAACTTTCGACCTTTAGACATGGTGCAAGGAATGGAGTGGAGCACTGTATTTATCTCCATGTGCACTATGATTCCATAAAAACAGGGTCAAAAGCAACAAACCCAACCTTCTGGATCAGATGTATACCTTTAGGATTGTATGAAACTGAGCTGCAAATTGTCGATGAGGTATCACACCTTGAGAGGGAATATGGACACTTTCTAGTTAGGGCAAGATGTTGGTCATTTGTTTTTTCATATTGTTTTTATATGTGCAACTTTAATGAAAACAACAGAGCCAAAAAAACACTGACAAGCTGGAGCATCTGTGGGCATTTTGGCTACAGGGGATTGTAATGCTTGAACATGCTGTTTCTTTACTTCCCACATTGTCCTCCATTAAATTGACCTTGAAAGTACTTATTTGGTATTGCTGACAATAGACAGCCCCTAGTTGGTGTAATAAGATAGAACAACAGCTTGAACTGTACTGTTTCCTCGAAGATGGATATCTTTTCTGCCTTTGGCCTTATTCAAATCATCTTGTTTTGCTTATCTAAACTGTTCTGCATACCTCAGCTGCTCAAGCGGTACTTGAGCTCTTTCTTAGGTAGGAGCGTGTTAAGGATGTATCTGAAATGCTGTAATATGTTGGGGACTCTCAGTCTCTTGGCACTTCTGGTGGGCATAAGGATGTGTGAAGGGTGTTCCTTGCAATCCTAGTGTTGAAGGGTCGAATGTTCTTAGAATGATATTTCTCCTGGGATGATTCCACTGGAGCCATGGCAAACTAGGGTGACTAGACAGATGGGGACAGCAAAGCCATTGCTCCTCTGGGTATATGAAGTACAAGAAGTGAGGGCAGTGCCAGAAGCCCTCTATGATATATGAAGACACAGCTCACTTCTGAGAAGGGATGAGCATTTCTAACAACAGCAAGGTAGAAATTATAAATGTCTGTGTTTACCAGGGCCTCATCCTGGTAGACCTGAGGCGCACACAGTCCTGCCAACTTGCATGATTTTATCAAGAATCTCAACACATTTATTGCTTTTCCTAAAGTCTTGATCCCTGGAGTCATGTGAATAGTTCACAGTCTTGGCTTATGGTTGTGGCTGTTGTTGTTGTTGTTATTATTATTATTTTAATTAAAAAAAAAAAACAAATTTCTAGGCCTCAGGAGTCCAGAAAATGCTTGAAAGCATGAACCTGAGCAATGTAAAAGTGAGAAAGCAAATAAAAAGATTTTCAAATGCATTATTATTTTATTTTAATTTCATGGTTTTTTTCTGCTATTTTTTTAGGCCTGGCTGATGGTTTTGAATGTTTGGAATTGGCAGCCCTGATCTGAACCATTTCCTTCTGCAAAGAGCCTGTGAGCCATAAAAAGAAAAAAGGTGAATGAAAACATATATTTAATCCTGTTTTGTAGATACAGTACTTTGGAGGGATTGGGACTAAGGACTCGTGGTCTCGCAGGAAGTCTGTAGTGGCATAAAGAACTGATTCCAAATCTCCTAATCCCAATCTACTCTGCAGAAGAGTAGCTTGGGTTCAGCACTGTGCTCATGATGCTGTGTGGCTTCTAGGCAGCTCAGAATAAGCTAGCGTAAAAATATTGAAAGTAAAAAATATTGAAAATGGCCCTTGAGAGGATATGAATGAGCAGAGCTCCGGGGATTTTACCATGGGGGTGGGGCAGTTTTTATCAGCAGAGTTCAAGGGCCCAATATGCAGTTCAGTAAGAAGTTATCCCTCTGACCAGTAGCAACCCTCTTCTTGTAATGAGGAACTCATTTTGTGTGGATCGTGTTTCTCCTGCCACCCTCTGCACACCCTGTGCAAGGGAGGGGCTCCGGGCCTAGCCGGGAGCTAACAAAGGCAAAGCCCAGTGTGGTTGTTTATCTGCTCTGTGCACTATTGTCTTTGATCAGATAAGCCGTACGGTGAAACCCTTCCAGATCCAAACCAGCCAGAAAAAAGTGAGATCACAGGCTGCGAGACAAGCCCCAAACCTCTCAGGTTTCTTCTGTCCCAGGTATGTACCTGCCCCGTCAAGTCATATGATAGGGGACTGGCTCCCATTCCCATGGAGAGATGCCTTCTAGTTGCGCTCCGGTCAAAGGTGTGCTTCCTGCCTGCATCAGGACCTTACCCACTAAGCAGGGCAGCCTGGCGGGGGTGGTGGTGAGGGGGTTGGAGGAGTCAAGTATCAAGAGGAAAAACTGCATCTGCCGTATAGGAGGTAGGTTGTGGCTCTAATGCTGCAAACACATGAGATACAGGCTGAGCTGAGCGGACCAAGGGGCAGGAGCCAAATGTGTGAAGGAAACTTTTGGTGTATGAGGCCTGGCAGGTTGGCAAACTCCTGCCTTCACTTTCCGTAACCACAGCTCAGAACAGAGGCAACAGGTTAGTCCGTTGTCCTAACCTGTCCGTACTCAGTGTATGAATGTTAGCTAACTCAAAATTTACTGAGTTGCATTTATTTTTCTTTCTTAGCTGGAATGTGGCCAGCCTTTAATTGGTGTCATTCAGCCAAAACTTATTTACCGCCTTTTCCTGGTTTCCGTGTGACTTTTGGCCTCTTAGAGTATTTTAATTGGAAGCAAAGTAAAGACTGCTTTAAAATTATATTTGTATGAGAGAAGTTTTTAACCATCCTGTTTAAAAACTACATTTGCTGAGTGCCAACCCAAACGTATGCAGGTACATTAAATAGAAAAGGTCCTTTCAAATTATTACCTGCAAAAGGTAAAATTCTGAAAATTAAATCATGTAAAATAAACTTCCAAATGCACCTAGTGGCAACATTTAATTGAAAGTTAGTCCTTTTTACAGAATACCATATACATTTACATTTATTAGCTGAGCATTTTTGAGCTGCTAATCCACAGTTTCCTGTTATTATTGCTGTTTTAATCCTCAGAAAACACTGAAAACTATTTTTAAAGAACAGACTTGGTTAAATAATTCATGAGAAAAGATAGCAAACAGCAGTAATGTGCACACCAGATTAGCACAGCTCACTAGCACTATTGAAATATTTTATATTCTCAATGGAAGTAGTTACAAGGTTAATGCTGACAGATAGTTACCATCAAGTGGCTCTTGTCATGGTCTTTCCTTATACTGTAACAGCTCTCAGCTTTGGTCAACTTTTTATAAGCTACCTACTCTCTCACTTAATTTATCTGAGGTTCTGACAGCACTGATAATATCGGTAAAGATTCCCCAAATCCCTACAGTATACCAATATGGTATTAGCAGTGACTTAGATTGGCAAATAGCATGGCAGAGAAATTAGGGTGTTTGCTAACGCTGTTGAAATGTAGGCATAAAAGCATTAGTATGGATGAGAAATAAAACCTAAGGAATTCCTTTTCCACTGCCTCAACTCTATTGAAATGAGGGGATTGCTTTAAATTTGTACTGCTGCAAAGAAGTGATGGGAGACTGACTGATGCATTTCACTAAAGCGGTCAGGTCAAGGATGTGCCAGGATTCATGTTGCAGGAACATCTGAGCATGGGAATGTGGCTGAACGTGGCAGCCATGCCAGATCCCTATGTGTCCTAGCTCCAGGCATCAGTATCCCTAAACTGGGCTGCGCCCTGGGTTCGTACTGCCTAGGATGAACAACCAGCATCAGCCTTTCACGCGCGGCCTGGGTGCTATTGCAGTCAGTATTGCAGCCTTCAGGTGCAGAGTTATGGGCTTTGGCTCCTGCTCACAGATGAAAGAAGAGATCTTTAAAAAATTAAGTTCTGCTGAGTGTTTGAACATGTGGCCCCTCACCTGAGTCTTCATTATTCAAGCGTTTAGAGTTTTGATTTGTGTGTGTATGTAGGTAAGAGAGAAAGAGAATGTGCAGAGGAACAGAGAAGGAGATTACAAAATCTTTAGGTAAATATGCCATGTAGTCACTGCTTTTGTGTGTGGCAATTTCTCTAGTGGGTTTAGTTAAATATTTCCAAGTTCCTTTCTTAAAATAAGTCTGGTAAGCTATTTTTGAGCTCTGATCTGCTGCCTAGGAAAATTAATGTTTTTTTTTCTCTTTTTTTGTTTTCAATCGTAAAAATTTGGGAAGGGCATGGTAACCTTGGAACCTTGCTAAGATACTAATCTGGAGCCAAATTTAGTTTCATAAAACTTTGGGGAGACATTTTTTAAAAACATTCTGTTTTCTTCTGAGCACCCTAGCCTTAGTCAATTCTGTGCAAAAAGTGCCAGAATGTTCCAAGAAATGCTGATTTTGCAGTATTTCCAAGCTCACTAGTGCCATGAAGTAGTAAAACAAAATTCATGAGAAAAAAACCTTACAAGATTTCCAGAATAAGAGGTTTGGTATACAGTTGCCCAAGTATTCTACTGAGTGAACACCCTAATTTTTAGGGACTTCTGTCAACTATAGAACAGAGTAAGAAACTGACTGAAAACCAAACACAATGTTTATTCACGTTAAAGGCACCCAATAAGATTCTTGGGTGAGTCCAATAACGACATGAATAAAACTGGAAAAACACTTAAAATCGAACTAAGTTTTTATGAACTGCAGTTTTATTTACTATCTATTACATAAACAACTTGTATGGCCTTATTTGATCAGCATACCTTTTCATTTATTTTATGCTTAAAAATGAGAAAACACTTGTTTCCCTCAGTCTTTTTTGTTTTAATTTTACTGTGTATGATGAAATGGTGTCAGCGAAAGCTATTTTACTTCAAGGGTTTAGTCATGTGGCTGGCCACATGCATGAGAATTTGCAATCAAGAGTATGGAATTGGCTATTGCAAGCCCTGGGACATTAAGGGTGCAGCGTTCGGGGTCCTTCAGGGGAGACGGTGTGTTTGCCTGTTGGTCTGAGAGCTGGAACAGCGGCTGAGCTAACACCAGGCCAAGCTTTCAGGAACTGTATCTCAGCCAAAGTGCAGAGGTGGCTCCAAGCAGCTCTCACCAAATTGGGCTTGACACCTGAAGAGGGGTCCTAGGTGAGGACCCACGGGAACTCAGGGATAAAACAGGATCTTCCCTTTATATCCATATTTTGATGAGATCCTAGGATTTTTAGGTACCCAGCTTCCCACTTCTTTGAAAGCCAGATATGTAATTCCCATAGGCCTCTTTAAAGTCTCCGGTTTCTACTTTTTGGAGGTTTTTGACTTACTGGTAGGATTTGCTGCAGGAGCTGTTTACCATGCTAGTGTCTGTCTGGTTTAAACCAGAACCTCACAGGATATTGCTACTCCGAGGGAGCAGCTCCAAGTTGAATTAAGAGCTGACTTTCCTCTGTCATTATTCCTCACCTGACCATGCAAGAACATACATTATTCAAAAAAATTTTAAAAAAAGCCCAGGGCTAGTCATCTACTTTTAATCTCACATAATATGCTTTTTGTTGGTGTCTCTGTCTAATTTTATATAATCCCCCATTCTGGCACCTCCTTTATCCTGAGGAAAGGATAGCCTTCTTCTTAGAAGAATGGGTACTGTAATGCACCATAGCAAATGCTGTTCTGTATCTCCAGTTAATAGCTGTAAATTTTAAACAAAACCTTTCCCATGAAATGTACTGAAGAATAATCCACTTGTGGTGACATTTGGATAGTAAATACATGGCAGCCTACCCCCTAAACAAATCCCAGCAGGAATATGCCTGAAGTGAGATCCTCTGCTCCTTGTCCTTGTTACCCTGCTTTAGGATGGAAAATCACCTGCAGGCATGGCTCATTTTGCATTATTGAGCAGGGATGGCCTTCAGACTTCCTTTAAGATCATTTTCCCCCACCTTCCATCTTAGGAACCTGGATTTGGGATCTTGGGGAAAGCTGCAGCAAGGCTTCCCCAATGTGCCAGGCCTTAGCTGCCCATGAACATGTGAAACACTGGCAAGCAGCTGCTGGCAGATCCCTCACAAACTGTCTCAAGGCAGCCACGTAGGCAGAAGACAGGCAGGACATGGAGCTAACCATACTTGCAGCTGTTCTAGAGACTGCTCTTCCATTGCAGTGTAGACTTTACTATTGAATCTCATTGACAAAAACCCCTTGGACTGGCAGCTAGCCTCTGAGGGGAGAGAAGAAGTCAAGAGTCAGGTCAGTAAGACAACTGCCAAGATAACAGCTTATTCAAACAGGTCTGTTTATTCTGCAATTTATTCGGTAAATTGCCCTGTCTGAATGAAAAAATGTGTCCACAGATGCAGTGTATCTCCCTATTCAAATTAGAGCAAATTTTGTCTTTAGAAAATGTTGTTTTAAAAGTTGAAACCTGCTTAGCACATTTCAGAAAATCTGTCCAGCTAATGAACCGCCTAAAAAACAAATTTCTACAATAAGAACATTTGCCAAAAATTTAGGATACAGGATCTCTGCCACATCATTGTTATTTTCACTCATTGGATTCTCATTAGATTCGTATTTCCTTCATGAGATCCTAGTAGGAAACTAGAATCTTGCATAGGAGTCAGTACAATAAATCTGTCAGTCCATCAGTCTCTCTATTAAAATCCTGAACTTCAGTTTAACCTCCAGAACACTGCCCTTTTTAAAATAATATAGTTCAAAAGCTTAAGGTAGCAGGTAGGATGAGTGTGGAGGGTGAAGCCATAGAAGACCTTCTTGTTAAAGTTAGGTAACCTGGGCTTGCTAACTTGTCCACATAATACTGCTCAGAGATCATATACCTGACTATATGGTAACATCAGTTCCTACCCAAATAAAGGAGCTCTGCACTTTGAAATCCATTTTTGGCTGGGATGCATTTCCTGAACATTTCCTTCCAGCTTCTTGCTCTTGCTCACACACAACGCACGTATACATGAACACACATTCACTCACTTATTCATTCACACAGTGCTCTGCTTCTCATACAGACTAAGCCTCTTTGCACCACTCTGTTTGTAAGAGGAAATAAAGTGGCCATAAATTACAAAAATTTCTTCCTTAGCTCTACCTCACTAACAGCCACTGCCACAGTGGGTTATAGGAAACATAATGTAAGTGAGCTTTGGGGACATATGGAGAAACACGCATACACTTATAGGTGTACAGAGACAAGTAGGTGTCTATGCATGTGTATGCAGGGAAGGTGTTCGCCTTCCTTGATAAAGGAAGCTCTGATTTCTAGTACAAAAAGAATAAATAGGGACTTTCTTCTCCCTTTATTCAGGAATGTATGTTTAATCCCTAGTCCTATGATGATTTTCTGTGAGCGCTCTGAACCTCCAACTCATGGGACCAGGTTTTTTTTATCCAAGAGCAGTCAGCCGAGGACCTAATTCGTTTTACCCATGAGACTCTAAATCTGAGCCTTTATTACCACATTGCACTTTTTAAGACACGCTTGCTTTTGCTGTAATACCAAAATGCTCATGCTGAGCATCTTGAAATAGTAGTTTAGTAAATGTACCTTTGTGATTAAGCGCATAAACTTGGCCAAGTGCTTTGAAGAGCTGTGTAAGTATTATTAGATCTATTCCATGAGGTTGAAAACAGAAGAAGAGCAAAGTGACTTGCCTGAGGTTGTGCACAGCTTGTTGTCGGGGCTGGGGATGGGCTGCAGGGTTTTTGATCTTCAGGGTGTGCCTACCTTGGGGTTGGCAGTGAAATCCCAAGAGACCTGAGCCATATGTGAACAAGCTGGCAAGTACCAGGGGTGATTTGGGAGTGAAGAACAGCACAGATTATTCACCCAGCTGCCTGCAGTGTTTAGGTTTCTGTCGGTACCCAAGTTAATTATGTGAAAGTAGCATAGAGGTCCGTAACTGCTGTGTGGACTCAGTCTGTTGTGTAAACCTCAAACCCCTTACCAAAGCTTTTAGCCTAAAGTTCTCCAAAGAGCCCATGGGAATGCGATGCCTAAATCCCAATGAAATGCAAATCAAGTTTTAATGGGGGTGAGTTCTTTTCTGAGTGATTTAGAGACCACATCATCCATTCCTCCTCCCAGAGTGACAGTAGGATTTTAGGCTTTTCAGTCACACAACACTTTTGGAAATGTTATCCTTAGAAACTATTGTCATTTGGGAATTTCAGTGACACTCCAGCACTTCAGGGAGGAACAGTTTCACAAAACTGGAATTTACTCTTTAAGTTACTTTGAGACTTTTGAAAGGGACTCAGGATTGCAACTTGCCTTTCGTATGAGATTTTGTTCAATATGTACTACCACAAAGGAAAAGAGAGAGGGGGAGGAAGATGCAGAAGTGATGAAAGACTGTGAACAAAGTCACTTCCCCACTCTATCTCTAAACATTTTTAAAAAGTACTTAAGATAAGAATTTATTACTAAACAGTCTGTTGGTCTATACTTTGCCAGGTTTCACATCACTGACTAATGCAGTTCAGTTGTTACAAGCCAATGACTCTACATTTGCGTCACCGAAGCACTCAACCCAAATAAGTGTCTAGGAATTAATGTAAAAAGATCAGTGGAAAACCTTACGGAAGGGGAAGGTGATTTTTGTTTTACTTAACTTAGAAAAGTTGTCTTTATTCACATTCTCATATGTAGGTGTGAGAGTGTAGATACTCAAACTACATACTCGAAGTCAGAAATATGTGCTTGGCCAAGTATTTGGGGCAGGATTACCGGTGGTGACGCAGAGAACAAGGGATGCCAGCTGCTGTGGCACCACTGCATCCTCTGCTGTTCCTTTTGAATGGTGACAGTGAATTGGTTTTTGAATAGGTCTTTTATACACTAAGTCAAGTGTTGTTATGGCATGAAGAATCTTGTTTACTTCACTCTCCCTACATCTTAGGCAATTGTTTTTTGTTCCCTTGTTTTGGGTATCTTACAGCTACAGGCTGTTTTCCTGTGCGGGTAAGAGAAAGAGGTACAGGCAATTCTCTGGACCGTTTTTGCTATCCTCCTGTTGCTGAAGTGCAGGTCTGTGCTGAGTTCTTTATGCAGAAAACACTGTCCTCAGTGTTTGCCAGCCTAATTACTCTCAATTGTATCCTTAGTTTTCAAAGAATGCCATTCCTTTAACCCTTACTCTGTTTCTTCTGGTGCTTTCACAAAAGTACGTTTCCATTCGTACCTCATTCTTAACCATCTTAATATTTTTGTCACTAATCTCTACAAGTGTTACTCATTGCAAGGCTGAAAAAATAAAATGGGAGCACCAGGAAATACGCTTTGACTACTAAAGATAGAATGGGCAGGAGAGAGGAAGGATGTGGGAGGAGAAGGAAGATGTGAGACTCTCACAGCTTTTCCTAAGACTTCTGAGGATTATCTGTAAAAATCCTGCCAAACAAAAGATAATAGCACCTTACTGAGGTCTGTAGCTACATCTCCATTTACTCAAAGATGAGTCACTCAAAGTGATATTTGTGCCCTCAGGTTTAGAGACAAGTGAATCAGTTTTGCTAAACAAAAAAACAAAACAAAACAAAAAAACACCCCCCCCCCCCCAAATCTTGGTCCCTTCCGGTCCCACTTTCTGGGAACAACTGCATTTTGTCAACTTCCTGATGTGCTTCGGGGTTTCACACTACTGAGGAAGATTTAAAGCACCCCCAAAAGGTCACTTCTTGTAAAGATATTTCAAGCAGAGACAGAGAGCAATGGATTAATGTGCCAAGGGCAAAATACTGAGGATTAGATAAGAGCCGAACTTAAATAGTATTGTGGAGGGTAGGTTTTACCTTAAGGCAACCATAGCATATCAGAGTGCTTTGACAGAAACTGTAACAGTGTAAGAAGAGTTTATCCTTATCGGAGGTATTATTTCGTTTCTTACTCAGTTTGTGTTACCCCGTGTCTGTGACCAGAGCTACACAGAAAGCTGCTGATTATGTATAATCCAGTGTTATATAAGCTGAATCACAAAAAGAATCAAAAAACCCCTTTATCCACCTGAGACTATATTTGTAAAATAATATCCTTTTAAAATCCACCCCCACAAAGTTTGTCATGCAGCCACTGAAACTTCTAATTACTTGGACTGTACAAGCTGTATTTGCCTTCCTCAGGTCTTGGCAAAAGCAATCAGCAGCTTTTCTTTCTCTGCCTCTTTGTCTCTCTGTCTCTTTCTTTAAAAGAAACTGTTATGTTTCTTTTACCTTCAGATTTGCTTAGGCACCTTGGCCCAAGTGATAAGATTAGGAATTAATCCAAAATCCCTTAGAGTCAGTAGCCTCTTGCTATTTTGGTGGCCCCTGGACCAGGTCTACAGCTGTTTCTGTAGAACACGCACAACATCCAATGCTCCACTGCAGGCAAGCATTACAGAGCATGAAATAAAATACCTACACTAAAGCTAAATTTGTTTGTTATTCCCAAATGTGACAACACGCCATGAGTGTGCTGCCACTCGGACTGAAGTGTTATTCTGTTTGTTAGCATTTAGCATGATTCGGGAATTAATCAAACAGTTGTGAAACCACATTTGCAAAACATGAGTGGAAGTACACTTAAAGACAAATTATTTATTAGTCACATTTGGTTCAATAGCTTTGGGGAAAGGAGGATATTAAAGTGGAAAACACCCACTATGCATTTAGCTCTGTGATTATAGTAGAATCACAGAATGGTTGAGGTTGGAAGGGACCTCTGGAGATCATCTAGTCCAACCCCCCTGCTCAAGCAGGGTCACCTAGAGCACATTGCACAGGATTGCATCCAGGCGGCTTTTGAATATCTCCAGAGAAGGAGACTCCACCACCTCTCGGGGCAACCTGTTCCAGTGCTCTGTCACCCTCACAGTGAAAAAGTTTTTCCTCATGTTAAGATGGAAGTGTCTGTGTTTCAGTTTGTGCCCATTGCCTCGCGTCCTGTCGCTCGGCACCACTGAAAAGAGTCTGGCCCCATCCTCTCGACACCCTCCCTTCAGATACTTGTACATGTTGATAAGATCTCCTCTCAGCCTTCTCTTCTCCAAGCTAAACAGGCCAAGCTCTCTCAGCCTTTCCTCATAAGAGAGATGCTCCAGTCCCCTAATCATCTTTGTGGCCCTTCGCTGGACTTGCTCCAGTAGTGCCACATCCCTCTTGTACTGGGGAGCCCAGAACTGGACGCAGTACTCCAGATGTGGCCTCACCAGGGCTGAAGAAAGAGAAGAGCCTTGCATGTTAATGCTAAGTTTTATATGATACCTGGTATAGTAAGGTGTTTGAACTGTTGATCTTGCCATAGAAGAGAATATTAGAAGAGCTATTACAATGCTACCAAAGTCATCTCTCTGTCCAAAATATGGTCAGCTCTATGTAAACTATCCCTGACAGCTGACTGTCAATGCTCATCTGCCCCTTCTTGCTCCAGTGGAAGGCTGTCTGCACTTTTCCCCTCCGCCATGTTTCACTGCAGTGGTTATGTGGATTTCTTCTGCTCTCCATTGCTGTGGGATAGCTGCACAACTCTTTGGAGACGGGTGAGAAAGAAGGATTGACTGAAGGAGGGTGTATTAAGGGATGTGACCTTCTCATAAGTATTTTCCTAGGTGAGGGTTAAAAAGGCTGAACTGTGCTACCCGACAGGACAGACTCTTCTTCGCAGACTCCTGGAGAAGCAGGCTGATGTGCTCGGTGATTCCTCCTGGTGTTTAGAAAGGCAATACAAGATGCTTAGTGTTTAAGCTGGCATAGCTCTGACAACTTCAGTTTGGCCAACTGAGAATTAAGGTTATTGGTGACTAGCAAATAACTCTTGCATGTATCTATGTTTATTCTGTATAAGAAATCATCTCTTTGTAGCAGGCAGTGTGATTAGAGGCAAGTGGTGTGGATGCAAGGTGAGACCTGGGTCGTGTAGTCTTGGCTTAGAGGCTCTGATAATGCTATGAGGTTCCTAAGTTTTGTTGTTCTTACAGTGGCTTTGCACAAAGCAGGGGAAAAAGAGGCTCTCTGTTGCCCCGTTCGATTCAATTTCTCATAATGCTAGCAAGGTAGTTTGGGAAACGCTAAACCTGTCAGGAATCCCAGAGGCAAGGTGAAGCTGTTTCATTCAGTTGATTTCAAGTTGGGGTACCAGCCCCCTTGCTCAGGTAGCGGATGCTAACTTACACCCCTGAGCATTGGGGCTAATACTTCTGTGTTGTGTGTTGCTGCCATCCAGAGCTCACTAGAGTGAGGTGCATGTGGAGACTGACATTCTGCTTGTTCTACATATGCAAGATAAAGGCCATAAATAATAAATGCCATAAATAAAGAATGATGTTCCAAAATAGCTTCAGTTTCCAGCGAGAACTGGAAGCTCTACCTGCAACATTTGGAGCGAGTCTGTTTTCATTTCATATTCAGTCTGTTCTCCCTTCCCATAGACATGGACTTCAATGAGGAGAAACCGGTTTCTTCAAAAGAACCTGCAGGAGAGAAATGTTCATAGATTCACATTTCTATGACCTTACTCAGTTACTTAAATGACTCTCGATAGTCCTGTATAGAAAATAAGTGTATTTTTTGCTGCTGCTTATTTTGATGCATCACATCAAAAGTGAATAGAAGCACAAATCAACTGTTTGCATAATTGCATGAGGCCTTTTGACTTCCTTTTTGCTTCAAAGAGAATAGCTCTCTAACCTGAGAATTGCATCTCTGGGAAAATGCTGTGGGGTCAGAAGCAAATGCTAGGAAGTAAGGATGTAGCACCCTGGCCTTCATTTCAAACACCAAGAGGTGTCTGAAACAAGGTGGTATTGTCAAGAGACTCTACTGCTGTGGCGTAGTGGAAGGAGAGGGGCAGAGGAAAACCATCCTAAGGAAATTTGTGGCAGAGCAGGTGAACTACTTGTGCTTCAGGGCATCTTCATGAGCTCTTGTAATGTCCAATATCAGCACTAGGAACCAGCTTCTCCTAGTCAGCTCTAGGTTTTCAGGAGGTGTATTAAAGTGGCTTCTTTCTTGCTTATTTTTCAAGTGGTGTATTTAAATTGAGGGGGTGGAGATCATGCTCTTGTTAATTTGTATATACCTAGCCCTCTTAAATTCACATTCTGTTCTGCTGTTTCTCCTCACCCTCATCCATAAGAAAGATTTGGCTTACCTGAAGGGATCAGGTCCTTGGCTGGCGCCAGTCAGCACAGCTCTGTCGACATCACTGCAGATGACCCAAGGACCTGGCCTGGGGTGTTTACTGTGGCATTACCTGATTATACCCGCATAGAGAGGCGCTTGTGACCCACGGTGTTACTGAGGTTTGCTGGCTGATTTTAAAACTACTGCTTTGGTGTAAGAGAAAGTTCGACTGTTTTAGTGGCAAGTGGGACAGGGCTGTGAGACCGTGCATGGAGAATGGGGAGCAGAGGCAGCGCGGAGAACCAAATAACAGGAAACTCATCTGCTCATCTGACTCATCTGCTTCTTCACTTGAAAGCTCACCACTCGCCCCCTAGCAATGTTCCTGTTCACATCCAGACTGCAAATCACTACCTGCATGGACTAGTGAGTTGCTCCTTCGGCATGTGTTTCACCAGATCGTGCCAAGCTCTGTTGTCTGAAGCGGCTGGACCCTGCGCGAGGGCCGCACCGGTGCGGCCTTTGGGGCTGAGCCAGCAAAGCTAGAGCCAGCGAGAGCTGCCACTGTTGCTCTGCTCACATGCAAGGGAAATGCATTGAAAACCTCTACCTTCACTTAACCCAGGGGGGGGCAAAACTGACCCCTAACAGAGGTGGGACGGTTGCTGGAGAGGTCCGCTGCAGTGTAGCTGAGCACTGGGTGTCTTTGTAGTGTGACCAGTGAATAATTCATAACTCAGGTAACCAATTAATTGGCAGAAGTTTGTTCCCAGCATGACAAGATGCTCTGGCTTTCTACTTCACCTGGCCTTGCAGAGTGATTAGCGTTGTCCCATTCCTTTGCCACTGCAACTGAGGGGGACGCAACAGGAGGAACTGTCTGCAGCTCACAAGGAGCTAATTTGCCCAGCTTGTCTGCGAGATCCACGTTCACTCAAGATTTATTCCCTGAACTGTCTGTGAGTCTATTCAGAGAGGGATCCACAGCTGTGCAGAGCTCTTTGGTGTGGTAAGACATTCACGGAAGATCCAAAGCCTTACTTCACTGCTGGGTGATAGTGGAGATCTGAAGGTCCTGCTTTCCTTTCTCTGTGAAGCGACCAAGACAGAGGCAGTTCGGCCACTCTTCTCTTGAGCCAAAGCTTCTGTAAAACAATACTGATAACACCTCATGCACACAATGTATTTCCCCCATTCCCTGTGTGACTGTAGAAACCATGAATTGGCAACTGGGTGCAGATAAATTGGTCTCCTATAACAAACCATTGACATACAAGAAAAGAGGGGAGGCTCAACCAGGGAAACAGGTGAGAGAAGAGCTAACATGTGAAGCCTCAGGATTTTCAAGGGAAGTTTTAATGGAAATGCTGTAACTCTCTAAAGAAGCTTAAGGGAGAAATATTTAAATCAGGTGGCAAAAGCCGTTACTTGCGTCCTCATTATTTTTGTCCTTGCAAAAACATCTGGCAACTAAAACAGCTCAAGCAACTAACTCTGGAAAAAAGTAACATTTTAGGGATTAAGCAATACAGAGAGAGTATTAAATTCTGCACCAGTTGAGTCCCATGGGAGGATATTTTTTTCTGGGTTTGCATGACACATTTGCCTTGCACTAGCCTGGAGTTTTGCTCTGTGGGACATTTTCATAGAAAGGAACATGACAAAATCTTCCAAAATCTTCCATTTCCAGCATCGGGGCTGATGTTACTAGTCTGGACCCATAGCAAGACTATCCAGACTGAATTCTGAAGAACTCACGCAAGTAATTCCATTTTGGTGCCTAAGTAATTAGTGAGGACAACTGACAAGTTAAAACTCTCTGATTTTACCCCATTTAGTAGTTGGATCCTGAATAGGAAATAAGCCTGGAGGTTGCCGAGTTGAACTCACCCTGAGAGCTAATAGAAAACTATGTAGTGAAATTTGAAGCCAGCGAACTGTTTAGCTGCGTTGACTAAGGCAATATAGCATTTAGCCATTTTTCATGCATTTTGAACGGATGTTATATGCTGCTCTTCAGTCCTGCTTTGCTGGTGAGCAGCACAGCTCTTGTTTTAAGACTGCTGTGTGCCATTTGTGCATTTCTATGGCATTGCTGGAAGCTTAGGAAAATCTTTTTGGCCAAGCAAGCGCTGAAATCTGCCAAGAGAAGGGTGGATTCAGCTGTAGCGTTAGCTGGTATTATTGTTGTGTTTAAATCAGATGTTTGGGGAGATTAGCAACATTGCTGCCCACAGGAGGGAGCCAAATGCATTGCTCTAGAGAAAGGAAAAACCACCTTTGGCTTCAGTGTCTTCATCAGATATTCCTGTATGAAAAGGAGTAGGAGCCGATGGCAACCTCTGAACATCCTGATGGACCCCTATAGACCATGTGGCTCCTTATCCAGATGAGCCCAGGGCTAGTATGAGAGGGAGACAAGGCCAGCGTGGGCCTATTTCCTTATCGCACAGCCTTCTGCCCTGGCCGAGCCTGGGCGTGGGGAGGAGACAGTGGTGCCTATAAGCCAAAGATGTGGAAAAGCCTCTGTAAGGCAGCGAGGCCTTTGCGGGGGGCTGCTGCGGGCGGCTGGTTCGGAGGCAGCGCCCTTCCGGAGACAGCAGCCTGAAAGCAGTGAACCTCTTCCTGCCTCTTGGGGTTTTTTTTCCCCCTCTAAACAAAACTGCAGCTTTGGTATGTGGCCTGTTTCTGAATGAGGAAAACATAAGAAAAGAGAGCTTTTAACTGAGTAAAAATAAACAGTGTTTTTATTAATATGCTGGTAAACTTCACAGAAGGGTGGGATTTCTTCATCTTCAGCCTCATGTGAGACACTGGGGGTAACTTTTCCATATTAAAAGGAGCTCATTATTATTTTTTGGTATTTGTTAGATTCTGTGGGTTTTTTTGAGCTGTTTGCTGACATCTGACATTGTTTTGGGACTGCGCTTGGCGTTTAGGTAGTGCACACATTTGCTTTTGTTTTGAGAGTGACCTCTCTCGGCTCACAGAGGGCTGCAGCCTAGGTCCTTTTATCTGCATCCCAAAATGATAATATCGATAGAAAACACATCTTGCTGATCACCAGGCTAGGCTAAGCGTTATCATACTAATGACCTGCTGCTTTTTATTCTCACTGTGACAGAGGTGGTTGGAGCTGGGACCTGGAAGTTGGCAAACCTGATTCTCTTCTTCCTTAGTCATCCAGTGGGGTATGAGAAATATTCCCCCATCTCTTCTCCCCGGGCTGCCTATATAGTGCTTGTAGGAGCTGACTCAAAATGCTGGAGTTAAGACCTGTTGCTAATCAAGGTGATTGAGATGTGCTGAATTATCCCCTCCATCAACTCAATGAGGCTTTCTCATTTAAATACTTCAGTTTGATACGTATAGATACATAAGCAGTGTGATTAGCTCTATTTTCTGACTGTAGATAGGTTGCATAATTTTTAACTCTGTTTTCTTTAAGTCAGACTATGAATGGCTTTGTGCATCTTGTGTGGATGAGGCTGGTTAACAGCAAAACCCTCTCTTGGAGTGCTCGCTGACAGCAATGGGAGCATATCGGTAGTATGGGAACACAAAGTTACAACAGGATTCTGGAAAGACAAAACAAATGGCATTTCATGCAATTACTTGATCAATGATAAAGAAAAAATGTAGAACAGCCAAAGTACCCCCGCACAAAAAAAGGCACGAGAACAAACGACGACTAAATACACTGTATATAATTCATAACAGCTACAGGAATGAAAGGAAAATAGACGTGTCATGCAGAATGTTTTTTCATATGTTAAAAGAATACATTCCTTTCCACTGTGCTGTAGTTATGAATTTGTCAGGGTTCATGTTTTTTCCTCTTACTATTTCTCATTGTTAAAGGTCATCAGGCTTTAAAAATATGGATAGTTTGCGTCTTTACTGTAATCCATTTAATGCATTATATCCAAAGATTAAATTCCCGAAAGGATAGTGCCAAACGAATCCTCCTCCACTACCCTCCAGTTCTAGTGTGAGTGACAGGATGGATTCTGGCAACAAGAGGGCAGAGATTTCATGAAATGCATGTTGTCATTCACAGTAATTGATCCTGAGACTTGCAAGGAACAGAAACGATTGCTTAGCTTTGTACTGCTGTGATAGGGGCTGTCTTTGCCAAAACGGCAGAGATGGAAATGGCAAGCTAAAGCTGAAAGGTAGAGCTAAGGAGCAAGAGCCTGTAGTCGCAGCTGTTAAAGACATCTTCCTCCTCTTTGTGAACTGAGCACCAAAGTGGACCTGCAAAACACAAACTCCACCAGGTTTTTTGGAGCCAAGTCAATAGTTCGATGTCTTTTGATGGCCTTTGTCTAATTGCTGTTGCTTTCACTGGGTTTAACTAAAATGCAGTCATAACTGATAGCAATAGATGGCTTCAGGGTAAAGGCCATGAACTAAATAGATTATATCAACTCTCTTAAGGGGAGTAAGTGTAACCAGTGGCCAATGCAGAATTTCTTTCAACCTTTCCAGCATGCTATAGATGTTGTACCTTTGCTGTGACTGAAAAGGACTTCAGTCTCCAAGGCTCCAGCCTTTTCCCAAGTGCCATAATCCTAGGGACAGTCATAAATCTTGCTTGTCAAGATAATACTGGTGATTGGTTTGTCTTGGAGCTGATTCTCCACTCTTCGTATTCAAGGCTAGCACTAATACTGTTCCACTGACTTTTTAGCAGAGCCAATGGGGGTTAAGACAATGATTTTCAGGAAAATATAGGTCGTTCTGAGCATCAAAATGAAGGCCAGGCTTTCCGCAGTGCTCAGTTACCACTGTGTACCCACTATACTGAATTCTGTCTGCAACCTTGGCCCTGAGTAAACTTCAGAAAGTAAAACTGTCCTGCCTTGAGTCCTAGAAGTCAGTTGCCACAGGAGTGAATTTGTCTTTCTGAAAGCCTTGGCTGGATTGGGTATGAGGGATCATGGTGCAACACTCGTCAGTACTGAAATAGCTGAAGAGCAAGGGAGTAGGTCTAGGTCTAGGTCTAGGTCTTGCTTCACTCTACCCCAACAGGTTGGCACCTTTGCAGGCCTGCTTACACTCAATGCTGATTACTGATTTTTTTCAGGTGTCCACTGCTAATCAAAAGATCAATTCAAAAAAATCAGTTTGTATCCTCTCCCCTCTCTGTGAGGGAGAAAAGGTGTATTCGGACTTCTATATGCTTTGACTGGAAAATATTTTTTTTAGGTTTCGTATACGCAGGTTTTTGGTTCAAGCAGCATCTCCCTATTCTAAGCTCTTCCGTGCTCTGGTTGACACCACAATAGTTCCAGGCAGGGCTGGCTGTCAGATAACGTCCAGCGTAAGCTTAGGTTTGGTCAAGGTATATCTACACCAATGTAGTGTTCATACCTGTGTCCCTGTGCTCCAACTGGGACATTGCACTGATTTGATCTGAGCTCTGTGGTGGCAAAGGAGGGATACTATGTTCTTCGGCATGGTCTGAATGAGCCCTCTGGGACCCTGGGGTCTTACTCTGTTTGCTAAATGAAGTTTGCCTAATGAAAACTGTGCTGTACTGTCCTTCGCTTGTTATTAATAAGCTGTCTGACTCAGAGCTTATAACTTTGGGTCTTTACTATGACAACAGATAAAGTGACAAGCTTTAAAGGAAAGAGCTTGTGTAAGAAGAGGAGGGATTTGTGAGTCTTTTGGCCAGGCTGTTCGTTGATTTATCCAAACAATTGTTTTGTATCGGAAAGTTTCAGGGAAATGTTACCTTCTGGCCTAGGCTTCTTAAAAGGCTAGTTAGGCACAGATACTCTAGCTGAAAGCTAAAGCCAATACATTTGCCCCTGCTGAAATCGCATCTTAAACTGCAGAGGAGCTGAATGCAGGTCTCATCATAAACCTGGAGGTCCAGGAGTCTCCATCTTGTTGTGATTTACATACCACGGAAATACTCACAGACTTGGAGATGGAAACGTGTCCGTACAAATGGGGTCATGTTTGTTATTTGAAGCCGATTAAAGTACACTGTAATTCATTTGCTTTATTGTTATGTTTTTTGTTTGCTTTTTTTTTTAAAGGAAAAAGAAAAAGCAAACACTTGCACTTCTCCATATGGAAATGTGAACGCCCTGTCCCCTGCAGGCACGAATACGAGCAAGACTGAGTGTGTCCTAGCTCTGCGGTGCTGCAGTCCCGCCGGACCTGCTCAGCGGGGTAGCCGTACTGCTGCCACGCAGGTTTGACCTAGGTTTTTCTCCCAGCTTGTGGATTAACAAGGTGTCTCCAAACCAGGCCAGAATAACTCTGGTTAGTTCCTGCAGTGCTGAAGCCATTCAGTCTTTCATCTGCTAGAGCACGAAAAAGGGCTCAACCCTGCCAGGTAAACTGAGGCATCTCTCACTGCTTTGGGATTTTGTAGATACTCTCCTGGTGCAATGACTGTAGGCCTGGTCCAGGACAGTAGGGTAAAATGAAAAAAAAATGTGGATATCATGCACTCTCACGTAGTTGTTCTCTGCTTCCTGGGCACTACGTACAGGCACCTGAAGCAGTCTACAAACCAGGGCTTCTTTACTGCTTTGTCCCTAATCACAAACCCTTGCCTGAAGGTGGTATAAATTACTCCATAAATTGGCATAGGTAGAAACCGATGAAGGGCAGTCGAGGTGAAAGCCTCTGCTTGCTGTTCCTGAAGCTGCCCCATCCCCTTTAAGCAAACGCCCCTATGGAGAGAGCACCTGGCCCAGCTTTCAAATGAACTGCCAGTTTTTTACTTTGTCCCTGGTGTAAGCAGTGTGGATGGTAAAGAATATCGAAGCCAAAGTTTGGTCGATGGCAATATGCCTGTAGTCTTCAATAGCTCAAGAATTGGCCCCAAACTGGTCACAGCTGAAGAAGAGATTTGATTCCTAGTTGCACAGGAAAAGTTATTAGCTGAATCTTAGGGGTAACATTCACTGGTGCTGACAGAGCTGCTGCTCAGCTCCGTGCTTGCAGCCGTGGGGTATCCGTTTGTGTGTTGCAGAGGGCAGGCCAGGTCTTGGCAAGCTCAGGCATTTGCAATGATGTGAGCAAAAGCAGGAGGGAGAGAGAACCTGCTGGAGGCTTAAGGTCCCCTGGCCTTTCCCCCTTCCTCTGTGCATCTGCACCGGGACCCTGCTCTGCTTCCTGTGCTGAAGAGTTGACGTAGCCAGTGTGGTGGTCAGGCTGCAAGGTTTCTGGAGCCTCCTGTCTCAAGATTTGCTATAGTTATCCCTGATCAGGCAAGAAATGCTCCAAAAATCATGCCTCTCTGTGTGTTACCCACTCTGGCAGCTCGTAATCTACACTTGCTAATAGTAGGGCCTTGTAACTTCGAGGAATAAAAAAATCTTTTGTGTAAGGATCTTTGCCACCCAGCCCGGAACATTTAGACTGACAAGGACGAAGCATTTCTATTTCTAAGGGGCTTTGAAGTGCAGGGAAGATGACTTGGCCAAAGTTGCACAGGAAATTAGCGGCAGAGACTAGATTCTGGTACATTTTTGTCCCTTCAAATGCTGATTTAAAACTGGTAAGGCAATTCAGAAGTTTTTCTTCTGCTTTAGGATTTGGGATTGGGAGGGGGTGAAAATTGGGAAGAGCATGAGGAAAGGGAAGAGTAATTCTTTCCAATTCCCCCCATATAATTTTTGTACTTCCCTGGGGGTTGTAAGTACTTAGTTAAAACAAAAAGCTTTTATATTAGAGTCCATAATGTAAGATATAAAGATGATCCAAAGCACAAAATAAGAGAGGATGGATTAAATAGGGAATAAAAAGGAAAATAAATGAAGAACTTTTGTGGTTAAGTGCTAGGAGCTTTGGAAAATAATGCTCAAATTAGAAGCATGTGCGCTAGAAAGTTACAACATAGGTATTGCAAAAAAATGCATTCCTCCCAGAGGATGGGGATAAATTAGGATTCAAAATTATGAAATGAGCTGGGGAAGTGATCTAGCCTTCTTCATTAGGAAAACAAAGTTTAGATGTAAATCAAATGTAGCTTACTTAGGTAATTGTCAGGCACTATACATGGAAAAAAAGTACCTGTGGAACTGCAGTGGTCACTGTGGTATCCACTTCAATTAAATACGAAGGAACTGGAATAGAGTGGGGATAGAAAAAGACTCGGCGTCAGGACTCAAAGGAGCAATTTCTCAGGCTGACATAAATCTGCACAGCTCAAACAGAGGTTGAGGCTTCCCCAGTTTCCGCTAGCTGAGAAGATGGCTCGCTAAAGATGGGAGTGGGCACCTTCACACCATCAGCACAGATGAGGCTGCAATGATTGTGGCTGTTTCCTTGGGTCCCCTTGTGTTATTCGTTTGACCTCCTGTTTTCAGCAGACTTCCTGCATGTGGATAGAGGAGGTGGACTAATGGGATAAGAAGGAGAGTTTATAGCTTATGAAAGCACAGGTCCCCTGTCTGGGCCAGGGGCCTTTTCCTAATTGTGGAAGAAATGGCCAAAAGCATTATGCCTAGATCCAGGGTAAATTCTTTGCTAAAATTTGCAGTCGGCTGTAGCAATTTCCCTGTTGGAGAATTAAGGGAGGAGAAGAGAGTTCACAGTTGTAGTCTGGAGATCAGAACATTAATTAGAAACCTCTTCACAGGGCTATCTAATCCCTCTCCCTATACGTAGGGCTCAAAACTCTGTGAAAGCTTATTTCTGTGTCTCTGTCCAGCATTTCTCTCAGTGCTGATATTCTTGCTGAGCTTAAACAACCAGGCTTCTGAGATATTTCTTTTTTGCCTGGTCTGATCCTGCACTCTGAAGCCTTCAGCTCGCCCATCATGCAGGAATATATTAACCTTGGGATGTAATCTCATGCAGAGTGATGGTGTGCTTTCCAACTGGCTCTCTTACGAGAGAGGCAGTGCGGAAGGGAGACCAGCACACTCCCCAGCTTGAAAGAGTCAGCTGGGTTTGAATTAATAAGGAATGGATGGTTGAAAGCATCATGGACAAATTTGCTGGATAGATGTACCCTTAAATATATACAGCCAGATCATCAGCCCATGAAAATCAGCATCACTTCAGTGAAGCCAGCAAAGCCATCCGGATTTAAGCCAGCTGAAAAACAGACCATATAGTCTCATCTGAACTAACAGTCTTAAAAATGCTGGAGGCTAGTTAGGAAGTGACAGAGAGGAAAACGGGAAGGGAGGAGAGCAGAAGATAGTAAGGGAAACAGGAACAAATGAAACGGGCAGAAACCGAAATAGAAGGGTGAAAGGAAAAGTGAGGAACGCTCAGAGCAGAACCATTGCTGCAAAGCATTGAGGCTCTGCTCAGCTGCGACGCCCTAAGCAGAGTTTTGCCACTTAGTTCAGTGGAGTTAATGCTATGAAAAAAACCAAAGCACTGTTGTGCTGACCAACTCCCCGGAAAACAGGTGACCCCAACTTTCATTTACACGGTCAGTGTTTCTGTAAATCAAAATTAGGAGCAATGAAGAGGAAGGCTGTTCATTTCATTTTCATGTGGGATATGTCTGCGTGTTCATCAGTGTTCTTATAATAGAAGTGAATTATGCGCACAGACATGGTCAGTTAGTGCATCGTGGCTGAGGGTTAGGGTTCAGGTGAGGATTATACTCATGTAAATTGTTCCAACTTGATCTTCAACAGCAGAGCGGTCCATGATTTTGTCTGCGAGCGAGTTTATGAGTTGTCAGGCCTCTGAGCTCTAGAGGAAGGAAAGGGCCAGGAATTGCTGAGGTTCCCGGTCTGTGGCCTTTCTGCCACTGAAGCTGACTTGACTTGAGCGTTCATCCCATCGAGTACAAGTTCTAGGCCGCTATAGGTCTTTCTAATTTTATCCCTGTGGAATTCCTAGAAGCCGTACAAAATTGACTTTCACACAAGAATCTCTATTGTTTACACACCAAAGTTCTCTGTTTAGTCAGTGAAACATGTTTTTTATTAAATTTCCCTTGGAAAAAAGGAGACATTATAAATTAAGGGAAAATATGTTTGTTTTGGGCTTTTTTGTGAAATTGGGGGGGGGGCGGGGGAGGAATGCTAATGAAAGGCAAAACCTTTGTTTTCAAATTCTAGGATTTTCAAGTACCCCAGAACACCCTCGTCTGAGAATCATAGAAATAATTCAGCTTGGAAGGGACCTGTGGAGGTCTTTAGTCCACCATCCTTCACAAAGGGACTAGCTCAGAAGTTAGATCAGGCTGAAGGTTCAGACTTTGAATTTGTCATGTTTTTGGTTGACTGGTGTGACTTGTGCTATAGCTTTAACTTATATTGGAGCCACTAGACTCAAGCTAATGTACTGATTTATCTGTGTAAATCCATATTAAATAGCAGGATACTCCTGTGACTATTTATAGCTATGTAAAAAAGCAAGGGTAGAAGAGAATTTTCAAGGATATGCCTGACGCTGTAAACTAGAGATATGAAGCTGTTGTCTGAGCTTCATGGTACACTTGTAAAAAGGATTGACTCTTTATTGCTTTGCATCTTATTGTGATCCCAGGCATCAGCACAAAATGAATATGAGGAAAGTTCATTTGAATGCAGGTACACTAGTGTAAATGAACTCAGAAGGCAGAAAGGAATGGGGTGATCTAGTCCCTCAGCCCCATAAGGAGCAAGACAGACTCCCCGCATCAGGGGGAAAAAGACTAAAGAACCCATGAGATTATGAATGCACATATATCCTGGTCTGATATTGCAGTCAGCCCCGGTTTTCATAAAAATCTAGGATATAGATTTGTTGCTGCCAGTTTCTCTAGTGGAAGCAAAATGAACTCAGTCACTGCTGTTTTGAAACTGGAAACAAATACTTACCATATAGTAAGTAAAGTATCTGGGTGGAAGAGAGGCAGGAAATAAATAAAATAATAGTACTCTAGTAGTAGATTAGAAGTCTAGATAAAATGCAGTTTGCTTTAAATGTATACCCTGGTGATTCCTATCTGAGCTGCTGGAACATTACCCGCATTAAGGCTTCATTATATGAGAGTCAAAAACGTCACTTTTCTGACATTAGAACTCAGGCAACTAAAGATCAATTACCTGTGTATGTCTAATTGCTGGGGTCATATTCAACGCTGTGCTTTAATTTTCCACCAAGCTGTTATTTCTGTCTCTGTTTTTTTTTTTCTCCTTTAGCAATGACATTTGCATTCCTTTTAGCAAAATACCAAGGTTAAACTAAAAATAATTCTGCCCATCAGTTTTAGATTAGGACTAGAGCAGGCACAGATTTACTGTAAATGTGTATGTAATGATTGCTGCATATGCTGCCAGGAAATTGCTACAGTCAGACATTTGAAGAATTAGATTAATATATTTTTTAATGTAATCTGAAGTTGTTTCTGATCGCCAAGTGGTAGCTGCTATTAATATCTGTGTGAATCCACCTTCTTTCATGAGTAATGAAGATATGTGGAAATTGTTTCCTTTCCCCCATAGCTGAGGATGTTTTGAAACTTGTACCATCACGGCTGGAGGTATTCTAGAGAAAACAGCAGCATACCGCTGAATCCCCTATAGTTTTGAAATCAGTGAGCTAATGCTTATAAAACTGCCTTGTGTTTGAAGGATTTTATCTCTGCTTGTGAACTGGAGTTAGCTAATGCAGTTTAAGAAACGTGCCTTTGCTTTTTTTCTAGTGAAAGCACAGATTTGGTGTTCTGGAAGTTCAGCTGGTGTGTTCACAGGGCTGGACACAGGAGAGATGGCAGGCTACATTGGGAAGTGCTTGTTCTCCTTCTTCCAAGATGCAGAGATTTAAAGGAAAGTGATACAATGTGTTGTCCCATATCATTATTAGAGCAAATTTTAATTATGAAATTAGATTCTCCTTCAAGTGCCTTTTAGCCCAGTAGGCCGAAGTCTATGGAAAGTAATCGGTTTACCCTTCCGAAGAGTCCTAATATTGGAAGTAATGAGATTATTTTTGAACCCAAGGATGATATAAAACCTGTAGCTTTCATTGCTGTTTAGAAGGGTTAAGTCAGAACACCGGTTAAGTCGCATCATTATTCTTTCCTCCTCAGTCTATTTGCTGATTGTATTGTGGTCTTCTCAACAGTTATAAGTTGAACAAACTCATTTTGGTGTAATGGCATATAGTGAATGAAGAGGATCCATGTGGGATCTCGATACTCTATGACATGTATTTTAGGCAGCCAGTTTGCGTGACCTAACCGTTTAATGCTACAGTAGCAAGAAAAAAACCACCAGCCCAACACATTAACTGGAATTAAACAATATTCCCTTGACACTGTGCATGTTTTGCTCTCCAGACATCCATAGTATTAATTTCCCTGAG
The DNA here is from genome assembly GCF_003343035.1 of Apteryx rowi. Taxonomy (NCBI): domain Eukaryota; kingdom Metazoa; phylum Chordata; class Aves; order Apterygiformes; family Apterygidae; genus Apteryx; species Apteryx rowi. The sequence goes on along the minus strand of NW_020450827.1, from coordinate 1,022,227 downwards.
AGTAGCAGTATATTCAGGGGAGAAAACCAGTCTCTGAACAGATGTTGACTCCTTAGGGTTAAACAGACTAAAGCATCGTTGATGCGTACTGTGTTCTTGACTTTAATATCTTATATTAAAATAGCTTCACATGGCCTGAGATCCAGGAGGAGTCCTGCTTGCTCCAAGTGAAGATTAGGCGCATTAATTTATGAGCAATGACGGCTTATCTTGGGACAGTGGTGTGGGTCCTTCCCTCTATCTGCGTGTCCATTAGGAGTCCCGCTTCACTGCGTGGATGACTCAACTCCCCATGGAGCTGCTACTGAACAACCACAGTTTACTGCTTGGCACAGGACGCACTAGATCCGTGCTAGTTCTCCCACCTTTCTCTGCGTGCTTGTAAACTCTGTGAGCAGCTGAGCTGTACTGGAAGAACATCTGCTAACCTGCCTTTCGGGTGGAAGTAGCTGTAGCTCTCCCTGTTCATTAATTGGAGCCATATGCATCCTGCAGCAAGCGCCATGATTCAACCATAGCTGCTTCTATGGCCTTCGCTGTAGCTGATTTACTGGCTGAGGATCAGTCCCTCTTATCTCCATCTACTTGAGTTTGACTAAACCTCTGGAGTACATTAATGAATGCAGCAGTTTTTAATAGTTGCGAGTGATTTAGACACATCAGGTGTCTTCAGACCCAAGGTATGCAAAATTGCTGATAGTGCAAATCTTGTTGCAGTTGTTCTTACCGTGGGTAAGTTATCACATATCTGAGAGACCTGACAGTTCTCATCCCCAGACCTGGGCTTTAGTCACTATAATTTATCACAAACCTAGAAGACAGTAAAATTTGTTCAACGTTTATTAGTGTGGCTATAAAGTTTCCATTTTATTTGCATGCAAAGGCTTTGGCTAATAACACTGGATATTTCAGATACAGACATTTATTTGGAACAAACTCCGTGAGATGTTCTCTTGCTGTGTCTTGTTTATTTTAAATCTACTGCAGTCTTAGCTTTCTTCACTGTAGGTGGTAAAATATTTTTACCCACACTTGCAAAAAGATCTGAGTATTTAAAGTTTTTGCAGTGTAATGGGGCCATGTGTAAATTTGTGAATCAATTTCTTAATAACTAATGCACTGCAGACTAAAAAATCCCATGCTGAACTCCTCTCCAAAACTGCCTGACCTCCTTTGGAGACCAAGGGGTTGTCCTTCCTTCCTTAGTTGGTCCTGGGCTCTGCTGGTTTTGCATCCTCCATCTGGTTTGACTGATCAGCGACACTTGTCTTGTAAAGCTCTGACAATGATTTATGATCACAGTAAGACCTCAACCACACAGCTGAACTCCAGTTTTCAGTGCTATTCTTAAATGTACATGTTTCTTATTGAAGATGACAACTCTTGAGGAATCTTATTGTGCAGTTACCAGGCCCCAGTTACCAGGGAGCTGTCAGAGCCAAGCTTTACACCAGGAGCTTACGCTGTGTCCTTTGAACAAGCGCAGAAAGCCATACGGATAGGGACAAAGCCTCTTCCATGCAGGCCGTAATTGTCTTGAAACCTGGCTAGTGTCCGACCACTCAGTGCCAGGTTCCCAAGCCATAGATTTTCACAGGAAGATATTAGGCTTTTTCGGGAAGGCTGTTCAGGGAGAGATGATATTTTTAAAGACAGAGTTTGCTCAACTTCGCAAGAGTTGGATGATTCATTGCAGCTGTTGCTGCTCTACTCCATCATCTCAGATCAAATGAAAGACCATTGAAGACTTCACTAAAGCCATAGTTTAAAAAGCCCCAGAACAGAGAAGAAGGCTGAGAACCTAGGAGAGGCCTGAATGCAATAAAAAGGGGCGGTATAAGTTTTACCAAAGCTATGGCCGTAGGAGAAGAAATCCTTGCCAGAGCCAGCCAAACATCCGATCCCACATTTTCCAGAAGGCTTAGCTGATTGTTTTGTTTCAAAAGTTATTTCTGTTTTTTTTTTTTTGTGCTTTATGTTTTACCCACTATGAATTGATTCTGTTTGCTACTGGAAAAAAAAAAAAGGAAAATAATGTACTGGTTCCAGGAGGGAACTAAGTTTAAATCCTGGCTTTCATACTTAATGTTTTTGATGGATTATATGTCTACAAACCTTGATTCACGTGTGTTGCTTCAAGGTAGCTTGTGAACAAGGGCAACTTGATTGCATTCCCTGTTATGGGTGCTCCTATGCCACATCGCCTTCTCATCCAAGCCCAATCTTTAACATTGCTATCACAGCTACACTATTATGAGTTATGAAGATGCAACAATTCATGTTCTGCCTTTGTACACCTCTGCAGGCTCAGTTCTTAAGTGGATGTTCTTTATCCAGCGCTTGGTAACACCGAGTATTAAGGTTCCACTTACACAAGGTTTATAAAGAGTTAAAGGAATGCTAACAATTGGTCAATGACTTTTAAAGACTTAATTGTGTGGAACAATTAATTACCTGCACCCACTGGTAGTACTTACAGCAATGTGTTTGTGACCATTAACAATAACGTGAAGGGATGTGTTCTTGTCGTGTGATGTGTATAGCTATCTTTAATGGGCTCACCTTCATTTATTAACTTTTCTCAAACCATTTAAACATGGAATTGTAACATAAAATGTGGCTGAAATCATCTGCAGTCAAAATGACCTCCTGGAATATGTCCTAAGACAAACTGAAATATTCTACTCTGTCAAACAGAGCTTTTAAAGAATTCCCCACTTCCTTTGGCTTTGAGGAAGGGAAGTTGTAAATTTGATTTTCGAGTTGTTCAGCTCTGGAACTTTTTAAACATTTACTTAAGGTTAAAAAAAGTTTCGGTGTAGAGCTATCATGATCTCTTTTACGTACACTTGCAAATGTGCTTTTCTTCCTTCTGAGTATGGAATGAGGAGCAGAGCAGATATAGCATAAAACTAATTTATATTTTCAAAGCTCTTGTGCCCTAGTAGAAGTACAAAAAAACTGACCTTAAAAAAAAGCCCCCAAAAGTATTTGCCAAGGAAAAAGCTTTCCATCCATTCAGGATTCAACATTTTTTTTTTTTCATTTATAGACCCCAACCGCCAACTTTATCTGTTAGCTAATTATCTAATGACATTTAATCAAAGTGTTAAAAAAGCCCAAGGTGCTAAACATAATGATGACCAAAAGCGAACATTCCACTTGCTTGAAATTACCCCAAGTAGTTGAGCGACTCCTAACATGGCACTTTGATAACAACAGAGGTTTGAAAGCTCCTGAGGTGGCTCTTTTGAGATCCTCTGTCCTCGCCATGGTACCTTGGGCTCTGTCCGCAAAGGGTTGTAAGCACAGAGTAATGCACTTGGGTATCAGATTTTAAGTGACTGCATAAGCTTCATCCATGCACTTCAGCACATTCTTGTATCTTGAGTTGCTTATGGAGGGAGGACTTAGCATCCTGCAGAACTGGGGATGTTTATGCATGCGCTTAACTTTGCTAAGTGAGTTGTGCCTTGTATTTGCTAGGATTAATTCAAAGCATGCGTAGCTCTTACAGGTTCAGAACTAAATATTGAACTATATGTGTTGTCTTTGATAAAAAAAACCTGTCCTTTTTTCCTCCGCTTCTAAAATAATACTGTTTCCTGATGAGCTAGTAGCACCTTCGTGCTAACGAGTACGGTGTATGGAATTTATACTGTTCTACTGATTTTTGTCTGAACTAGAACATTTAGAACGCATCTGGGCCCATCATAACACTACTCATCAGCAGAACTCCCAAAGGTGTTGGTTACTAACTTAGCAAAAGATAGAGCAAAGGTGGGTACTGTTTCTAGATGGTTCAGTTAGAAGAATGGCAGCCCAGCTTTAGGTCTTACTGCACCTTTTCCAAAGCGCTACAGAAAGAGCTGTTCCAGAATAACAGAGACAATCAGTGAGAGCATTTCTTCTTTGACTTTGGAGCTATCTGCAGGCTTGAGGGTTGGCAAACCTTTCCAAGTCTTTGGTTGTTGATGTCTACATCATCCCCAACTGTTATGTTCTATCTCCTCTAAATAGACAAGTATTTATTTCCCAGTGGCATTAGAGCAGCTGAAAGCATACTTTCTAGTTCTAAAAAGAAACAAAGTGAGCTGGACAATTGACTTTGCAAAGATAATGAACAGTAGGCAGGACTCTTTAACAGAAAAGGCCTTCCTTAAAGTGTTCTGAGAAGCAACGGCACAGAAATGTCATTTTCTCATGAGACACCACCTGCTCTATGTGGGTTACTTTACACTGCACCTTTACGTTTTCTGTCCCCACTCCCAGCTACTCAGAGAACATTAGGAATTTTACTTACATGGGTAGTATTGTGGGATTCAGTAGGGTGTCCACTGCGTCAGTATTTAGTTCTTATGGTGGCTGCTTTTACAAGTCCTTGTCACAGAGCAAAATTTCGTTGTGTTATATGCTGTACAAGCATAAATCAAAGCGATGCCCTCCATGCCAGTGAGTTTAGCCGCAAGAGCAGTGGATGGCAGATAGCTGCATGCAGACGGAGAAACACAAGGAAACAATTGTGCGCCAGTGCTGGGTCTCATGGACAGTGGTCGCAGCCCAACAGCTGGCTGGCTGGTGCTCAGAGAGGAGCTACTTGCGTGCTTCTGTGTTTGCAAGGTCAAAGCCTTGCTTCTCAGCAGCAGCTTTCACTCCCGCCAGCCCTGCAAAGCCAGCTTCATGTGAGCGAGAACCCCCTCAAGGCTGTGCCAGTTCATGCCTCTCCAACAAATAGCACCAGCAAAGTTTTGATCATCAGATGCTCTCATTTAGTAGCAATGGAGATGGAAAGAAGACTGTTCTGCTTGGGCAATATTCGCTCTGACAGGGAGGATGTGATGAAATTGCTATCTGATTTGTAAACTAAGCCAAGTAGATCTGGAATTACTGAAAAAGAATAAATATGAATGGCCCGTAACAGTGCCACTTGTCTGAATATAACCAGACTTACAGCTGTTGTGCTGAGATCCCCCTTGCAGTTGTGTATCTGGATACACAGGACATATGTAGAAATAGAGCTGGGGAGGAAATAGCTTTCCCGTTCTGCAAAATTTTTTAAGATTTCAAACTTTTTCTGTTTCGCAACAGGATGAAACTGAGATCTTTTGAAGTATTTTCATGGAAAAAACGGAGAGAGATTCCAAAATAAAAAATAACTCAGGGATTAGATCACCTGGGATGTAGAAAACCCACATTTAAATCCCTCTTTTGCCTGAGATGCACCAGGAATTTGAACCTACACTGTTTAAATATGAGGTGACTATTCAAATTCCTAACCTATATAACACATTGGTCACCCTCTCCTATTCAAAGAGGTTATGAGATCTCCTGATCTTTAGCAACGCAGGTATGTCCTGAGTGCATCATTTTTCAGCTGATGACAATTTCTACTAAAAGGTGAGAGAGTATCCAATGTCAGGCTACAGCATCCACCTTGGATCACTCCATTTTCAAAAAATGGTGATGCTTCTCTACTCTGAAAACTAGTGTTCTTTGAAGTGGCTTATGCCACAGACCTCCAGTTATCTGTTACCTCTTAAAATCAAAAAGCAGTTTTATGACTGAGGCTACTCAACAGTGAACTGTATCTAAAGCAAATCAAAGGAGCCTGTTATAGCAGAAGCGTATGAAAACTTGGTGGTATTTTTGGGCATACATTCTTATTTACATGCCCTCCCACATAGTATCTGAATAATAACATGAATTATATCTGAACTCTTCTCTACTGTGAAAGGTATTTATTCTGCAAACACTGCTAAGAGTGTGAGACAGGAAATAGTAACATAATTATCATCACAGATGATGAGCCTGACTGGTTATCTGGTGGATTGAGATACCTTTGAGGTCCGGAGGAGAGCCCTAATTAGGAGGCAGATTTTCCATCTAGCTGGGCCTCTTCATTGTGTTTTGTGGTTTACAGTAGGGACAATGTGTGAGTACTTCAGTTACAAGCGTGTTCAGTTCAGAAAGAACAAAAGGTAAGAGGAAGTTTTTTATTCCTATAGAGCTCGTTACTTCAAAATACCATTGGTTAAAGGACCAGGCTGTGATTGGAGTTTTAAGGATTAAAAGGACTCCCCTCCCTTCTCAGTACTAGCTTTGTGTTTGCAAAAGGCAACGTTCTCTTTACAGATAAGATGTCAAGGACAGAGGTCCAATTTGCGTTATTTCCTTTTATACAACATCGCTTATTTGATAGCTTGCTCTGAAAACAATATGCTTTTTAACTTGATCCACAAGGCAGTTAATGAGCTATAGGCATGCAAACTAAACAGGCCTGAATATCAAAACCAGACACCCCAGTGGAAAGCTCCCAGGCTTTCAAGCTTGCAGAACCTATCTGCTCCTCTGAAATGTAAATTTACACTTTACCCTTCTACCCTTTCCCCATCTCGTCTCCAGATGAAGGGTGTGTAAGGGCAGCGTGTGACCCTATATGTGAGGAGTTAGATGTGGTTTCAGTAATTCATTATTCCTTTGCTAGCCCTCCGCAAAGATAATAATTGCACCCCTAAAGCACAGTCTGATCTGCTGGTAGTTAATAAATGAGTCTTGGGTCATTTCCATACCTTGCTTTGGTTTTAATCCTTGTCCAATTTCTAAGTCTGGTCTGAGTCTGAAACCTCAAGGTTTTTTTGACTTTACCCATTGCCTAGTAACTTGATTAGCCAGGATTACTGGAAGGCATTGGTTAAATATCCCAGCCCTTCTTAATGCAGAATACATCATCAGAGGGAGAAGGGGAAAGAAAATAGCATGTCCTCTGGGATGAACATCTTACCCTGACTGCTCCTAAAACATGGAGCTTGGAAAAGCTCCATTTTGAACCAGAACCTCAAATCCAGATAAATGGCAACTTGCTTCTGGCAGGCTTCGAGTTCCTGCATTCCCAGTAGAACATTCCCTTCTGCATCCTTAAGCCCCTCATTCCAAGTTTGAATTTAGTCTATAGAGAAATTCATCTTGACTACATCAAAATAGCTCTGTTAGCTCCCTGTTTCATTGCAGACCCAGGAGTCATTAAGCTACAGTATTGAAGATTCAGGCAGTTATCTGAATTCTGCCAAGCCCCTCTTACATCATTGCCTCTGGATACAGGACAAGAAAACTGGTGTCCATTTTAGAGACCCCATATGCCCTAGCATATTAAAAAGTATTGTTAGTGTGACAGAGCACCAGGTGTACGTCTTCCAAAGCAGATCAGCCAGCCCTAGGTCGTTTTAACCTGTGTCCTTCATTATTTGTTGTTTGTGGATTGGATTTTCATTTGCCCGTTTCTCTGTGGGTTATGAGAATGGCTGGTATCTCAGGCCCATTTCAGTATGTGTCTGGCTCTCTCTTCAACAATCCAGATGTTTTTTACCATAGGCATTTTACAAAAACCTAAAAGAAATAAATACACAGTCCTATCCCTTCACCTCTCCTGGGATTAAGTATTCCCAGCATGTTATTAAGGCTGATGCATGTTTTCTTTCTCTTAAACAGAAGCAGCAGCGCACAGTAATTCACACAGATACCATTGCAGTCTTCTACATACCAGTGCCTTGATAACCACTGCCGTAACCCAGCCTGGAGCCTGCATCCTTCTGCCCGGGGACCCTGCCCCAGCGAGCCGCTCGCCAGCTGATGGAAGGGGCCCGTGGGCCAGCACTAAAACCGCCGCGCTGCCGTCCTCAGCCAGGCTGGACGTGCGGCACACAAAGTAAGCACGATCTTCTCCCCCTTCTCTGCATCTCCTTCCCACCACCAATAGCTGATATTTACAGGCAAGATGATTTGTAGCTGCATCAGTGGAACTTTAAAACAAGCGCTTCCCTGGCAGATTCATTTGAAATACCAAGTGGTTTTATAATGGGAAAAATTAACCAAGAGCTCTTACATTTCTTTTCTGTTGTTGTTTATAATCACGGTCGACAGAATCGTCATCTTGTAATGCTTCACCCACTTGTATTGCCACATGATTATTCATACCAGCAGTGAGGACAGCAGAAGAGGCTTCTGTGATTGTTACGTTTTGTAACCTCTTCCTATTTTGAAAAGGAATGTAATCCAGAACCAAACTGTATGGATTTAACTCAGGCCAATGTCACTTCATTGCCACCAGAACCTTTGTTAATGCTTGCTGGTTCTGCATGTGTAATTAAAGTAGCCTGGGAGCTGCTCTAAATTATGTTTCTGGGGAATTAATGGTGCAGGGTGCTGCCGTGCTTCCACCGTTTTGCTGCCCTCTCCTGTCGTGCCTTCTGAGCCAGCAAGGGCCTAGGCTCTCTTCATCTTTTTTCCCAGTGGGAAACCAGCTGTGGCTAGAGATGAGAATATAGATGAGAATATAGTCCAAGATCATCATATACCTATTGGCTTAGTCATAGGGGTAAGGCTGGGAAAGTTGCAGGAACCGTCCTTTTAAATGATATATTAGAAAGTCACAGAAATGAAGTATTGCGGTCAATGTTGATGGATGGCTAGTTGCATGCCCAGAGTTATCTGCTTATATAAAGAATAAGGGGAATGCTTTACTGTCATGGCATAACATCCCGCTCCAGGGGGGACCTGTAGGCTTGAGGATTTAGAGTCTGGTTCATCCATGCATTGCTCCACTGACTGCGGTGCCGCCTGAATCCCAGTTGTGCCTTCCAAAGACCCCCTGCTGCAACCATTGATGACATTAGGGCTCTTGATATCAAGTTGTGTGCTACATAATATGATTGAAACCCAGAGGGTAGCAAAAGGCCTTACACCATAAACTTGGAATACTGTAATGTTGAATCAGGCTCTCAATCTTCATTTTTTCTTCTGTGTCTCATTTGCTGAGACTAATGACCATGGTACTAAGTAGTGCCAGTGGAAGAAAAGAGTTTAAATGCAAACTTAACCACAAAGAATAGATTGAGATTTCCCAAGCGAATTTAAGAAAAGCCAGCTAGTATAAATCAGTTGCTGGAAAGTTTTGCTAAGTTAGTTAATTGTGGATTGCTTTGAAGTCAGTGGATGTAAACAAACATATATACATAATTATTTACCACGATGTTATTTAGGAATTTGTATGTGACAAAACACCAAGCTATTAAAAACACATTTCTTCCACTTCATTGTTGTTTATAAATATCTCCTAGAGTTTCCAGAAAAATAATAACCCTATCACAGAAGGCATTATGTAACTAGATCATGGAGGCAATGCACTGGTTAGTGAGCTAGGTATGACACAGGAGAGGAACAGGTATGGTGAAATGAAGTCACCCAGTTAATGAGTTGCAGAATCATTAAGGGCTCTCATTCCCATGAGTGTCCTTCCGGTGAGTTAAAGCTGAGAAATTCTTCTCATGGCTGCATTTACAGACATAGACAGCCTTGGAGCTTTGGCCTGCTGGCTAGCATCACCTAGGGAAGTCGGTCATTTTGCAGAGCCGGCTGTCTCTGAGAATTTGAAGAGAAGAATTGGCTGGTGTGCTTTGAAATCTCCCCTTGAGGGAGGCTGTTTCCAGAACTTGAGGTTTTTGTGTTACCCCTGAAAACTGTGGATGATATCTGTTTTACTGTGCTATGAGAGTCATTTCAATGGGATTTGCTGCTTTATGTAAGCCAGCTTGCACCTTTGCAGCTATTGCTAGCACACAGTCGCCCACACAAGAGGCTGATTAGTGTTTCTTGCTCCAGGCAGCTCTGTGGTTCTGCATTTCTTATATACCTGGCAATTATCAACAGCAGCACCCCTCTATCTGCAATGGCTTTTCATGTTTTGTGTATAAAACCTATTCTTAAATTACACCAACCATCCACCCTAGAATAAGAAGTAAGACCAGTGCATTATCTATGTTCTGAGCAAAGGATAAAGTGCATTATCTATATTCTGGACAAAGGATAAAGTCTCCAGTGATACAGAACAGCCACAGGTCTGTCATGCTACCGCGCCAGACAGCCATGACTGGAGTATCCTTATTGGACAAGCAAGAAGCCAGAAGAAGATAATTAAGGGACTCTGGAATAAATTCCCCCCGTAGGAGCTGACGAAGTGATAGTGACTTTGCCAGCATAAAAGCTGGTCCACTGAAATTCATCTAAGATGTGGTGGTTATTGAATTAAAAACTACTGAAGGTGTATTTTCTCTTGCAACTCATAAGGAGAAGGATACTCTTACTAATTATTGCCACCGAAAAGCTTGTTTGGAATAAAGAGATAAGCTTTCATAAGTCTGGGGCCACATGCAGTATGATTGACATTTGCCCTTAGCTGGTTTTAATTGTGATCTACAGGGCTGGATCACTTGGAAGATGCTTCGACTGGGTGGGGAGGGACAAATTGTGCAGAACTAATGATACGAGGGGAAAACTAAGCTTTGCCAGAAAGAATTACAGACTAAGGCTTCCTTTTTGTTTGCACTGAGGCTAATGGGAGCTTACCATTTGCTTCAGCAAGAAATATGCCAGGGTTAAGGTGCTCTATTCTGATTCCACTTAGATACATTGCTAGGGATTGCAGGTAAATTAATCCTGTTTCAGATCAGGATAAGCAAGATAAGAGAGCAATTCCTAACAAAGAAATTCAGAAATGGCTTTTGGACCTGAAATCCTGAATTCCTCCCCACTCCCTCCGTGTTTTGGCTCTGAGCTTCAGGATAGGCTAGGATAGGAAGAAACAATAGACCGGACTCAGGTCTATCTTTAAATAACCTCTTCTATTTCTAACTGAACCTTTCAGCCCCAAAGCACTTCCCAGCTGACAAACGAATTGGCTCCTGTGCACGCACAGCGAGGGCTGTAAGCAGCTGTCAGGGGCTGTCCAGCATCGTTAAAAGGACATTTTGGCAGAACCTTTATTATTCCATCCAGTGCCACCCCGAATAGATCAGCAATAGGTCATTTTTGCTCTTGTGTCATTTGAAAGACTTTGCCTCGGAAAACTGCACAAGCCCATTTTAATCGCAAGCCAAGAATGGCAGAAGGGCCCTGAGTCGCGGTTCCAGGGAGCCTGGTTCGCTGTCACCCCAGTTAGGCATTTCCAGCCCTGGCAAGAGCTGCAGCAACATCTCTGGTGAGCAGGTCTGGAAGCTGCACCTCTGGCAGCTCTCGGGGAGTGCACCAGGTTTTCCAAGCCCTAGCTTTAGGTCTGATACGAGGGGGAGGACTACTGGGGTGTAGAAAGAAAGGGCTGCTCTTAATAATGATCTCTAATTGGTAGGTCACAGTTTTCCCATTCCTTCACGATTTCAACACTTACTTTCTTCTCTGGGACAAAAAAGGAGCAGCTCGTAAATTGATCATTTGAAAGGAAAAAAGGGAATAAACAGTGAGATTAAAAAAATGTGGATCGGGGCACTTGAAACACTATGTTTCAAACATTTTGAAATATCTTGCTTTGATTTAAGAGTAAAAGTTTTACAAATTTGTTTTAGTGGAAATAAACATTTCTCAAGTAAATCACTCAAGTTCCAGAAAAAAAGGAAATTTCAGTTTAAAAAATTGAAAAAATAAAATTCAAAAATTGTGTTTTTCAGTCAAAGAAATGAAATTAAGAAAAGGTTTGAAACTGGAGGAGGAATATAATAAACTTTTTTCCATTATGTTCCTGTACGTGCCAAATTTCCTAAGTTTTTAACCTGAGGGAGATGTGGTAAATACATGCCGACTGTCCCAACCAGAAATATGAATCTCTAATTTTTAAATGAAAATCTCTTATAGCCTGAGTAGTGAGAAAGGAAGAGGATGCTGCCTAGCAAGCAGAACATTCTTGTTTTGTTGGGGAGGAGAAAAGCCCTGAAAAACACCTCCAACAAGTGACACTTGTTAAGCTTTTATCTGCAATAGGAAACATCGTACATTTTAAACAGGGCGCAGTTGTAATGGCATAGCAACAATTATTGATGAGTTTGTGAGGAAACACCTCTAAGTGTGACAGGGGGAGAATAAGATTCCTCCCAAATTTTAACGTGGTTGTGACCTGCAGATCCAACACCAAACTCCTTTGGTAAGATGTGGAGCTCGCTTCATTTTCACTAGTTAAAGTGCATCTGAAAAATTGATCCGTCCTGCAAAGTTTGCTTCCACTTGCAATGAAAAGCGCTCATCCTGGGCGAGTCAGGGCTGGATCTGACCTTAAAGTAAGCTGCCGCATATGCTTACTGCTGCCCTGAAATACAGAGCACTGTTGTATTCTTATATAGAGAGTAAAACCATGGCTTCCACCTATGGTCTGGATGCTGGTATGATAACCATGCTCTGTAGACCTGTTAAGACCAGTACTTCATTTATTACAGCTCCGGTGTTTTTATCCGGAATTAGCTTCTCAACTCTTCTGCTTTTAATAGTAGCACCAACACATGTGTCTTATATCAGGGAAATACCCTACCGTTTCCATTCAACAGTGTTGTTTGCAAATAAAGACAGTTTTGTCTTGGTTTGCATTATGGATTTAAACAATTTCATGGGACTAATTAGGAACTGTTTCTCATTTCTATTTCCACTAGGAATCACAGCCATCTATCTGACAGTTCAGGCTGAAGAAGACAAAAGAGATCCCTCATCATGAACTAAAAGCACTGGAGCAATATATGTCATGTTCAGTCTGGAAGGTAAAGTTAAGACATAGTTAAACAGCTACCAACAAATGTTTTTTAAAATGTACAAGTTTCATCAGTCCTACCAAATTTGGGGGTTTGATCCTTCTGTGACTCCTACTGAACTCAGTGATAATAGACTAAGTGCTGTAAAACTATAGTGCTCTGGTTACTCCTTTTACCTCTTCTATAATTTTCCTGTGTGTCATCTCCACACAGGGAAAGAAACACCTAAATTTGACTTACCACCCCTCAAAATAACTTTCAAGACCAAAAAAGGAACAAAAATAACCTCCATCACAAGAACTTTTTCAGGAAAATGAAGGCTTTAGCATATACCAGTCTTTACAAATGATATCCAACTGATCCCCTGTTTGGAAAGGACAGCTAAATTTTAATAGATTCTTTGGTTATTTTTTTTCTGCCTCTGTATACTTAATGACAAAGGGCAAACGGGTAGATTTGTTGCCTGGGTGAGCGAATGCTGATGGAACTTCCCCAATTTCAGAGGGATGAGTTAATTTTTTTTTCTTTTCAATGCTACTTCGTATATCATGTGACAAAAAAACGGCCACATCTGTTCAGTGACTAATATAAAGGGAATATCCCATGCGTGTAAGCGGCACAAGCCTGCCTCACACTCAACCTTTCTGACATTTTTTCGAGAGCTGGTTATGCAAGAAATAAATGGGGACAAATAACTTTTAGTCAGCTTTGAAAGCGGCAATTTGGCTTGGAACAATATCCAACATCAAAATAATAATGAGTGCATGTTACTGCTGACAGTCCTGGAGACAAGAATTCGCCGTGCGTCCAGAGCCAACTTCTGAAGTCCTCCTGCCTTCATATCTTAGCTCTTACATATGGAAAACCCTCGGCAGAGGGGGCGGAGGAAGGCAGTGGGAAGGGTTTGTGAGACTAAATGCCTTGAGATTTGGCTTTCAGTGAACAGGCCCAGCCTCAAAAAACAGCAATGAGGACATCGACACCCTTCACTGTTTGCTCTAGTGCTGATCCAGAGGGATCCTGTGGGGAAGGAGGAAGGTGGGGAAGAGGGGCTGTCGCGACTAGAAGTGCCAGTAAAGCACCAGGCATTTGCCTTTGCAATCCATACGCTAGCTCTATAGGACCTCCCCGTAGGCCACTGAGCAGTCATCTGAAGTGAACAGGGTTTGGTCTCTGCCGTCTGGAGTCGTCAGTTTAGTGATGAAGGACTCAGGGAACAATTTAATAAATAAATCTCACCAGTAGCCCTAGCAGTCCTCGGAGCTTTGCAATCCTTTGAAACAGTTGTGCAATAAAGAGGAAAATAAGAATGTATTGAAAAGGACTATTTCATCAACAAAAGACTGAGGAATAAATCAGAGAAAACCCTGTACTGAAAGTAATGTATCTGCTAGGTTTGGCTGGACTTTTGGGTTTATTTTCTTTCTTTCTTTTTTTTTTTATTCACAAATTGTTTGCCTGGAAATTATGGTCCACAGCTTCAAATAGTGTACAACAGCAGCATGACGTTAACATTTATGACGCAGTGTCATAAACATGACCAGCGAAGCTCTGTTATTTACACTAGCTGAAATGTTGGCCTTGTGTACATTTTTATGACCTTTTTCATTATTCTTAATTGCTCGATGATGACAGTATATTTCTTCCTTTATGTAAGTCACACGGTGCGTCTTTTGTTCTCTTTTTAGACAAATTAAAATTCAGACCAGAAGTAATCACTGGCCTAGCAGATCTCTTGGGACAAGGCAGGGGAGTAGTCCAGAGAGAGAGAGAGAACAGTTAAACGGGTTTAGGTCATAGCTGGCTAATCCGCATATGAGTCACCATCCATTGCCTGGAGAATAGGATCGATGGAGTCCATCTCCACCAGCTTCTCCCCTGGAGCACTGGTGTCACAGCTGGTCTGTGAGCTCAGGGATCGTTAGGGTGGTATTGGTGGTGATATAGTAAGAGCAGAAGACAATGGTTTGGTTCTAGGAGAGTTTTAGAGCTGTGAATGTTTTTTCCCCTTCCAAAATTGAGACAAAAAGTATAGCACTAAAAAATTTGCTCTATCCAAAATTCTAACAAACCTCTGAAACACAGAGTTTTAGTAATTTGGAAAGGTCTGTGACTTCTTTTTCTATAGGCAGGTTTAATGTTCTACCCTGGAAGTTATTTTGACCCCCCCAGATGGAGCTCTTGCATGTGATGATGTTTAAATGCAATGTATTGTAAATAATGGTCTGCCTTTCTGGACTAGTTTAGAAAGGGGAGATTCTCCATAGCTGACTGTTTCCCATTAAGAATTTTGATTTTTAACAAGCTATTTTTAACAGCCCGCAATCAGCATTAATGATTATCAACTACAAGATCAGTTGTAGATTAAGCAACTATTTTGTTCCTGTGTTAGCCTTTGACTGAAGCTGTATCTCAGTTCTTACTGATCAGCGCCATGGATTTATCATGCTTAGACAATCCTTTGAAGCGTGCAGGCAGTCTTTACCGCGTCAGTGGAAAGAGGAGGGTAATATTGTGAATGGCAAGGTTCCAGTTCTTCATAACTGAAGCCGTGGGACGATCGTCTTTTGTTTAAATGTCAGAGGATCATAGATGTCAGAGACGAGAAACGGCCTTTTAGATCATCAAATCTGCATCACAGCATGGAAGTCATAGAAGTCTAGGGCTGGATTCACGTTGTGTGAACATCAGTACAATCCCGCTGGAGTTAGTCCAAATTAGCAGTTCTAACTGAGCCCAACCAAACCCGGTTGATGGAGGGGCACATGGCACAAAATATTCAATTAAGAATTTTATTGAATAACACATATGACCATATTTTATATTTCATGGTTAAAGTAACTTGAACTATGTAAGGAATTAAGATGGAGAAACATTGGGAGGCCAAGGTAATTAAAATTGTTTAAAGCATAGGCAATGAACCATAACCTGGATAAAAAACATTTCCCGATAGCTGTTACGATACAACCAGCTGTACTCTGATTCACTCACACCGATTAGCTATTACACTGAAAATAGCATTAAGATCAATGCAACTGCTCATGAAGGAAAGGACTGCTTTTGGTGCAAACCAGCGCAGCTCTGTTGACAGCAGCAGTACAGCATCCACTTGGACCAGCTGAGAATCCAGCAAGTAGTTATTTGATATTAACAGTAATATGTGACTTGGAATAACAACATTACCCCCTTTTTTCTTATCTTGCTAATTATGAGCCAAGAATACATCTACATCCTTGTTTTGCTAGGTGTGGTCAAAGATCTAGATTCTGAGGCTCAATTTACTTCAGGCAAATTAAGCCTTAAACCAGCACTTTGAGGATGCAAAGTTCTTCTGTCCCTATTTTAGTGATGGCCAAAAGGAAGCACTGGAGAGTTTCGTTGACTTGGTTTGTGATT
The DNA here is from genome assembly GCF_003343035.1 of Apteryx rowi. Classification (NCBI taxonomy): domain Eukaryota; kingdom Metazoa; phylum Chordata; class Aves; order Apterygiformes; family Apterygidae; genus Apteryx; species Apteryx rowi. The sequence continues at coordinate 1,006,274 of NW_020450827.1, read as the reverse complement.
TCTCTGGCAGAGCAGGAGAGAAGAGTTATTCTTCCTAACACCTCAGTTTACCCACCAGATTAGCCTCTCTCTCTTTCTCTCTCCACTTATTGCATTCTTTTTTTTTCTTTTTTATTTCCATGGGTTAAATCTATTTCATTTTTTTCATTCTGTGTTCTTTTATAAATGTGCTTTGGCAGGAGTTGTGATTTTTTGGTTAGTAATCCACTTATTTCGTGGTTTAGAAAATATCTCAAATAACAACTTGGACATGTTGTTGACTGTCATTGTTGGCCGCTCATATGGCATGAGGAACATGTAAGGAAAGATGTCCTTTTATCTTTAACTCCCTCTCCAAAACAAAGAAATGATCTACTTCCTACCGTGTATCTAACTGTATATACCTTTAAGGTTGAAGGGGAGCTGAAAATTTCGTATAAAAATACTCACAGGTATATAACCTTAACAGATTGAGGTATCCACAAGCATATGCATATCTATATATTTTATATCTCTTTTTCTTTATTTCTATACATGTAGGCGCATGTCTCTATCTTCACAGTTAAACCTAAACAAGTGCGCTGCTTTAAACTGGACATATATTTGTTCCTATAAATGTATTTGCCTGTTGTCTGCATTTTCATATACTGTAGCTGCCATGTAGCTCAAGTATTTGTCAGATGAAAGCTCACTTTTTCTTTCCTTTCTTTTCTGTAAACTTATGAACCGATGGGAGCATTTTTTTCGTAACCTATAGATTAAGTCAATATGCCTTTTTCTCAGAGCTGAGGAAGAAAACCTGAACAAATAGCATCTGTCTTTCAATAAAATGCATATGATGGCTGTAGGATGTTTGAGGATGTCAAATTTCATTGGAAATAACAAGTTTATTTGCGTACATTTGTTCATGTTTGTGGTTACCAGAACAAAACTTGCACTGCAGGATCGAAGGCTAGCCCTTTAGAGAGCAGATGTGTCATATGGTTGGAGTAAGCTTGTTGTATATATTTATGGTAGACTCTATAGGTCCCAGTCAAGATCTTGGCTCCCTCACGCTAGGCACTGCATAAACAATTTGCGAGAGACTGACTCTTCTCCAAGGAGCCCAAATAGGCCAGGGAAACAGTTTGACAGAGGAAGAATTATTAGTTCCTTTCCACAAATAGAAAAACAGACAGAGGATGAGGAAGTGGTTTGCCAAAATTCGTGTAGAGCTAGGGTGACAACCCAGATCCCCCAGTTCCCAAGCCAGTGCTTTAAGAAAGAAGATCAGAGGAAATGGGTGCATACACTTCTATAAAGTGGAAGTTTGGAGTCTCAAATGGGTTTTCGGTCAACTCAGGTTATGGGCTTGGAGAGCAACTCGATTTGAGTGGGGGCAGAATGGGAGGGATGTAGAAGTAGTCAGGTTTTATCGGTCTGTTGGAAAAAGAAGCCCAAATGTTATTAATGGCAACTTCATTGTTGAGTGTTGCCTGAATAAAGACCACAGGACTGTAACCACACTTTCTGACTGCTGTCTACACAGGCCATTGCAAACTGTTCCATGAACGGCATTCAGCCACCAGGAATTCGACCTACTTCACTTCCTCGCTCTGTAGTTATCCATCAAAGCTATCATTCATGTTAACATGTAACAGGGGAACCTCAGACTTGAATTCATTATGAAACCCTTGGAACCTAACCAGCCTGGACAACCAACCTTCTGTTTAACTACTTCAATGTACATTTTTATTACAGAACCAGTATGGACTTCCTACAACGTGATTCATAGGTCATCTTCCCGAAGCCTGCAGTGATCATTACAATAGTTTCTTGCTTTTTAACCACATTCACTTAAGGACTGTCAGTCGAAGGCTAATAAATCTGGCTCCAGTCACCAGATTCTGTGGTATATATTAGACAACCAGAGAGTCTAAACTGTTCAATCACTGTCTTGTTTAGAGGCTGTTTTGAATGATGCTTCTCCATTATTGCAGGCTTTACTAATTATTTAGTTTTATTGTGGTGATGCCAACAAGGCCCAGTACTGCAGCAGGACATTACAGGGCAGACACACACTAAAATGTTTGTACCTGAATCCTGACTAAATATCTTCATACATAGTTAATTGACTCTCATAAATGAATAGGGGACCAGAATGCTTACAGCATGTTTTAGGTTCAGTTGGACCTCAGTGTGGGCCTTTTTACAGATCCCCAGCAGAGATGGCAAGCTGACCTTTGGAAGAGTAAAACTCTTAAGATTCAGAATGAAAGCCTCAAAGAAAATGCTCATGTTAGGTGAAGTTAGGTTGGCTGATTTGGTTGTTTCAGTTTCTCTATATGGAGACTGGTTTTAATACCACCTTCTTATGGTAAGGCATTAGGACACATGCAAGCCTTGCTAAATCGTTAAGTATTGGAAGTCCTGATATTAATACTTCTGCTGATGGCCAACTGCTCTTCAAACAGATAATGAGAGGACATTAAGCAACATTTTTGCTCACCCCCACCCCCCTATTTTGTTCTTTTCAGTGGAAGGCTGCTCAGAAGGTCAGAAAAGCCCAGGGAAGTAAGAAGTGTCTGTGATATAAAACTTGCTGTGATTTACTGAAATGAACAGCTCGCTGATTTAGCTCACAGTAGTATTTATTCCAGCAAGTTGAAATAAATATGGAAAATGTGAGTAGGATGTTCAGCAAGATCTCTACAGACATAAAATACACAAAAAGCCCTAAGGACAAGATTTGAAAAGATAACCAAGATCCTTACTCCTTGTGGGTGCTAGGTACCTAACTCATTTAACATCTTTTCCAACGTCCAGCCAACCATGCCTCAAAAGAGTCCTTTTACTAGTGTTCCGAAGTTTCATGTTGGTAGCTAAATGTCACGGAAGTGAAATGCCTGCATTAGGAGCACAGATACCTTTTGCTTCTTGAGCCAAGTGCTGTTTCTTAGTCACTGGACATTTCTCTTTGAATGCTTTTAATGGATCCTATCGGTCAACTTAAAACATGTGTCATACTAAACAGTTTGGATTAAATCTAGCACTGTGACAGGCTGAGGTGTAGCACATTATGTGGAGGGACAAATACTTTTAACTGGGTGAAGGCAAGTTAGCTATTGCATTGCAGAAAGGCATTTCAGGTTTCATAGAGAAGTTCAAACAAATATTGCAGTTACCTTTGTTTATTGTAGAGGGATGGTGGGGAACAGAGGGGAGAAGTAACTGGAAGTGACAAAACGTAGAACTCCTGACGTGGGCCTTGATGATCTAACCACCGGAATATCCTTTTTTCCATGTAAATAACATCTGATGATGAAGACGGTGGAATTTTACAGTGGTTCGTTAAGCAAACTAGATTTTCAGGTTCAGTAACATTGCAGATCAGTAGTTGCTGTTTTCAGTTCCCAGGTTAATTTTATGGAATATCTTGCATTGTGCCAGACTTTAATTAATTCCAAATGATTTCTGCCTTCCTGTATTTTTTTTCCTCTTTTGCATGTTACTGTCTTACAAAGGAACTAAACTCTCAGTTTTCTCTAAGACCAGTAGTTATATACATAAGTGATGAGAAGTCTCAAGCATTTTTCTGCAAACTAATTACAGACATTCAGAATAAGGATAATACACATCCTTAAAATATGTTAAAAACTTGTTTAAATAAATGTAAATGAAATATGAAAATGTTAGGCATTGCTAAGAGAGTAAAGACCAATTTCAAGATACAATTTTAGAAGAGAGAAAACCCTTCTTGTTTTTTTGCAAGATATTTTGAGACCTTGTTTTCTAATGTATCCCAAGGAACTGTGACAGCATTTCTTCAGAGCAAGCTGTTGCAGGTACATCAGCTTGTTGAACTAAGTAGTAGCCTGGTTGAGAACTGCCTTGCATGGAGCACTTGGTAGTTTTAGGCTATGTTCTTTGCATTCACTTTTTGCAAGAATGTTTATGCTAAAACTCAACCTGATAGCGAAACTCCCTACAACACTCTTTTCACCAACTTTAGCTAGCACTTACTAGCCACACGCTTCACCTAATGTAGACAGTGCCAAAACAAGTCTGTGAACCTGTTTCCTTTTGCACCAAACAGGCAGAACTAAGGTGGAGATTAACACTTGAAGATTAGGCTCTAGAGATCTGTGCTGGCCTCTGTGCATGTCTGTTGAAAACAGCCAAAACATTTAGTCCTACCGCTAAAATGACTATGGATGATTTCTTCAACTCCCATGCTGCTCTGAGCACTGTTTCTTCACCACTGAGGACTGAAGCATGCTTACAGCTTCTCCTTGTACTGAATGAGAATTGGCCTGAGCAAGAAAAATTGTCTTCCATCTCCTCACTTCATCACAGCATTAATCAACCAATGCATTGTTCAGCATCTCCCTCTTCAATGCCTCTTCAGCCTTGCAGCTTGTGTTAATCATACATTAACATGCTCCGATTTTTGTTCCTGCATCACATGGACCTTAGCAGAGGGTTGAAGAAGTTGCTGGGAGGGTGTTCACATTTCACAGAGGCAAAGCTTTCCTTTCTCCTTTTCTTGTGGGTGATGCTGAAAATTACCTGCCAGCTGCAAACACCTGGTCTCCTTCGAGGAGGAGCAGCGAGAGGAGTTGAAGCTACCCTGGTCCCCATCATTGCATCATTGCACTCTGTGGAAGTGTTCTCTTGATGTGGTGACTCTCAGGCTTTGAAAGCTACAGATAGCAAAATCGTAGAAAATCAGGACTAGGAGGGACTGCAAGAGGTTACCTAACACCTTCCCTTGTCCTGAAGCAGAACTAACTCAGCATCATTCCTGACAGCTGTCAGTCCAATCCGTTCTTAAAGACCTTCAGTGATGGAGCCTGCATAGTGTCCACTGGTTCACAATAGCTATAACTCATCTAAGAGGAGATCTAGGTCTTTGCCCCATTTCTTAGTGGCAAAACACCTGTTCCCCCTTGCATCAAGAGGTTCAGCAAATGTTCCAGGTTGGTCCCCTTGTCCCACAGTGCCAGCTATCAAGGGTCAAGCATTTGAATATATCCGTGAGAAGAGCCAAGGGCCCTGCCAGGCTGGGAGAAAGTTGGGACTGTAGGGGAGGGTTCATATTCTGCATTTCTGAGCTCACAGATCTCCAAAGCAGGGGGTCAAGGAGTTTTGCTAGCAGCGGTGCAGTGAGGTTTCTCTGCTGCCTTTGCTCTTCTCTTGCTTTCACACCAGTGATTTTCTTCACTCGCCTCATTTGCCCTGATGATAACAGTGTACAAGCTTGCCCTTTCAAAGAGCAGGAGCCCTTTGAGTCACAGACCTGCTCTACTGAATCAGAGCCCTTTTCTTCCTTTCCAATGCTGTCTTCTTTCCATCCTGCCTCCCTGTTCCAGAGCCCTGCCAGGTCCTGAGTGACGGCGTGAAGCCTTTCTTTGCAGCAAGAGTTTAAAGGGGCAAAGAAAAGAAAAATTCAGAAGGCACGGGCTAGCAGAGCAAAGCAGTGCTGCCTTTTTGTGTGCATCCTCCCCCTCCCCCCTGGGAGCCAGGAGCGGAATAACCAAAGTAAGTGCATGAGACTTTAATTTGAACAAGTTGCTGGCATGGCTGGTGGCCAGCGTCCCCCCCCGTCCCCCAGCTGGCCCCGGCCCGGCTCCCAGGCCCCCAGGAAAGAGCAGCGCGGGGGTGGCGGCTGAGTCAACACATCAGATGCACTTTCTCAGCAGTCAGCTGGGAAGTCCATTCGGGTTAGTATATTTGAGTGGGATTTCTGTCTCCTCTTATTGATCTGTTTTGGATACCAGGCACCAGTGTTTTCATATCCAGTCATGAAACAGGAGGCAGAGGGGGAAAGGGCTGAGGTGAAGGAGAGTGCAGAGCATGGTGTGGACGCTGAAGTGGGCAGGGTCTGCGGCAGGGAACAGACGGAGCAGCAAATCTGAGAAGAGCAGGGTGGAAACCTGGAGAGGGTACAAAATACGGGGGGGGGGGGGGGAAGAAAAAAAAAA
>NW_020450827.1:946783-1000311 GCF_003343035.1 Apteryx rowi | reverse complement strand
AAGAGAAAGCAAAGATAATTGTGGTAATGGAGGAGCCAAAAAAGGGATAAGGAAGGAGTGAGGAGGAGGAGAGACTGCAAGGTACCGCCGTGTTCCTAGCGGGCACAGGGCTGGTTTGTTGGATGTGCCAACAAGTAGCACCAGCTGGGAGCTGCGGCACCCGCTTGCTATGTGCACTGAAAGCGAAGCTTTTAGGTAAAGATTGAATAAGAAGGAGGGGAGGAAAAGCAGTAAGGGGATGGTGCAGCAAGGGACCGGGAAGGCGTCACAGTGCGGGGACAGATGACAAAGCACTGGTGTATGCAGATGGAGGGACGGGCAATGGATACGACCAGCGGGCCCAAAGTTGTTATAAACATCCTGCCTAGAAGGAATCTTGCTTTTTCAAATATCTCCATCTGAAACTGTTCCAGATAACATCTCTCCAAATAACAAATACTTTAATGCATGTTTACCCCTACTTCCCCCCCATACACACACACATTGTCAATCATTATTTTGGCTGAATGCTTTTATGACTACTCCCCCTTCCCAAAAGTTGTGTTTATTATTACAACTAAACAGTGCCTTTTCTAATAGCCTTTTTATATATCCTTTTAAATGCCTTCTCTAATAATCCAAAGAAACTTCTCATAAACTCCCCCTTAGTGAGAGAGAGGGGCAAGATTGCCTGGGCAGATTACAGCTAGGCATACATTCTTACCACTGTATATATTGCGCAGAGTATAGTCACTAATGGTTTATGCCTATTGAAAGACAGAACTAGAAGGCCATGCGCATGATTTTCACTGGATATTCAGCTGTTTATCTTGGTTACTATCAACATTTATGTGCATATTTATTTATTTGGACTGAAACAGCACCCTACTTTTTGATTTCCTTACAACTTGGAGGCAATGAAAATTGTTTGCTTTTAAATCCATGGGTAAGAGTGATCTTATCTAGCAATCTAGAGCTTGACCCTGTAGTCCTCTTTCATATCATACTGAGCAATTACTCACATGAGTTGTACCAGTCACTTCAAACTTAATCATGGCTATTTGCAGTTTTCAGTAGGAACAATTATGTTTGCTTTTTTCATCTCAAATTACATTAAATAGATTTTGGAGGAAGAAAGTATCTTGAAAGACTAAGTCATCCTATTTTAAGTTTTGCAATATTCATTTAACTCTATTTTTCAATGAGAAAGTAAGAGTAGGGACAATTCAGCAAGACTGCTTGTAGGACTGATCCAAAGCATCTTGTATTTTGGTAGGAATCTGTCTCCAAAAGGACCTGCTTCTCCATTGCTTCCCACAGTACACAGTCATTTATGCTTGTGAAAACTGCTGCCTCATAATTAGGACAGAAATTCTCCACACTCAGTGTTCATAAGCCCTGACGGCGTGTTTCCTGCTAGAGGTTAATAATAAGGCACTAAACCTGCTTGCTCAAAAATTGCACTTACGCTGTAAGGTAGAAGAAATCAGAATTCATCATCATGGGCTGCTTTGCTCCGCAGTGAGAACTAAAGGTTCAGTTAAGTTTCTAGTTATAGAGATGCCATCAGTCTCTAATCACATCCTGCTTTGAGGCTAAATGGGTTCTGTTTTCCAGTTCTGGGAGCTGTGCACTCAAATCCCTTGGATTGGGCATGTTTGTTCGTGTATCCTTCAAATGTTTGTATAGAAAGCTGACTTTTTGAAAACAAAAAATAGTAGTGATAATACCTGACTCTCAGATATCAGTTCCTACCAGTAGATTTCCAAATGCTAAGTACTGCATTTAACGTCTTTAGACAAAGTGCTGCTATAGCTCTTTGCTCTCCAGGGTCACAACGCGCAAGGTAAGAAGGGGCAGGCTTAAGCTGCAGCAAGAATGAGTCAGGTTAAACATTAGGAGACGCTTCCTAGCAATAAGGAAACAAACGTTACAAAAAAAGCTTAAACTTCACATAAGTTTACAAAAAATTCATTGCTTACCAACAGCACTTTCCAGCCCAAGCTGTCTTTAAGAACAGGCCTAACAAACTGCTTTTAGAAATGACATGGGCAAAACTACACTGGCCTTGGGAGAGGGTAGTGGATGGGTGACCTAGAGGTCCCGCCTGACTCTGGTTCTATGAATATCCCCACTTTATACATGGGAAACGAAGTCAGAGAGCAGTGAAAGGCCATATCCAACGTCACGAAGCAAAACTGCAAGTAGAACTTAGGTCTATTCTCTATGGGGGCAAGCAAAAAAAAAAAAAAGGAAAGGAAAAGCAAATAATGGGTTTATTACAGATTTTTCCTGCCTAGACTTTCCTGTGTTTCTTCAGAAGTATTTGAAAGGAATCTTTATCTGCAGTTCAACAGCTGACCAACTGATCTTCTATCTTAGCCACTGAGAAGCTCCTTGTATATCTCAGAATACCCATAGACGGCCATAGGGATGCCTGGTTTTTGGCTATTTCACCTATGCGTGCTTGATACATACTATGTAGCATTTGTGGGGTATCAAATCACACCAGCTTTAGGCAGATTTGCTCTGTGGTAGCAGTAAGGAGCTGTCTAAACCCAAGAAAGGATCGGGCCACCTAAGCGAAGAGCATGTCAAATTACAATATGTTTTTTTTTTTCTTTCTTTCCCTTCTAAAGACAAGGAGCCAGCTCCATAGCTAGTGTAACTCAGAGGAGGCCAATTGGCTTCTCGTGATGGATCCTGGCTGAGGATTTGGCCCATGCAGTTTTTCCCAAGCCAATAAAATCTGTTTTGATTCTTCATGAATCTTTTAGTCACTGTTGAAAAATAATTGAAAATGCTAAAAGTATACACTGAACAGTTAGGAATTAGAAAGGAATACTGGTAGTTACGGTATTAGTGGTTACCATTCATTTTAAAATAATTGTAGCCCAAGATAAAACCAATTGCAGTAACAAGTTTTGTTCAAGAACACTGTTCTCATTTTGAGGTTACAATCACTTTACTCCTCCAGTTTTAGCATCGTTTGATATTCAAGAGCTTGAAATGCAGACAAACGGTGTTGGTTTGCAACAGGATTCTAGTCATTAATCACAAGGGATTGCTGGTGAGAGTCTCAGCTCGGATGATAACTTAGAGACTGTTTCTCAGTTACCTTCCTTACGCATCCAAGCTTGTTGTTAGTATGCAGCTTATAAAGAATTTATTGCTGCTTACAACCAAACCTGCTTCCCACTGAATCCAAAATTCTGTTGAATTCGGAGGGAACAGAAAGAGGATTTTGCACATAATCAGCCTGTGGGTAGAATTTTTACCAAAATAAGCCTAAATCAACCCCTGGATCCATGCACCCCCAAATGTAAGGGGGAAATTGGAGGGAGAGGCATAGCCTGGTATCCCAAGCCGGGTCTGATTTCAGATCTAACAGCTGTACCCCACCCATGTAGTGTGCTAAACCAGAAAAGTCTTGGTTTACGGACTGGTAGAAAATTCTTTTGGAACCTTCTTCTTTCCTTTTCTTACAGAAACTTGAGTTTTTAAACTAAATTGAAAACATTCACGGAAAGCATGTTTGCCTGAAATTTTTCATATTTTCATCAGAAAACAGCAAATCCAGTTTTATCTGCAAACAAAAAGTGTCAACTTTTTGTCAAAAAATAATAATCACAAACTTAAAAATAATCAGTTTTTGATGCAAAGTCAACAATTTTCCATGGGAAAACCTCCAAATTCCAGTTAAGGGTATGTCTACATTCCAGATGAATAAAACAGATACACAGGCTAGCTTTAAACTAGCTCACTCCGGTACCAATAAGAGTCTAGTACTGGCAGTATAAAGTTCAACATGGACTACTCTACCCACTTCTGCAACAGAAATCAGATACATGCACAAGTTTCTATTAATACCATTATGGACGATGGCTTGGAGCCACCTTTTCCTCTGCCTCTGGCCAATATCTCCAGAGAAACCCTAATGAACTCGGTAATAAAATTAATTAATAGTGCCCCATTCTGTCTTCAGTACCAGATGTTATATGGAAATGGAGGGGGAACACAGCCAGTAAAGAAACCTTATGACATTCACTGTGTTGGGGAGCTTTGTTCTACACCTGATCTCTACTCTGCAGCTTCTGCAATGCAGAGAGTCTGCAGAAGAAAAGACCATGAGTTTTGCTTGCTTTGTAGCAAGGAGCAGCCAAGGTCCCTGTGCTAAGATGGAGACTAGGCATGCAGTTTTTTGGTTAAACATGTGCCTCTAAAAGGTTCAGGAGGATCTCCGAAGCTCAAATTCTTGGCTTTAGGCCCTCGTTTTCTATCCAGACCCACCTAGCTTTTTGGTGAGTCCAAACCCAACTGATTCACAGAGCGTCGAGGAGGAAGTCTGGAAGGAAAGCGGAGAGCTGGGCCCAGCTCGCCGCCGCCTCACGTCACGCAACAACAAAGCGATATTTTCTCGGCGCAGGAAATTGGATCTCAGTCTTTAGAAGCAGGACGGTCTAGAGAGCAATTGCCTCTCTCCTGGCCAGACATGTGCCAGTAAGTGTTGGCATTAGGCACAAAGAGAAAAGGACAAGAGATTTTCCTATTGACCTTTGAAAGCTTTAAACAGGCTCCCATTGGTAATGCTAAAGGCAACATACATTGTTGTTCAAAAGAGAAGTCCCTCTAGCAAGTTCCTGATGGATAACAGTGGTGTTTACTTAAGGAAACTGGGTAATCACAAAGGTTATTTTTTATTGGGTGCCATCCTTTTTAGCATCCTCGTACACAGCGACGTCAATGTGTGTCATTAACAATGACTTGTAAAAGGATACAGCGGTTGCTAAGGAAACCTCTGCTGCACAGGAGCTAAACAAATAACGGCAAATTAAGCAAGGAGCAGAGGCCACGAAGGGCCTGATTCTGCAAAGCTCTGCCCGTGCAAGGAGTCCTAGGCTGCAAAACAGCAAAACTTTCGACTTTGCTAAGAGGTGTTCAACCCCTCCCATGAGAAGAAGTTTGGAGATGTAGGTTGCTTGACGGAGACTCCCCAAACTTTTATACATTCGCTAGATCGAATCAAAGGCAGCACGCAGTAGAAATAGCACACAGCTATTTCCGGCCTCGGAATATAATTAATTGTCATTTGAAAGCATCCGCATAATCTTTGTTGTGATATTAATTTCACCAAGAGATGCTAACAGGAAGTACATGGCCTTCAATCCTCAGTTAATCTTCAGGAAATATATGGTAGATTTGACACCTTTAAGCATTAATAAGATGCGTCATTAGGACATGCCCAGGTATCTCTATGTGCTTCAGACAGAGATTTTCAGAGAAGGTTGTTCTCGGTGGTAGCAGTTGCTGCTTTGAGTTAGGAGCTGGATGGGTAAAGCAGTAGGACCCATATTTCCAAAGACCAAAAAATGACAGACCAGCTCTGGAACAGCATTTTGCAGATTCAGTTCAGTTCAAGCCAGCAAGGAGAATATTTAGCCTTTGCTAGGATAAGCCACTGCAACCAAAGCAAAAGTGACCATTTTGAATTTGTACCATGTAAGTAAACCAGTGCGAAGGTCTGTAAGCAGTCAGTAAGGGCGTTAGAGGAAAGGACTCTCTTTTACACACATTTTCATTGAACCTAGGACAATGGGACCAGGATTACAGGGTGTTACCGTGATACAAATGAGACAGTATTAGGAAAAACAAGTGTTACCATAGAAACAGCTGATAAATGGGCACATCCAAAAAATTTGCCCTTAATTTGCTTGCTTATATGGGAGGGGAACTATTTGGATCCTGTTTAATTACAGCTGATCCTATTTAATTGCTTTTACTTCTGTCAAGTCCAGTATAGTGTCACAGTTAGAGCAGCAGGATAAATCGCTAGTGATCTGTAATCTTAGCTCCCACCACAGAGAAACTGAGGCAAGAATAAATCACTACACTAGCCCCCACCGGCATATTGATTTATCCTTGCCTCAGTTTCCCCCTTCCAGAAGGGGGTGTGACTAGGTAGTAGGAAAATGAAAATAAAATTTAAAAATGCATTAGGCAAAATCATCATTTTCTTGCCTGCTCTCCTTGAGTGGGAATAAGATCAGGCCCTATTGTTGCAAAGAAGGGGGGTCCTCTCTTTGTATTTGTCCTCTGCAAGGTGCTAATGCTGATTTTAAGGTCGCAGGAAAAAGAGCTCTGCATTTAGCAAAGCGGAAAAACAGCAGCTAAGTGTGGAGAATTGGAAACCTGATTTGAATAAGAGTAACCAGATTGTAGGAACTTTAAATAGAATGGCAACTAATGTAATTAAAATGAAAAGGTTCAAAGCACATTAAAGGGCATTAATATGCAATAAGGAAATTCTTAACTTGCTATATCTCCAAATACACAATCCTGAAGGTGAAAGGAGCAGTGCCCATAAAAGCCAGTCTTCCGGGGAGGGCGCTGGGTTCAGTGCATGAGAAAGGTTCACTCGCAGAAGCCTGCCATGGAAAGTTTGGTTATTGCAGGACATTTAGGATGGTAGAGGCTTCGTGGCAAGTGCTCGGCACGCTCAAGCCCCTGGAGCAGATTCCCGTGTGAGCAACGCCAAGCCTTCGTCTTGCAGGGTGATGCACGCGAGCGGAGTCCTTCAGCCTCTCAAGGGCTGCCAAGGCGGATAAACGTGTAAATAGAAAAGAGAAGGGGACACGCTGGCTCAGTAGCCCCATTGCGCTCTGGAGCTGTCTCCTGTAACGGGGGTACCAGCTGCTTCAAAAGAAAGTGCGTTCTGCAGGGAACAGCCCTGAAATAACCTGCCTTCAGGGACTTTCCTTCCCAGACTCCCTTGTTAGGTGGGAGCTTAAGTCCCCATACCGGATTATGCCCCTAAATATAGCTTCCTTTCAAAAGCAGATTGTTTTATTTTAGCAGTAGAAACAGATGACTCTTTCTGGACTGTGAAACAGCATTAATGGCATCAATATTCTAGCATTTTTCAAAGCTTCAAAAAACTAAATGAAAAATTCCCATTGCATTTTATCCTTTCTACGCTGAAAGGATTAAAACCAGCTAGTCAACACAAGCCCTGTATGTCCTCATTATCTCCTTTTTTTGTAGCTTTAAATGATTCATTTAAGCTCTCTGCATAGATATATATTTCACCTAATGGAACTGGAATTTTGCCATGGATACCACTCAAAGCAGGATTGCACCTCTGTGTATTAAAATAGCTGGGTAAAATATAAACTAATTTAAACTGTGCAAAGAGAGCAACAAATGCTTGGATGAGTAACAGAAAACAGGAGCTGATAGATGGCAAGTTCTCCTTGCTGGGATAGAAATATTTGTGTTTGGAGGTGTCACGGTCACCATTGGAACAGCCCTTTTGTGTAGAAATAGTCTGTGAAGGTGGTTTAAAATGTGTCATATAAACCAGAGCGGGGGAGGTAGAGACCGCACACGCTCGCTCATAACTGCACACCGGGCTCTGAATGTTCCCACCAGGAGTATTCCCAACATATGCTTCCCAGATTAGGTTTTAGACAGTGTCTCCCACCTACAGTGACTGCGGCATGTCAGAGCCCCCAAATTAAAGACCGGTTCTGTGTCAAGTCTGGCTTTACAGGCTTGAGTTGCTCCTGCGGTCTGACAATGCAGCTTGTTCTCCGTCGGGGATCCTCGCGCCCCTGTTCCCATGGGATGGCCAGGGAGGCGGTCGGATGCTCCCCAGGACCTCACATGCTTCGGGAGCTGCTAGAACAGGCTCTTTTCCCCGTGCTGGTGTTTTAACTCAAGGATACTGGGAAATAACTGGCTGTTTTAACTATGGGGATATATTTCTCATTGAATCTGAAAGGAGTGCAGCTAACTGTATGTCTTTTAAACATTTGGTTTCTCAATCTGTTCTTTTGCCTTTTGAGAGGAGATTTTTAGAAAAAAATGCTCCATTTCCAGTCATATTGGAAGTTTTCTCTTACCAAGATAAATAAATAGATGTGTGAATAGAAAACGTAGACCCATTCTAGTTACCTCCTAGGTATTTATGTTGTTGCGGCATAAAAGCAGTCCAGGTTTAATCCCACATGTTGGAAGATGATCCTCCCAGAGATGATATTTGGGCAGGAACCATAATAGTCTGTCCACAGCTTCTTAAAAGTAATAGCTCCATAGATGAATTCTCTGCTTGGGAATATGCAAGAATCATTTGGAGTCTCTGTTGGACAGCTGTTTTCTCCAGAAAGGACAGCGTTTACCAAACTAGAAAATATCTCCTTGCTGCAGCAGGGAAATTTCTCCCTCCTCTTCTTATTGGTTTTGATTTCTTTCCTAGGCTTCTTTCACTGGATCTGAGTGGATCAGGAGAGGTAGAGAGAGGCTGTCCTCTGGAACGGGGAAAGGGGCACAGGCCCTGCGTGGTCGTGGATGGCACGAATAGAAAAACAAGGGATGTGTCTCTTAAGAGAGAGCTGAAGGCTTTTAGCCTCCTCTTGTCGTCTTATTCACCTGTTGGCTTTTACTGCATTGCTTTACTCGACATGTAGCTTTGCACCAGCTGTGCATTGCTGAAAAAGGGCCCAGACCTTTCCCCCTGCTCAGCGCTGTCGGGGACAGCTCACAAAGTTAATAGGACACGTCTTCTCTTGTATACGTGGATTTGGTACTGCTGCAACTGCATTAGCTGCAGTGGAGTCAACCTCCCCTGCCCCTGTCTCTGGTTAGGAGAGCAGAAAAGCGAGCAGAATCCGACTGTCTCTGCTAGGCTGGTGTGAAATCCTCTGAGCTAAACTCAGGCTCAGTGTTAATAAGTAACAACGAATTAGCAGTGATGGGTGAGATCTTTGGCTGAAGTGCATCAGCAGAGCAAAGTCAGTGAATGGACCCAAAGGCATGACACCATATACACCGCTATTTTTGCAACTGGCCCTCTGCATAATTCTTAGCAGTAAATCTGATTTTCTACTTCTCTCACTTTGCCTGCTAAATCACACTGATTTCTCTTGTTTTATTATGTAACCTTATTGTCTTGAAGCAAGAGATGAATCCCAATGATTTGCATTCTCCTCCCAGCTGCTTTTTGCTGTTCTGTTAAGGAAAGCCAAAACCCAAACACAACCCAGATGCTCAAGTGAATTCTAGAGACCCTGGTAGGATTCAGTATTACAGTTCAGAGCTGAGAAACCAGAATATTCTGAACCCCATGATGGAAAAATAACTGAAACCTTTTCAAAAGGCAGGCACAATAAAGCTAAAAGAGTGGTTAACTAGGAAGTTTCCATAATTGCATCAATTACAGATATGATCGCAGTCCATTTTACATTTGATGGGCAGTGAAATAGATGTTCTGGATTTGAATATCATTACATACTGGCATTATTACTTGGTACAAAAGAAATCTTTGGCCCTGAAGGCTTTAGAACAGTCTCTTCTGGATTTGTCAGGGCATGAAATGAAGTTCCTGCGGATTCTAAATGTATTTTCAAAGTCTAACGTCTAAGGGTATAACATTGACTGGTTTGAAAATGAAGATAAGACCAGACTTCTCCGTGTCTTATAGACGAATGACCTTCTGGATTTCACAGCAACTACTGAGATGTGAAAGGGAACATATTTGCTTCTAATTAGGAGCCCAGGCCAGAATAAGGAAATTTATGCAACAATTTAACTAAACCGAATGCCTCTCAGTCCCTCTCTGCTTTGTGTCCCACCACGCAGGAGCTTCCATTTGAACGAGCTGTTTGTCAGCCAGCGTCTGTAACTCTGTGAGAGTCAGTGGATCTGTGCTAGTTCACACCAGCGCAGAAGGTGTCCCTGCCAGGTGACACCAGAGAGTGAGGGATGCAGTCTGGAATAGAAAGCAAGGCAGAAAGTATCAGTGGCATGGAATGAATTACAATGTTCAGTCTTAATTACGACATGTAAGTTATATGTCATTAAGCTTATGAGATCTCTGTACAGAAATCCCGGTGGGACTGTAGTATTTCCACAAACTTAGGATACTGTTCATCAGGTGAAAAATAGGTGCTAGTTCATCAGGCTCATTTTCCTTAAGTCTGAGGCAACTGTGCCTTGAATTAGCCCACTCCCTTCCAATGACCTTTATTGCAGCATATTTTGGATATTAAGAAGAGCTGGATCTGGGGCAGAGCAGTTCATCCCTCAAGCCAGGAAGCTGAGATGCAGCCAACTCAGAGGAACTTTTTTTTTGGAATGTGTGTGTTGCCAAAAGATTAGAAATGACAATCATCAACAAGAACGAGAGCCAGGGTCGAGCAGGACTGCCTGCAATAACAGTGGGAGCCACTCCGGCCACGCTGGAAACGCTCCTTCAGGGTTCACAGAGGCCAAGGGGTTCTCAATCCTTTTCGTAGGGTGGATGATGTTTTAATACTGAGATTCTCCTGTGAGAACACGATCTCACGGACCCCACCTCTCCCTCCACTGGAAAGAGAGACAGCTACAGCAGTTGCTTACGTGGGAAGTGACGGTAATGGGAGAGAATTGAATGTAGCTTTAGCTGCCTCTAAATGATTTAACAGCTGGATATAAGGAGATCTGACTGCCACTAAAGTTGTTCCATCGGTTTTAGGAGCTGGACTGGCTTCCAGGGAAGTGAGCCAATTTAAGAGATTTTACATGGTACCTGTGGGAACCCCATATCTGAGCACCTCTTTGGGACAGTTTTCTTCTTAAAGCCCCTATGAGCAAGGGAGGTGCAGCTAACTCCGCTGCGGATCCCAGGAAGAGGGGGGATTTTTAAGACGCCTTCAATGCCATTGACTTTGTCATATTCACACTCTGCTTTCATTTGAACTAGTGCCACACGCTGCTAGGCAGATACTCTGGCAGAAAGATCATTTTAAGCTTTCTCTAGCATTATGGGCCAAAGTCAGAGGGGATGCTGGCCTAGGTAGCTTTTTGGTCTAACCACGGCCTTTTTTACATGAAGTAGTAAATCCCAGACTGCATGAACCCCTAAGGAGGTAGGGCTTTCAGCTAAAGACCTGAGAAAAATGTGTGCTGGTCCAAAAGAAATCTGCTGGGTGTTCGTTTGGACAAGAAGTTTTGGAACAACTAATAGAGTTAATGAACTCAGGAGAAACACTTCTGCAGCAAGCGTACAGAAGAGCATACTACAGAGGAAAAAAGACATGAAACTGCAGCTTTCATAGGAATCTGACTTTCTTCTGCAGGAAAATATCTTTGCATTTCTTGCATTTCTCTCTTATGAACTCCAGCACTTTCCATTCCTTCCTGTGTGGGTAATCACAAAGCCTTGTGTCATGGTTAAGAGTTCAGAAATCGTTGTCCTTGTCTAAACTTTGCACTGCAGGCCTTGTTTATGAGCTTTCTGGAGAGGATCTGTGAATCAATGGAGTATTGTTCAATAAATAATAAAAGCCAGACACAGCTAGGTTTCCTTTTATGTGAGACTTTTTCCATAGGAGATACTATAAAAAGAATTCTGGTGTGTAAGAATATGGATGCATTGTCTATCGAATATCATTTAAACTCATCAAATTCATACCGCTTTGACATTTTGTCACTTGAAGTAATTTGTAGTGTTACACGTGGAACATGAGGTCACTTGTTAAGATAGGACCTTGTTGTATTTTAGATTTCTTTTACTATCATGCTGGAGGAAGCATGTTTAATTCATTTCCATCTGTGTGATATATAAGTGGCACTTTGCTTCATGTTTAATAACAAAAGAATTAAACAGGCCTTTCTAACTCACCTCACTGTGTTGAAGAGTTGGATTTGTCTATGTGCTCTTTCATCCTACTCTCAGTTCAGGATAAGTGTTGCAGTGCTAGAGCAAGATGTGATGTCTGCCGCATAAAATACCTAGACTGATTGTGGTCAGAGCTAAATATAGCAGGTGTTCAGATTTTATTCATTTTTGCACAAGGCCCAGAACAGATAGTCCTGCTCCATAATCACTCACTTATGGTCTGACCAGTAACACTTGATTTTATGATCTCTGAAAATGTAGCTGTTGAAGTAGAGAGATGTTAAAGGCATTTCATGATAAAGAGAATCTAGCCTCTAATCTTTCTGAAATCCTGTTGCTAAGTAGTACAAGGGCTGACAGACCCCTGTTTGTTCTTCTTGTTCCAGGCAATGCCTTATTTTTGAACAAAATTTTTCTCTTTTTGAACCAAAGTACAAAATTGCAGCCTGTGCTCTGGCGTTATTGCTTTTTCTACACTTCTCTGACCCAGTCACCTACCCACTGCACATATCCATCAGCCTCAACCTTTTCATTAGTTCATCTGTTTGAAAGACGTAGTTATCAGGTATGAAAACAGGCTTAAGATAACACAGCATAATCTCTTGGAATATGAGATAAGTGATATTAATAGTGAAATGTTCCATAAATCTTCTTTATCTGCACAGCTGGTATGGGACTTAAAGGAACACAGACAAAAAGAAAAGTACATGACTTTACCTTTGCATGACTCAAAACGCCTAGGGCCAGACTGTAGCTTGGCCTAACAGAGCTTTCATCCTGTTCTTTTGCAGAGCCCGGCCTGTTAGACATAGTCTTACAGCTCTGCAGCGTTACTGCTCCTCGCTGTGAACAGAGAAATGCCATCGGACTCCTGTCTGCCAAGGCTCTTTGGTACGTACAAATCGCAGTGGCAGTAGAAAGCTCAGGACAGGCTTTCTGCACCCCAGCCCCAACAACCCACACGCTCTCTGTCTTGGCTGGCAGTTAGCCTTGCGATAACTGTGCTCCATGCATCCTTGATATACTTAGGAAGGGCTAAACTCTGAGTGTCTGCAAGAGGACAGGATGTGACCACACTCCCATCCAACTCATCATAACCACAAGAAGAGCTTGGGGTCCTGTACAAAGGTGTGTCTGATGCTTTTCCACTGCAGGATAGCACCTGGACACCCCAGAGCCATGTCTGAAGGTGATCAACAGGTAAGCAAGGAGTGCAAGTAGCAAATTTGGGCTCAAACCTGTCTTGGAGGCAATTCCAGGCAGCAGGGAGTTCTTAGCCTCTATGCTTTAGTCTAGAGTGATGTGAGGATAGATATGGTAAAAGCCTGGCATGTCAGATGCCATGGTGCTATGGCCTGTAGAAATCCATATAATAGATAAATTCTGCATGGAGCTTTGGGTCATTATTTTCATTCAAACCAGCTCTTTGGAGGATTTACTGAATTCTCAGGGCTAAGATGGGAAACAGAATAAAATAGCTGGTTAAAAAACCACTGTGTCCTAACCCAAAGGCCAGTGAAATCAGCAGAATGATTCCTGTTCATTGCAGTGAGGTTTGGACCCGTCTGTCGCCTAAGCTATGGCTGGGAGAGAAGTGGAGAGTAAACACAAATGAGAACCAGGGAACCAAGTATGTAACTTCTGCTTGTGATTCACCAGTGAATAAGTCCTCTATTTGGCTGGGGCATTCGGTGACTGGATCCACATGTCCACTCTTGTTTAGATCACATTCGTAGGAAGGCGACTGACTGCATATTTGCGGCAGGCTTATGTTGGTAAAGCTTCAGTCAGGCCTGTAAGGATCTGTTCTGCTCTACTACCATCGCCACCAAAAACCAACTGGTATTTTTACAAGCTTGCACTGCAGATTTCCATATCTCCAGAAAAAAATTGCATCTGTGGTGGGGAGAAGAACCAAAACATTTGGGAAACCACAAAAAGGAGAGTCTGTGGCTAACATCTATCTTCTCAACCCAAGCTGGATACGCTGGAGTAGCAAGTCTTGCTTGATGTGTGGAAATTAGAAACAGGCTGTACTCACAGCTTCCCCATGAGCTCTGCCAGGGCCAGGAAAGGACAGCCCCTAACTGCAGGCTGTGCTAAGGAGGAAGGGGTTCACTGGTGAGGTGCTGAGCGCCTTCTGTGCACGTAAACATCGGGATGAAACGAGGGGAGTGAACAAGCTGCTAAATGGGGCTTCAGACTCCTTTAAGGGAAAGCCAGGGCAGTGATCCTCATCACGCTTCTGGTCTAACAGGATGAAGTCAGTGCCCTTCAGTGGATGAGGCCTCAACCACAGTGGGCTTTGAATTGAGCTTCCAGAAGGATTTGCATAAGTGTAGCTCCAACAATTTCAGCATTGTGTCTTCCTAAATGAGTAGAAAATCAGGCCTAATGATGGAAACTTTTCTAAGCAACCTGATACTCCGGAGCCTTCAAAACACAGAAGTAGAGGGATAATAAGGGTAATAAAAAGAGACATCCTAAAGGCATGATCCAAGCTGCTACCAGTCTCATCCAGTCCTTTCTGCCTGCTGTTCACCCCAGATGACTGTAATTCCTTTTAATGAGGGAAGGTACCTAGAAAGTACCTTTTTGTGGTGACCATATGAAACATATGCAAGGATTTGTTTTCTGGCTGTGTTACACACCCCAAATTCTAGAAGGGTTGCTCAAATAAAATGAGCCTTCATGAGAGGAGGATGCTAACGTACAGCCAAGATGGGCCAAATCTGAGGTGCTCTCAGTAGCCCGGGTAATGCCTGCAGCACACGATAGAATGGCTCTGCCTGCTCCTCTGCCTCATGCAGGATTCTTGGATTAATTGGTCCATCGTTGTTAAGTATTTTGAGACCTTCAGAGTTACACAGCAGCACCATATTTACATTCTCACTAAGGAACGCAGATTAAGTTAAGAAAGTGTGAAAGGCCACAGCAAAGTGAAAGAAAAGGAGGTTCATTGGAGAATGTTTTCTCAGGTGTACAAATGGGAAAGACTGTTTCAAGCCAAAGACATCAAAGGCAGGGAACCCTCTCCCAAGCTGTTGGTTTGGTTTGGTTAGGCTTGGCTTGGCAGCCAAGGAGTGACTCAGAGCGACAGGGAGCAATGTTTTTCATGTGCAAATCCGGAATGGGTAGGAGCCTTTGTTTGGGAACCTGTGCAGCTCCCTAAGCGAGTTCATCCCAGTGAGATCAGCGGATAAAAAGTATTGGAGACTGGCAAAGATATCACCCTGAATTTTTAAGTGTTTTTAAATAATTATTTAGTACTTCTTGGATTAGTCCTGCGTTGTTTCTGTTCTCAGTTTGGTTTTCTTACCAGCACAGGGATGTTGAATGCAATCAAATGGTTCTGAGGTTATGGTACTAGCTGATGGTTTAGGTAATCCAGGATCGATTCCTTTCTCTCCCATAGACATCCTGCATGACTTGAGACCTTTGTTCTCCATGCTTCTTAGACCCTCACCTGCCAAATGGCAACACCTGCAAGGTCACTGGAGAAGTGACAGCCTGGGTCTCTGCAGTCCCTGTCCCCATAGCGTGCCGATTTCACAGAGCCTTCAGAAGTTACTTAAGAACAAAGAATAAATAACAGTGCATTGCTCAATAGTTATGCCCCACAAATATACATGGTTAGGAAGAGAATTTGTCTCCCACATGCAACAAAGCAAGATTGTTTGGTTTTTTGAAGGCCGTTGTAAGATACCGCTTCTCACACTAGCAGGGAAATGAAAAATACTGACACAGGAGACCTCCTCCTTATCCCTACGTCCCTTTGATTAAGGGACAGGGACCCAAGGCACTTGGAGGGAGATAACGGAATTTTTAAGCTTGGGGTTGTGATTTGGAGCACTTTGAAGTTGTGTGGTCTAATGAGGAGAACACTTTGTCCTGGAAAATGGGAAGTCGGGGTGGGACTCCTGGCTCTCGATGACCTGTTGTGTAGCACTGGCTAATTTGCCCATTGTCTCTCCTGTCTATTTAAATCTCAAGCTCTTGGGGGCACCATATGTATTTACACAATGGGGCCACGATTTCCATAGCACTTGTGCTAATTATCCAACACAAATACTTTTAATGGATGGAACAAGTTCTGGCTCCAAGGTTGAGCTTCTAACCACCTGCCCTGCTATGACTTTAGGCCAATTTGATTGTAGCAGAGTGAACACAATGCTGTGAAGAAAGCCCAGCAAATGATCCAACCTGTTTTCTAAATATAAAGGCTAAATATCCAGTAATTCTAAACCACATCAGCCCTTTTCTTCACTTAGGCTGGCTGCATCCTCCTATAACTGCTAAAAACAAAGTCTAATCAAACCCCAAAACCTTAATGCTATTAACCACTACTGTATATTACTGTGTTGCAAGAATAAGAATGGCAGCAGCAAGCTCTTGGATACGTGCCATCACTTTATTACTTATTACTTATTTTTATATAGCCTTTGGCATGGCAAGAAGTCCTACTTTAATTATAAACAGGAATGAAGAAGCCACAAGAGGAAATCATACAATATTGTAGCCGGATAACTGGTACTGCACTGATTACACAGGGGCTCTTATCAAAGCTGACACAGTGCTGGGGCTGCGCAGATATTGTGCTGGAAGCCACAGGCTGTGCGTGGGAGAAAGCCTCGGAGCGGACGTAAGAGCAGTGTAATTCTGCTGAATTGAATTCTCCATGGAGAACTTTTTTGTTTCCTTTTTCTCTCTCTCTCCCTCTCTCCCCCTGCATTAAGGAAATAGGAGAAAAGTAAAGACAAGTCCTGGGAGACGAAGAAATAAGATAAATGTGTAACCTTTTCACTTTTTCTTTCAACATGTTGTGGGGGGAGACAAGAAATCTCAATCTGACAGAGATGAGCTATGGATAAAGACAGTTGTTTGTGGAACCATGAGAAAACTCTTGAATCCAGTTTAAGTCTCTCCCAAGAAGTGGATAACTACTGTTTATTTATCTTGCCAAAGCCTTTTCAGTTTTCTGGAAAGACTGTCAGTCCCACTTCTCTGTAAGCTCTGAGGATCCTGTCCGTAGTAATTTCAGCTGTTGTCATGCTACCTTGCTCTGAGCTGTAATCGGTGCTCAGCCTCGCTGCTGCATGAAGCTGCTCTGTGTGCTCCCCCAGGGTCTCAGAGCAAGTTTGTCTAGGAATCAACAGGAAGTCACCAAAGGGGTGTTGGAGCAGAGACCATAAATCAGTTTTTTTAATTGTTCCTCCACCACCAATCTGCTGTGTGACCATGGGAAGATGACTTCTACTGTTCTGGACGCTATTCTTTCCATGGGTGGATTCATCTCTGGGGAGAAGACCAGCTCAAGGCTGGATCTATCCCACTTAAGCCCTGCTCTAGTTGGACCTTCCCTGAGCACAGCATTGTGGAATCTCTCTGCACATTAGGGAATTTTGCTTTTTAGCAAAGATAATGTTGGCCTGACCAAAACCTCTGACTGTCCCAAAACGGGGAAAACATGGATCAGTCTTCTCCCAAGCTGTTCTCTTGCAGAGCAGAAGAAGACATGTGAAAGTGCTAGTTTCAGTTCTTTACCTGATAAATCCCTTTCTGCCATTTCAGACTATAAAGTGTCTGTGAACTGAAAATCAAGGGAAGTTTGTACACATACACACTCATGGCTTTAAGCCAGGCTGCCTCAAGTAACTGCTGCTCCTCCAGATGTGACCAAAATCTTTTTTGTTTGAGATCTCCTTTGGTCAGGTATTGGCCCTGTCTCCTTTTGTGCATTAAGCTCTTGCAGTGATGTTGCAGTGAACTCTGCGGACACCTATAGAATGTCAGAAGCCCTGTAATTTTGTGGGGTTTTGCATTAGCAAAAAGAAGCTTTTTGAGCATTATTGTCTCATTTTTCCCCTCAGTTCCCACTCTTGATTATTTTTCCAACCAGCACTCATTGAAGGCCCATAAATAATTGTGTCAGAGCTGTAGACATCTTCCAACCCTTTTAATTTTTTTCCAAAAGCCCCAGATACCATCTATGCTGACTGAAGCCAAGCACTGTGGAGGGTTAGTGAACTTGAAGCTTTCATTGCCTACAATCTATAAAGGAATAGAAAGCCAGAACATATTTTTATTGTGCCCAAAGGGGATTCAGATCAAGGGGTTTGGATGAACTTCCTTGTCTTTCTTTGCTCCAAGTACTCCTTTCTTATAACAAAGTAGATAATTTACTAGTGATTTGGGTGATAATGTGGAGCCAAATTCTTGGTGGTTTCCTTCACTTAGTTCCCTCTGCAGAGAACTATGTTCTGGTGACGTGTCGGTGCTACGAAATAGAGTCACGGACAGATCCTGCTGAGAGCAGCCGCTCACACTGTCGTACGTGGGGATTACATCTGCTCAGGAAGACTCTCAGGTCACTGGATTGAGCGTAAAGGCAGGGTAGGAAAAAATCCTCTTGCAATTTAATGTGCTGGTGGGTAAGGGATGAATCACCTGATTAACAATGGGAGGATTTCGACAGTTTAAATCTTTCTCCAGATCATTAAAAAGATATTAGTTCTGGTATTTTTCCCTCCACTTTCCTGCATCCTCTTATCTTTAGCATCGGGAGAAGGCAAGGGCAGGCCTTGCAGGGTCTCCTATAGTCCGCAGAATACCAAAAATGAACTGGGTATGGAGCAGGGATGAATTTATGTCACATATTCCAACATGTCAAGCTCTGGCTTGACACCAGGAGAAAGGAAACTTGCCTCACTTTTCTGAAGCGTTTTGTCCAGGGGTTAAAGCACAACCTCCACTAGGAAGACAGGAGGGCACGTCCGCCTGGACAGGACTGAACTTCTAAACTGTTCTCATGGATGACAAACATCTAAATCTCCTTTGGGAGATTTACTGAGCCCAGGCCATGACAGTGCCAATAACGAATCCCAGCTCCAGCTCCAGGATCAGTGCGACACCTCAATAGATCAGAGCAGTGTCTGCCTGTGTTTACCTTAATACTAAAATAACAAGCATCAGATAGGAAAATATCTCCAGGATCTTCTTTACCAACATCCTCTGTTATTATAAAGTCTTGCTCCTCCGCTAACATTAGGCAGATCTGTCAGGCTGTCTATCATACTTCACCTTGTCTTGTACTCCCTGGGCAAAGTACTTCCTCTTCATCACGGCGGTAGTAATTTATAGTCTCACAAGGTGCAGGAAAATGAAAATCTACCAGGTTTAGGGTTTCTCCTTTTACTGTTTTTCTTTCTGTCTTCACATTCAGCCTGAGTTGCATTTCCCTATTTACCTGTTCTCTGGCCCTTTAAGTTGAAGCAGGCAGGGGAGAAAGCTTGTTGCTGCTGGGGTGGCTGGTTGCTAGCTGTTTCCTAAAGGCTCATGTTTCTTCTAACTGGTAAGTTTTCTTTTATTTTATATTTTTTATTATTGCTCTTCTCCTTTTTATTCTAAGCAGGAGGGTAGGCCCTCAAAAGTAACTGTTTGGAGTAGTTTTGAATGATATGCAAAGCGCTGTCTGGGGTTTTCAGGTGCATCTGATTTGCCATGTGCTTGTGCCCCTGAGTGGTTTCATTCTCCTGAGGAAAAAGGTGGTTTCCCAAAACCGTTGTTTACGGCCTTTGTTTGGCCGACTTGTGTCTTGTTGTTGTGAAGGGCGCTGGGCTCCAGACTGGCTGGGTAGTGCTTCTCTTGCTTGCTGCCTGCCTGGCACCCAGTATCCTGCAGCCAGGAGCTCAGGTGGCACCTCCAGGAAATGTTATAGTACGCTTTTTGTCTTGAACAGCGTGAATTGTGAATAGACAGGACAGACTAAGGAAAGGAGGGAAAAACAGAGGCATAAAGAAGTGATATGACTCGGCCAAGGTTGTGCAGCACAGCTAGGAATGGGCTGTGGGTCTCTGCGATTCCCGGTTTAATGCCTTACCCACTTACTTGTGTCTTGCTCTGAAATAGTGGTTGTGAATTTTATGAATATTTATAGTCTTGTGACTGTTGCCTAGCGTGGATCCAGCCATGACTCTTGCAGTGCGAATATTCTAGCGTATCATTTACAGGATATTTTGTTTCTGTTCAAACACTGGCTGGATTTGAGAGCAAATAAAATTCAATTTTCAGTTCAAATAATTCCTTTATCTGACTTTAGTTAACCATAAATGTACTGTTAATGGGTTGGCTGCTCTTCAGACAGCTACATTTGCCAGAATAAGAGTGTGCCTGAGATTATAAAATATATACATCCAACTGTGGGAACATCATAAGTGATCCTGCTCATGAAAAAAAGGCAGGTAATAACAACAGGCTGAGACGATAAAGGACCGTTGCAGTCATTACAACAGATGTCAGCTGTGTTATTTGTAGGGCAGAGAGCTCCAGTGAGAGGTCATATCTGATATTACTTATTTTAAGGGTCTGTAATTCAGCAAAATAAGGAAATAAAGCAGCAATCTCACTTCTGTTCCCAGGCATACCATCACAGGTGGAAACGGGAGCTTTCCACCCCAAATCTCCCCTGCCATTTAGAAGCAAGTAACTATATTTGTCTCCGAGCAAACCCCGATACCCTTAACCTGCCCCTTGGGAAGGGGGGATCCCTGGTGGCTGCTGGCCGGTGCACTGTGCACCTCCGGCAGTGGGAGCGCGCTGCCTGCCGCAGCCGCCCCGCAAGCCCCCCCGGGGCTCCGCCGCCTCCCGCTCTCGGCACACGGCGAAGGCGCCGTGGCGCTTTGCAGACGGTGCCTTCCTGCCCGTGGCCAGGGCTAGCTCGGACCCCGCGGCGGCGACTTCATTGCAGCGCCCCGGGGAGAAGCATGGGGCTCTTTGCAAGAGGCCTGGGATGGAAAGCAGGTACGGGCACTTCATCCAGCTGGAAGCTGCAAAAGGGATTCGAGTAGAAAAATACAGTCAGTCCTCAGTGACATCAAACAGGCCTCTCTGAGACCTCCCCAGCGGGAAAATCGTCTGAAGGCGTATCATTTAACTGCCCGGCGAATAAGCATAGGTGAAACCTGAGTTCTCTGCGAAGGCCTTTGGCTGACATTGGCCTGAAAATTCAACGTTACTTGTTACCCTGCTGCCTGGGGTGATGCCGTGATGCACATCATGGACAAATCCAGCTGGTGGGCTAAAGCTCGCTGGTCACCTCTGAGCTCCCTTGGCACTGAACGAGAATGGCGGAGGCCAAATTGGATTTACTCGCTGCATTTACAATTTTACTTTTTGCTTCAGTAGATTACAGATAATTGACTAATTTTATTACTTCTAGAAAAGAAGCCTCTCAAAGCTGCAGCGTAAGGACCGTGATGTGCTAACTGCGGTACTGCACACCAGCCCAGGCATTACAGGGCCTAGCTGGAACCGGAAAAAACGGCAATGTAAAAATGGCACTCTCTCTTAACAGGTGGAAACTGAGGCAGATGATCATCTAGGCCGGACCCTGCAAACATTCACATGTGTGCTTAATTTTAAGCATGAGTGGTTCCTTAAAGTCTGTGATTTAAAGGATTACTCATGCTTGAAATTAAGCACACATGTATGGATACGGGGAATTGGATCTTCAATCTGTGCCTGAGTTGTCCACTTCTAACTTGGAGACAACAGCACCTCCTACGCTCATGTAACTCGTCTGTGTTGTAAACACCAAAATAATCTTGGATCAATGTCTAGGGGTTTGTACTGCACCTAGCGAAACAGACCCCTAGGATGATTTGGGGCCTCTGCTACAGTTGCACAGGAAAAACTGAGCCTTTTCCCTGTGCTGATTGCATCTTCGTCATCCAACTCCACCTCCGAGGTCTCTGAAGATCTTTTCTAGGACCTGCTTCAGACAAGGGACGGACACTTAGTCTCACCGTGTTCATCTACCCCGAAAGGGCTTTACTTTAAAACCCTCCCATTCTCTCACTGTGCTAACCGGCGTTTCTGTTGTTTTGGGGTAATGTAAGTAATTGCATCGGGTCTGTTTTGAGGCTAGAAATAATGATGCTATGCTAGACTGAGAAGCGCTTTTCATCTACCAGTTAAGAGGTGCTAGCAAGGAGGAGGACACTGGTACTTAGCAGAAAATAATACTCCGCTCAACCCCCAATTATTAAAGATGGGTCTCAATTTGAAGCTTGGGGGATTTATGTTCCCTTCTAAACCCTTGCCTGGCTTAAAACTGCATATTCTTTATCTTTATTCATGTCTAAGCCCCTTTTAAAAATCCTCCTACGTGTCTTCAACAATATCTTGGAATAATGAGTCCCACTGTCTAATTATGAAATATATTTCTCCCAAAGCTTTTTTTAAATCATGAAAAGTGGAAAAAGTTATGCTCCAACCCCACAGTACCTGTGCAGCAAGAGCGCCGAGCTGTCCCCCGGCTTGGGCTGCGTGTGCTCGGCGTCCGCTCTCGGCAGCGTCTCGCCACCTGCTCCCTGGCGGAAGCCGGAGCTACAGACGCTGCGCCGGGCACTCGAATATGGCCGGGAGTCGCACGACCTGCCCCGAGTGCTCCCCTTAAGAGCAAAGTGGAGCCGTTAGCTATTTCTGGAGAGCAGGTCGGAACGACTGCACCTTGTGTGCCCGGCGTGTCGTCGTAGCAAATTAGGGTTTTGTAGTTTTCCCGGTTTCTCAAGCCAGGCAGTGGCACAGGATTTTATCAGCAGGACCTGCATTACCGGCATGTCTTCCGAATTAAAGAGAAACTGCTCTGTCCTGCCTCGTCGCAGCAGGGGAAGGGGAGCCTGCCGTCCCTTCGGCCTTCCCTATCAGCTAGCCTCTGCGTCGCCCGACAAATTCGCCCGTGTAGCGATGGGAGCGGGCGCCCGTGTTCCCGTCTCTCGCTGGCCGGTCTTGTTTTCCACGGCGGTGGGGGCCTGGGGAGCGTCGCACCGCCCTCCGCTGCTGCGGGGGCGCTGGGCGGCGAGGGTTTCTGCAACGTGGGAGAATAGGGGAACCCAGTGTCTGAAGAAGGGAAAATGGCTTATTCCATAATGACTGTTCCGCTGCCTGGTACAGAGTGGAATAATTAGGGTTTCTTTTCTCTTTAATTAGAAAATGGCAAACATAGATTAATCAATTACAAATGCCTCTTTATACTGCAGTGCTCTGCAATTAACATTACTTAAATGTGTTAACAAAGTAGGAGGCCTGTATTTGTAAAGCAACTTCTTGCTGCTTTTTCTTTCCCCGGTTTCCCGGCTCCCAACATGTCTGAACCCTTCCGTTTTCCCTTTCTGCTCTCTCCCCTGTTCCCTCTGCAGCGATTTAGCCGTTCTAGATGAGATTTTTAAACCATTATATACCACGTAGTGTTAGCGAAACCGCTCTTTCCAAAATAGCCCCTTTGGCCGGGCTTGGAGGGCTGGAGGAATTAACCCAGGCGAAGAGGTGGAATCGGCGTATTCACTGGGGTCGCACACTACAATAGCGGAGTAAAATCCAGGAAATACAATAACTTGATTCATTGCTTGTTTCTTACGCCGCTGCCAAAAGCGTGATTAAGTCACAAAGAGTTCGATTAGGGACACGCAGTAACAAAACCCCAGCTCCATTGACACGGGCTGTTTTCAGAGTACATCTAGTGCTTTCGCTCGCTGCTACGGGCCTCTTCCCCGGCCGGCATTTAATAGCCTGCCCCGGCGAACAAAAGTAGCGGAGGACGGCAGCGGGGAGGGCGCCGGGAAGGTCGGGGGGAGGAAGCCGCTTCCATTCAAGCGCGCAAATAATTCGGCAGCGGCGACAGAGGGAAGGCCGGGTGGTCCGGCTGCCGCGCAGGCCGGTGCCCGGGACGCCCGGGTCTGCTCGCGGCTCCGGGCGAAGCGGCGGCTCGCCTCCGCCTGGGCGCTCACCTGTGCCTGAGCTGGCGGAGGGCTGGGAAGCGCCCGTGTCTCCATGCATTGCTGCCATCTATTGGGAGGAATCGGCTTGCTCGCGCCCCGCTTCCCCCGCGGAGCTGCGTTTCGGGAAGGGCGTTGGACCTCCAGCCCCGGCCGCTATGAGCGCCTAGGTAGATACTGCTGTGCAGTGTGCTGTGACCACCTTGATTTGGGATCTTCGAGCTTGCAGCACTTTAGGGCATACCCTCTGTGCACACACCGCGCTCCTCATATCTGTGCGGATTGTGTGACGCCCCGGTCTTGCCCTCCCGGAGCCAAATGTTGGAACACAGCTTGGACTCGAGCAGCACCAGCTTTGCTCGATAACCCTTAGCTTTGTGGCTTAAGCGTGGCTTTATGCTGAAAGGAATGGTCCTGTGATTGCAAAAAGTACTGGATGCCTGCAAAGTGTTGGAAAGTAAGGATGCTTAAACATGGATGCTCTGAAAATCTGGTCCCCTCTACTGGTTCTGCGTTTCTGTTTTGAAGAAGATGTGGTGACTGGAAAGGACAAGGCGGTGGCCTCTGGAGAAGGAGAGCCGGGTGTGCGCATGTGGTGTGTGCGCTGTTCTCCCAGCAGCATGGCGCGTCCTGGGCTGCAGGTCTGTGACTGTAGCAAGCAGCTATCGGATTTCTGCAGGTGACTGTCTAAGTCCTATCTTTTCTGCTGTAATTTAAAGACACTTAGCACCTTGGATCTGCCCCAAGATGAAATAGGTAGAGCAGAGAGTGGTATCACTCACATCCATGACAACCTGAAGCTAATGGAAGAACTGGTTTTGCTCTTAGGTCTCGTCTTTGCCCAGGTGAGGAGTAAGGCACAGTTCAGCATTTTCCACTCTGCCTTGTGGGTGCTGGTGGCTTCATCTTGCAGATCCCCCTCCATCTCAGGTAGATGGACAGGGTGCATATGGTGGCACAGACAAGAGCATCCCTCTCTGGCCGAGAGCATCCCCTTTCTCCGAGAGGTGGTCC
Organism: Apteryx rowi; assembly: GCF_003343035.1. Taxonomy (NCBI): domain Eukaryota; kingdom Metazoa; phylum Chordata; class Aves; order Apterygiformes; family Apterygidae; genus Apteryx; species Apteryx rowi. The sequence continues at coordinate 975,888 of NW_020450827.1, read as the reverse complement.
CAGGCATCCCCTTTAGAGTGGCCACAGGTCGCCCCCTCTTGCAGTGCCCTTGGCGATGGCTGGTTGCAAGATGCTCTGCTTTTAGGGGGTGATGGGCACTGCATCAAATGAGACAGATGCTCCTTCCCAGCAAAATCGCTCAGGGACCAGCCAAATATAGCAGCAGTGCTCTGCTCTCTTGCAAAGCAGCTCCATTCAAATTCACAGCTGGCACGTTCCTGCCTCCTGGATCGCTGTGCAGCTCCTCTGAGCCCCCTTCAGCTCTGCTTGGAGGATGCGTACGCGGGCCGCTGTGCTGCCAGCGTCTCTCCTAGGTGTGGGGACATCGCGCATCAAGCACGTGCTTTCAGCTGGGGACATTGCTGGCTGTCTGGCAACGTCCCACCTGCGAGGTTCCTGCCAGGAAAGATGCTGTGAGCGGACGCACCGCTACGTGGCTCAGCATGGCTCTGCTGGCACGGGAGGCGCCGATCCCTCGGCTTAAGGGACGACAGCAAGGCTGGTGGTGGTGTGTGAGGCTTCATTAACTCACTGGGGTTGGGGAGAGGAAAGAAACTCTCCTTTTTACGTCTTGCGTTCCTGCAGGTTTTGCCCTGAGTGGGCAGGATTTACCTGGCCATCAAACTTGTGTTTAGCCTCTGTTAGAAACCAAAGGGCAAACTGAATCACCACGTGGGTGTAGAAGGTGAATAGAGTAAAATCCAATTCTGTTGCTAAATATCGGTAGTTACACATGCTCTCTGTATTGTGTAGTTTATGTATATTTTATTTTTAAGTAGCTGCTGTCCATAGAAGTGTGTATTTATACAATAACTGAATCGGAAGCGATTTGTGTTTGCAGAGATTAACTTTGCAGTGTGGAGGACTGTCAATATCCTGGACACGCATTCAGGGCGGCCTCTTTTATTAAAGAACTGTCGAAGATAAAACCTCTTAAAGATGTATTTAAACCTCTCCTGCACGAGAAGCGCTAGATCTGACCAGCAGAACCTGGGAAGTGAGGACTGTTGTTCGCAGTCAGGGTCCGAGGGCGTTCGGTTGCAGGCGTGCAGGGCTAAAATGCTGTACATTTCTTAAACAGGAAACGTTTACTAAAGAAATAACTTGCAACCAACAAACATAAATAGACTCGCGCATAGCTCGAGTTCCAGCTTTGTCTTCTTTGTTTACCAGGAATTTGTCGGACAACTGTCTAGGGCTCTAATATAACCCGTAGCGACTTCAGGCAGCTACGCAATAGATTGCAAGAAAAACTTAACGCAAGGCATCTCTTGTACAGACATTCGCAGCCTTTTCGAATGCTCCTTATTTCTAACCGTAACGGTGCTGAAAAACTCACCTTATTTAATAACTTGCCAAAGTTAGTATGTTAACTGCTTTCAGACACTTCATGGGGCACCCGGAGAACACCTGGGAGATGTCCGACCGTGGGCTGTCCCATGCATGCTCTCACCAACTAACTTCCCCTAAAAGAGGCCGTGTGTGCGGGAGGAGAGCTCACGCAGCAGCGTAGGTGAGGGCAAGTCCGTAGATTTTATGTCGTTTTAACTCTGGTGAGGACGCCTGGGTCTAACCTGTGGCCAGGTCCCGTGGTTAGGGATATCCATAGGGGTCAGGACCGGTTTACCCGCTGCTGGGTTACAGCCACGCCGCTCCGCGCACCCCAAAATGAGCTGATCCCTCTTGTTCTAATGGGAAGCCTTTGGCCGTGCTGGTAGAGAGCCGATGGAGGAATCCGGGCCGGGAGTAGGGCTGCCGGGGGGCTGGGGCTGTCTGCGCAAGCAGGAACGTGCAAAAAGTGCAGCTCTCTTCAGCTCTTTAATGAGGAAGCTGAGCCTAAAAGGCTGCCGGGGGATGGGAAGGCAGGCACAAGCCTGGCAAATCCTTTGAACGCTTTGGACCAGCGACCGAAATGTATTTAACTGCTAGATATGAAACTGCAGCCCATCTCTTCCCCCGCCCCCCCTTTTCAATTAGCAGTTGGTCCCCAGGCCAGCAGCCCGCTGGTTCCCTCCCAGCGGCCGTACAGCTGATGGTTCATAAAGTCTCTGTGCTAATCTAATCCCTAAATAGCTCTGGTCTCCATCGCAGGCGCAGCGGCGATTTCGGTTCCAAACTGTAATTTTATTCTTGTAGCCTCTGAAAAGTCAATAGGCTCCTGGAGGCGTTGCCTGCCCCTTGCGCAGCTCGGGTGGGAAAGGGCCGCTGCCAGCCCGGCTTAACGTGCCCGTGGGTAGGGACAGGGCACGACCCGCAGCCTGCTGAAGTCGCGGAGTTCGGAGTGGGCTTTTGGAACGGGGCTGTCGCAGGCTATTCTCAGTTTCTGCCTGTATATTTAGATGGGATTCTGTGCCTGTATTAGGGCCTTCCACTGCCTCTCATAACCAGAGTGTCTGAGCAACGCTGCATTCTTTGCATCCTTGCCCAAATTTGCACTTTTATTCCCGGAAGCCGCGCTGAAGTGCAGAGCTGGTGCGAAGGGAATGAGTCTGCAGATTTTGCTGTGCGAGCTGGCTGCCTGGTGGCATTGTACACGAAAATAACCAAAACTCCGGGCTATTTTTAGAACTAGAGCATTCTCAAAAGCTTCCTGCCTTGATTTCTTTTTTTTCTCCCCCCCCTCCCCTATTGTTCCCTACTTTGGGCTAGACTGTTCTGCTCCAGGAGTGGCCCCAAAAGCGTAACAGCCCCCAAGAAAGGATTCTCGATTCCTGCGGCATGGATCCTTGGGTTACCCTGTTGCACCCGTGCCTCTTTGAGCGGCGTATGAAATGCTGTTAACTAGCTAATCTTCCTTTTGGAGCTTTGGAAGAGCTCCGATACCCTGCGTCCAGGGCCTGTCAGTGAGCGTTTGAAGTGAGACCATATGTGCGTGTTCTCTCGGGGAAATGTCTAAGCAATTTTCATTTGTTATTCCAGGCCCCTTCCTCCTGCAGGAACACTTTGGTTAACAGGAAGCTTCAGGATCCCTCTGAAATCCCTCAGAATATTACCCCCAATCCCCTATAACGGGCACCTCAGGGACACCTCCTTGTGTCACCAAGGCGTCATTAGCTGAGATGTCTTAATCTCTCCAGTCTCACCGGCGACAAATGATTATCTGGGCTGAGGAATGAGGAGCTTCCTGGTATAACATGATTAAAGCTTTAAAAACTTTTACCAAACTCTCTGGGATTCGCTGTTTGGCAGCAAGGGGAATCTCATTACGATGGAGCAATGTCTCTTTGGGATGGGCTGGATACCAGCCGCGTTGCCTTGTCACCCCACTCACAGTTCTCCCGGCTATGGGAAGCTGGCAATGTCCGAGATTTCCAAGCCATTGGATGGAAAGCACGTTCACTGTAGTGAAGGACAGGGTATACTTGGGGGGAAGAGGGGAATTTCCAAACAGATTGGCCAAAAGTGGAAGAACCAAGATAAAAATAGTGAACGAACTTGCTCATTCAGCCCGTCTTTGTGAATAGCGCAGGTCGGTTTCCAGTTTTCTCAGGCTTTGTCAGCCACGGCTTAAATATCACAAGAGACTAAACTTCAGATTACATCTGTAGCATGTCTGGTCAGGTCTTGACTGAGCGCTTGGTGGGTGGCGGGGTGCTGCATGGTGTATGTGGGGTCCTGCACAGCGGTGGCTGGAGACCCCCCGAGCGCGTCCCACAGCGGGACGGCAGCTGGCAGGAAAGGGGCCCCTTCCTCGGAAAACGAGGCAGTATTTCCTCGAGCGCCGGGATTAACAAAGCCTGGTTTCCCCCAGGCTTGGGGCCTGTGGGCAACTGAAGCTTTTCCCACAACTGGGGCATCTGACATCTCCCTTCCCCCTTCTTCCCCCATGTAGTCCCTGGTATCCAGTAAGGGGTGATGAGATACCGCAGGCTTTGGGTGGGGTGGGCTTGAGGGTTGTCCTCCAACAACTGTTCTTTCTAGCAACTGATGTTCACAAAGCAGGGGTGGATGAGGGACTCTGAGGTCTTTATTTCTCCATCAAATATAGCTGAAGGTGCTCAGAGAATTAAAATGATCAAAAATGTGCGTGCACACAGATACACATTCACTGTACTTGTAGGAATGTCACCTTGTTAAGCAATCAGGCTAAAATTACTAAGGATGGATTTGAAAATCATGGCAGACTTCACAAATGTCTTTTTTTAAAATAAACTTAGTGGAGGGGGTTGCTTGGTGGTGCCTTTCTGTTTGTCTTTTTGATTTTTTTTCCTAATATATTTGAGAGGATTCTGATCACTTTTCCTGTAGAAGAGAAAAGCCAAAAAATTACTATTCTGTTTTTGGAAAAACACTTTGATTGGTAGGTCTAGGTTGGCACCACTACCAGTGAGACAGTTGCTTTCCCTGGCTGTTCCATAATCAACGCGTTCATGTTTTATGTAGTGCCTCGTCTTGAATTTTTGTATGAAAAGCATGCAAGATTAAATTCTGCTAATCTTGGAATGAGGGTGCTGGGCATCATCCTGGCTTGTTTTGCAGAGGCAGAGCAGGACCAAAATCTTGATTTTATTTATGGTCTAGCTGGGATGTTGGTTGCTTGATAGGACCATGCCCATGTGGACCGGGCCTTAAAGTCTCTGTGTCGACCTCCCAGGCATTCCATGAGGATAAAAGATTTCCTTTGCTCTATTTAACCCTAAAACTGTGATCCAGGGCAGTGGTGTTTCCCAGATTACACCTGCAACATCCAGGCGTTTGCAGCGGGCAACACTGCCATTCGGTGCTGGAAGGTGCGAAGGAGAATTCCCCAGCCCAGTCTTTAAACGTGCTGACTAGAACTGGGGCAAATTCCTAGTTCAGATAAGGCCTTGAAGATGCTTATTCTTATGGCTGAACACCAGATAAGTGATGATTAGGAAAGGCAATCAATTTGTGGCTGATCTGGTTTTAGTTTCCATCTGATGCAACTGCAATCTGGAAGACAAATCTTAATTTAGGACTACAAAGGGATTGTTCTTTCCGAAGATAACGCGCGCTTGTCCGGGCTGTTATCTTCCGTGAAAATTGATTGTCCCATTCAGCGATGTCTCTATTTCTCAGAGCTGGTTCAGAACGAGCTGCCAAAAAGTGAACTATGTTGAGGATGCTACTGAGAGAGGACCGTTAACTCTCTCAAAGCCCCACTTCTTCTCCCTTTACCTTTACGTGCTCCCTAATGTTCACGTGTTTGCCCTGACAGTGTTCCGTGCAGGAAATGGGAATTTGGGACTCTCTGTTCTGTGAAATCCATTTTCTTCTCGCGTTCAGTGAATGGCTATTAAAAGGCAAAGGTCTGTTCTAAAAGCATGGCCACTGGCGCTGTCGTCTTTTCTGTATTATTGCATACCCGCTTAGGAGATGGGTGGAGATGAAATTTCTCTAGGCAGATATATGAACCATCCTTGGAGTTAGGGCAGAAAGCCTCGCCTGAGCTTTTCCTTGCCCTTCCTCCTGGTGTCTTTTATCCTTTTGCTCTTCCCTTGGTCTCCTCCTGTCTCCCTAGATTCCTTTTTTTAGAGACTTATCTGCCTAGACACCATCTTGCTAGCTACTTTGCTAACACCTCTCCTGTCTCTTAACCTAATAAAAGGGCCAAAACAGGTCTTCTGACTAAGCTAAAAAGTCATGTTCCTCGCTCTTCTATATGTTACTGCGCTAGCGAGAAAGCTCGGAGCAGCTGTCAGATATTTATGCAAGCCCTTTTCCTCTTCTATTTTAAGTTCAGTTTTGATCAAAAAAAGGGGGTGGGGGGAGAGAAGCTGGCTTGGAAACCACAATACATTATTCAGAGCTCCCTGCTTCTTTTTCTGCAAAAGTTGGTGTGAGGTGTAGCGACAAAACGCGCCGGTCGGGTCAAGGCCACCGAAGGAGATCGGCAAGCAGAGGATCGCGGGTGCTGACTAGCCTCTTTGCGCAAAGCAGCCTTGCTCCTTGCCGAAACGTGCGTCTCCCTCGGAGGCCAGCCCGCAGCGAACCCCAGCCAGACGATGCACGCGACTGGCGCAGCCCCGCGTATCGCGCGGCGCTCGGGGTTTGCCATCCAAAGCAGCAGATGGGGCGGACAGCAGGCTGCAGGCAGAGCCGGGCTGCGAACAAACCGCTCGAGGCCTGTTGCTGCTGGGATTTAACCTGCCGCGTGAACTGGGGCTGCCGCTGCGCTCGGCGCTAACGCGTGCCGAACGGTAAAGCTGCCGAGAGGAACGAAGCGCAACCAGTGCGGCTGGATTCACGGTGGCTGAGGATGCAGGGGGTGTCTTTTATTCCGAGATACTGATTGCTGAGCCAATGGGTTTTGCCAGGAACCGTAAAGGGAGAAAAATGGCCTGTATGGTAGATGTGGAACCCCCGAGGAAATATGGAAAATGTCCCTGGCTTTCATCTTCTTCTAAAAATACCCTTATGTATGTCTATTCCGCAAAACATTTCAATCTGAGGATCTAATCCGAAGTCAATGGAAGTAATTGTGTCTCCCAGCCCCAGACAGCGCGCCTGTGGGATGCAGCAGTGGTTTATGGAGCAGGTCCTCGCTTTCCAAGGGCTGCACGGGTACAGAGCACTTTGCTGGTTGTATATGAGTATTTCAGGGCTGGGGCTGGGACGACAGCATACAGGAGTCTGCACTTCAGAGTACTCCATGCCCTGGCTGGAAATAAGCACTCGCAAATTGAAGCAATGCATAAAAGTGTAATCAGGTCCTTGCACTCTCTCGACCAGCCCCAAATCCAGGCAGCACAGTGGCTGCAAGGGACTTTCGGCCCCCACGGTCCAGGGGTTGCATCTTCTGCAAGTCAGTGTCTGGCAGGGAGACCAGGGGACGCAATCCCAAGGGGAACTTTCCCATTTGCATCTATATGTTTTCAGTTATGCCCTGCTCACTTCACTCCTCTTATTTAACAAGACACTGTTATTTAGGGCTTGGCAATTAATAGATTTTCCATGAGAATAATCTCTCTAGCTTCTGAAAAATCATGGGGAAAGAATGATTCTCATGTTAAATGTTCTGGTCAGTAGGGTAACCAGAATGTTTAATATACTGACTTTAAGATCTGTGCCTTGTTATAGTAATAAAAAGAAAAAATACAAAATGACACTCTTGGAAAATGAATTCCTGTAACCATTGGCTAGAAAAGTTTCAAGAGACTTTCTCAAGAGTAAAGTGGGGAGGCTGCCATACCAGTTCCCAATTTTAAAGGGCTGCTGTGCAAATTAAAATGTATATTGCTGGATAATTCCTGCTTGCCTTATCGCATACCTAGTGCTGAGGCTTTCCTGCAAGACACTGAGCAGGGAACGCTCTTGCCTCCCTGCAAACGGCAAAGGATTCTTCCACAGCACACCAAAAAAGCAAATTCATGATTCATGGAGGCTCTGGCCGTAGATCTTGCAAAGAAATGCTTGGCAGCTTTAGAGAATAGCTGGGTTTATTTTAACCTTTAAGAATGACACCAATTTCACAGCTGTTAATGCTATGTGGCTCCTACGCTTTCCAATGCAAATTGCACATGAAGGGCTAATGCATTTTGATGAAGGGGGGGTGAGGCAGAATCTCCATATTAATGTGCCGATAGCTTTGTTCTGAAGGGTTTAATTTTATGCTTTAATGAGAGATCCTCTTTCTGGTTAAGGCAAGCCTTTGCAAGAAACTATTTAGATATTTGCTAGTGTCATCAGGCTCTGGAGCAGGGGAAGGGAAATATTTTTTGCAAGTGGGTTTTTGTTGTTGTTTTTTTTTGCTTCTGTGGCAAAAACTGTTGCAATGGGAGTCTGATGGAGATACGGTGCTCCCTGAGCAAAGGTCTTGCCCAAAGCCCCTCGAAATCAGGGTTTGGAGCTAACTCTTGCTGCAGCCACAGGAACGGTGGATTTGGGGTCAGCCACCCTGGAGAACTGCTGGCTGCAAGGAAGAAAACGGACCCGGGGGCACACGAGCCCTCTAAAAATGTGGGGTGCTTCCCCCTTCCCTTCCGCTGCGCCGGCGCCTCTGGCTCTGTTACGCTTTTCCGTGGGGTGAGCAGCCGGTCCCTGCGTGCCAGAGCCGGCTCTCGGCCCCGTGCGCCCTCCGCAGCCCACCGCGTGCCTGCGGGCGGATGGACGGACGGACGGACGGACGGACAGGCCACCAGCGCCCTCCCACCAGGGCTTTAAGTCTCCGATGGCGAAGAGCACGTTTAGCTGCTGGAGAGGAAGGTGGGAACAACCGCCCTGGCCCGACGCTGCAGGTACAAGTCGCTGGTCCCAGTGTTTGGTTTTAGAGGGGTAAAACCATGAGGCCGTCGCAGCGCTGCCTTTAGGGGCTGTTTTACCCTCCCCAGACGAGTATTTCCATTGACCAGACCGGGCCAGAGAACCCGGCAGCGAGTGCTGAAAGTTCTTCGTGCATTTGATATGTGATGCACATTTGGTCTTAATCAAAATCCCGTTGAAACAGGCACTCGGGCTTTAGAGCATAGGATTTCAAATAATACCGGGCTATTATTAATAATCGCTTTTCATCATGCATTGCATTTACAAGATACAAAAGCAGCCCAGCAGAAATATACTAAACTACATAATTGCTTTTATTAAAAAATCAAATTGTGCGAAGTGAATAAATCATGTAATAAAGTAATATGAGAAGTCTTTTTCCTTGGCTTCATTTACGTTAGCGATTAACTCAAACACAGCATGAGACAATAGTTGCAACCTTATGTTGGTCATAAAACAGTTTTACCTTAAACATACAGTGATCATGACACAATTAATCCTTTCCTGACTTTTACATAAAACCCAGGGATATTAAATCCCTTTGTTTGACAGAAGAACACCGAGCGGCGGGGTTTTGTTGCCAGGTTCGCGGAGGGAAGGCTGAAGCCTGCAGACGGATTCGAGTGGCCGTGTTGGGGCAGACACCCAGGTAACTTTTTAATTGAATCCTGCCTTTTGGAACAAGTTCTGACACCGCTCCCACCGGCGCAGCCGGCATTATTCACTCGGGCTAAGCGAATTAAAAGGTTCTGCTTAGCCTCTCCCTTACTTTGCTTTTATGCTGTCAGGGTAATTGAAGCTACTCCTGGTTTATAACTGCACGATGGGCAACTGCATCCAGACGGCGCGCGGTGACGCACCGGGGTGGCGGCCCGGACGCGGGGCCGGTACCGAACCGGGGCGCCGCGCTGAGGTCCGCCTGCCGAGGAGCCGGCACGGCGGGGTGGCTCCCGGTGGCTCCCGGGCCGCGCTGCCGTCCCCGGCATCCCGCTCCCCGCCGCCGGGAAGGGCTGGGGGCGCGTACGTGTGTGCGCCGGCGTCGCCGCTCCGCGCCGCCTTTCGGGAGCGGGCGTGCGGGGGGAGCAGCGGAGCGTTGCTAACTCCCGAGGTGATGCAGTTGCTCACGTCCCTCCGGAGCGGAGCGCGGGGAGGCTCCGGCAGCGGGGCCGGGGGGCTGGGAAGGTGGGCAGGGATCCGGTTACAGCGGCGGGGGGGCCGGACGCGGGGCTCCCCGCTTCGCTTTGTCCTTTTTTATCTTTTCTTCTTCCCCATATTTCTCCTTGAGGTTTGACAAAATCTTGCCGCCTCGGGAGCGAACTTGGCGCGCTGCAGTCGGGTCTATCATCGTGCGCGCTGCGCAGGCAGCTCCGCGGGAGCGCTCGGCTGCGGCTGGCGGGACGGAGCCGGCTCGCTCGCGGCAAAGCGTGGCTTTTTCTTTATTTCTTTTATGCATATATATATATACACACACACACACACACACACGTATATGTATCAGCTAGAAGACAAAGGTTTGCAATAGAAACCCCTGTGCTTCGGGGCAGCATTTGACCTGTTAGGGAAGCCAGGGAGGAAATTCTGCCTCGCAGCTTGTGCGAAGCCTTTGCTCCTGGATGACTGGACCTTCTCTGGGTTTTTTGCTTTTGGGGGTTTTATTTTTCTTTCCTCTCTCTCCTGGTGCTCTTTACTCTCCAGGGCTGCTATTAACTGACCAGATGAGAAAGATCTTCAGGGAAAATCCTCTCCCATCATGGGTATTCTTGCTGTGTCCCTAAACCTTCTAGTAATGGTCTTCAGCTTGTGACCCTGGAGCAGGCAAACCACTGAGCTGCCCACAGTCCCGTGGGTCCTGCACTGGTAATTTTTTCCCCCATTTAAAAGACAAAAAATGAGACAAAACTCCTCTGTCCCCATACCGTGACTGTGAGATGGAGGTGGTGGTGGGGGGGGGTTCATACCTGTTGCCTCCGGTGCGCAAGGTAACGACCGGCGATGTGCTCTGGGACCACAGGGCCCAAGTGTCTCGCGTAGAAATGCTTGTTCAAGTCTCCGGCCGCATCTGACAGCAGCTCGGTGCGGGTCCTTCGCTCCCTGCTTCGCTCTCCCGCTTTCTTCAAGCGCAGGCACTATCTTCCCAGGTCTCTTTGGAGGCTTGATGACATTTTTCTGGTGTTTCAGTGCTCGCGTGTGGCCTGACCCAGTGTGCCACACTGTAGTGCAGCGCCTCTTCCCTTGCCTGACTCAGCCTCATCTTACAGTTACTCACCTTTTAGTGATGGTCGTAGTTAGAACTGGTTGCTTTAAACATATACAGCAGGTACAAACGCTAAAACTAGCATGGGTGTCCCTAAAGGAGTAACTCAGCCATGGAATAAAGATGTGAGAAAGAACAGAAAACGTGTTCGAGGAATTTGCTACCTATATAAACTACTTGCTACTCTCTAACTTTTCTTTACAGTTTGACTCCAGTCAGGATGCGTATGTGCTTGGAGGTCAAGGGCAACCTGGTTTGTTTTGCAAACTACTTCAGATTGAAACGTTAAAAAAAAGTAGGAATGTTCACCTTGGTGGCTGGGGGGGGGGGGGCAGGAATCAGATTTGAGTTTGAAATTCAATTTTGTGGAAAATGCAACGCTTCCACTCCAAATGGGACGTAGATAGAATAGTGATTCATCCCCATTGAAGTCAACGCCAGAGCTGCTTTTGATTTTAATCAGAATCAAACCCTGTGGGATTATTCTCACTTGCAGACTGGACTGGTCCTATTAAGTAGAGAAACCACAGTGCTTTTGGAGGGTTGGGTGTTTTCTTTTTTTAATTTTTTTTTTTTTTTTTAATGAAATTGGCTCAGTGTCACAGCACTGAGACAAAACACGAAACCCTTCTGTTTGAGTGCTTTCTGAATGTTCTTGGAACATCTGGCACAGCTGTTATTTTGACCCGAAGGCAGGAGCACAACCTCGCTCCTGCTCCAATTCCAATTGAAGCCGACACCGAATATGCCAGCGAGAGCGGGGCCGCGCGGCCCGAAGCGCGCGGAGGCGATGGCAGCGCCGTGGTGGGCTCAGCCACCAGGCCGGTGCCGGTGTCACGGCTAGAGCTGTCAAGCCTGGGCAAAGAAAGACAGGAATGAGAGGAAACCAGTGGACGCTGTTTCTGGAGATCTGCTGAGGAAGAAGTTACCTCTGTTTTCCTTTAAATTGCTTCCTTATTGATTTTTTTATATATATATTTTTAACTCGGCCACTCATAAACCCAAATGAATGCACACAGGATGAGTTTTGCACCTCCGCTTAAATCGTATTGGTAGAACTGGTTCATGTAAACTGAACGTAACTTCTGAACACGGCCGTATTTCTGAATCTACGGTGTGAGCTCCATTTCCCTGTCCTGCATCACGGAGACGATGATAGTGTTTGTCCTACAGAAAAGATTGTGGCGATGGCTCAGATCAGAATTAACCAGATGCTCAAGATCCAAGGGGAGCTATCATCTCATCTCCCTGATCAGTAATATTTGATATCTAAGTCTGACTTACTCTAAACTGCGGGAATTTGTAACTTTTTATCTGTATATCTTCTTTCTCCATGCGCCGTCCTGCTTTCATTTCAGCGCTAAGACGTAACAGTCCTGCTTATGCCTTCATCCCTTAAATACTCGGAGCCTTAAGTTGTCTCTGGTATACAGGAAAATCAGTCCTCCCGTGTGTTAATCCTCATTATGTGCATATTAAAATGAAGATCAGATCGAGCATTAGGGTGCCTCTGCCCCCCCCCCTTCCCTTATGAAGTCTGCAAAGCAAGTTGGGGGGGGGGGAGCAACCTAGAAATGTTTTCTTGAGCTTGACTTTGAAGCAGTAAAAGCGAGGCTGCGCCGACGTACGAGGCGTGCATGCACAACGCTGCGAACGTGGTCGCGCGAGGAAGAGGAGGGAGGCGCGTGCCGGGGCTCAGCACCCGGGGCACGGGTGTGGGCACCGGGGGGGGGGGGGGGTGTTGCGTGTCGGCTGCCCCGGCTGCACGTCCCCAAGCCCCCCCGTACCTGCTGGGAGAAACTGCCCTTCCCTCCTTCGGGGCTGATGCAACCCTGCTAAATGCCTGGGAAAATGCCTGTTCTTAAAGGGCAGGTGACGGGGGGGGGGGGGAGAGGTTTGGGGCTGAGCTCGAGCTCCATCAGCAGTAGGAAGCCCCCCCCCCCCCCCCCCCCCCCCCCGGCCGCGCCGGCGATTAACGTTTCTGTTATTGTTGTTTGGCAGGTACTTTTAATTGGCTGGAAAATATTCTTCCTGTGAAGTTGCAGTTTTCTGGGGCTTGAATGAGTCCAGTCTGCCATTGGCTGTGCCCAGCGCCTCCGGATTGGCTCCGCAGCCCGCGGGGGGACCGATAAGGCCGGCTATAAAAGCCCCGGGCTCGCGGCCGGTCCCCCAGCGAGCGAGCGAGCGAGCGAGCGGCAGCCAGCGGGGCCGGCAGAGCGGCCGCCAGCGCTTCCCCAGCCCGGCACACTCGTCGCTCGCCGCCAGCGCCCGTCCGGATCCACGTCTTTGCTCGAGCCGAAGTGGGAGCGAGGAGACGCACACACACACCAAAAAAAAAAAAACCCAACCAAACCCACCCAAAACCCCACACTTAGCGGAAACTTGTCAGAGAATGCTCCTAAAGTCCGCGCTGCTGCTGCTGCTGCTGCTGGTGATCGGTGCGTCCGCGTCCTACGAGGCCGAGCAGAATGACTCTGTGAGCCCCCGGAAAGCCCGGGTCGCAGCCCAGAACTCAGGTAACGCCGCGCGCCCGGCCCGGCCCCGCGCCCGCCGCCCTCCCCTCGCCGTGCCGCCGCTCGCGGCTTTTTTTTCGCTTATAAACTTGGCGGCCGGTAGGCACGAGTACCGATTCACGGGGCCGGTTCGGGAGCGTATCGGTGCGGAGCGAGAGAAGCCCCCTCGTTTCGGGAGCGGGCTAGGGGAGCAGCGGGCGAGCTGCTCGCAGGATGTGATCCCTGCTCCCTCCTCCTCCCCCGTCTCCTAAATGAGTTCCATGCACTTTCTTCTTTTTTTGTTTGCCCTGCTTGCATGCATCTCTTTCTTCTCCCGTTGCAATTATACTTTGGTGTTAAATTCCTTGCTTACGAGGAAGTTGATAAAATCCTTGGAAATTTGATTGAACCATTGTTCTGCCAAACATCTGTATGCTCAGAGAGGGGGGCGAGAGAGATGCCACTTGGAAGAATGCAGTAACCTAGAAACTGTCCACTGCTAACATTTATTTTCCGAAGCTGATTGCTATCAGTTAGATGGTACCATAAAAATATGATTGTGGCATTTAGCAAACTCGCTTTTACAATGGACAAAAAAAATTGCTGGCAAGTCGGCGCTGGATGTCTCTACTCCGTGCGCTGTAGATGCTTAGATAAGTTGGACACATTGTCTTCAACAATGGAAATCAAAAATCTGTCTCCTCGTATACTGAAAAGATATTAGGTCTCTAATTTGGAGCTCATTAACAGATGTCTTATTTTAGCTCTGCAAGGCTCTGCAGCATTATACTAGGGTGTTTGCTCAATTTCCTTTTGTATTTGGTTGCTATAGAAACATAGGGTCTCACTCTTGCACTGTGCCTAAAACAATAAAAGCTTAATGCATACTAAGTCTGCTGAAAGCAAAGTTATGATTTGAACCTGTGGAAACATAATTATGGAAATGACTTGTGTGATGGTGAGGTTATGAACCGGGGAGAGGATGATCTTACCAAATATTTCTCCCTTCGGGCACGTAAGCAACAGCGGAGCATGGCAGGGGGAGGAGGGGGTGAATTTTTTTTTCTTTTCCGTAAAGATCCTAGTTATAAGATACGTCTCTAGGCTAAGACTTAGTTCTTAATAAGGTGTGTCCTCTTTGGCTAAATGCAAATCCTCACTTTTCCCACAGCTCGTACCTTGCTGCGAGACACTGGGTTTGCATTTCTTCCTAAAGAATGTCTCGTAACATGATCTGCAAAAGTAATGAATATGCCTTGCACAGACACATACGGGGACAGATGTTCAGCTTACCAAAAAAGGTTAATCCCTGCTAACTTCAGGGCAGTAGTGCGGCAATACTGCTGATTCATTGTTAAAACGCATAGTATCTGCACTCAAAAAGATGGGATGACATGATACCCTCCTGTTCAGACTAACTACTGCCTCAGTGATTTTAATTATACATGGTCATCTCCATTACCTTAACTTTCTCTGGCTGAGTGTCCCTTCTCTTTGAAAATCTCTGGCAGTATGACCTTTCTTGGCTATGCTTGCAAAATGCTGGTACCATGGTAGTATTTAGCAGCAAGCTACTCGTTTAACTCCTTTGTAGTGCTAATAACTAACATGCAAACTAAAATCTTATTTCTAGATACTTTTCCTTTTCTGGAACAACCCAAACACCTCCAACACTAGCAAAAGCAGGGCTTCCTCAGAATAACTGCAAATCTCACGCGAGCTTAGTGGCAATCGCCATCAACCCAGTCTCATCTTCAAATGCTGTTTGCAAGCTGGAGGCTGGCAAACCACTCTGCCCTTCCCGCGGTCTAAGGCTTTAGAGCAGAGCTCACCGGCCGGAGCTCTTCATGGGTCCGGCTTCATTACTTCTGGCTTCCTTAAAGGACCTCTGAACAAGGATAAGGCTGTGAAAGCGCACAGTCATAAGGGGGTTGAGATGGGCCTGCAAAGCCCCATGTAGCCAAAGGCTATCGGGTGCCGCCTATCTCTTAATCGGTACGTAGCTGACTCCAACAGCTAGGTTTCACCGTTAGCGCTTCTGCTCCTGGATTTGCCAGTGATCTGTTGCGTGACTCAAGTTAATGACTTGCTTTAGCAGTGCCGCTGGCCTCTCCTCCTTCCCTCTGCCTCCAGCCCCCAAGGAGCAGGAGCGCTGCCGCTCACCCGCCGCTGGGCAGGACTCGGCGTACGCGTTACAGTCGGGCTTTACGGCGTGGGCTGCGCCGCCCCGCGCGGAGGGGAGCACTGCACGCGTAACCCGTGCCTCTCTCTGCAGCCGAGGTGGTTCGCTGCCTGAACAGCGCCCTGCAGGTGGGCTGCGGCGCCTTCGCCTGCCTGGAGAACTCCACGTGCGACACCGATGGCATGTACGACATCTGCAAGTCCTTCCTGTACAGCGCTGCTAAATTCGACACTCAGGTACCGTGCAAACATCAATGGGACAAGTATAATCTCTCTCTTTTAGAGCTTCCTTTTCATGCCCCGATTCAGCAAAGCACTTTTGCACGTCCTGGGGCACTAAAACACGTGCTTAAATGCTTTGCTGAATTGAAGCCGTAATTTCTCTGGTCTCATGAAGGTGAGCTCTGTGCAGCCTTAACCCTTAGCTTCTTACAGCCCTTGCTGCCGCTTAGATACTCCTGTGAGCCATGGTTTTGGTTTTTTGGCCACATAATGCATCCTTCAGGGATACTTTCTACAGTACATTTTCCACATACTGTATGCTATGTGTGAGGACTTGGCAGGGAACATTTTGTGGGGCGGAGAGCTAAGTTTCCTCTTCAGGAGGAAATATAAACGTTCTTCTAACAAAGTAAGTCTTCTGACTGTGTGACCTGGCACAGGCATGCGATTTGAATTGGAAGTCTCCGGGCCTGGGAATGCACAGCCAGATCAGCCTCTCTGGAGCTGCAGGCGCTCGCAGCAGAATAAATAGGATAGTATCAGAGGACTGGCTCTGCGTACTTTCTTTTTTCTTCATGCTTTCTTCCCAAAATGAGCACGCCACCTTGTTCCCTTCACTCTCGCCCCTGGAGACAAACTTGAAAGCACTTAAAACATCTTGAGATCCAGAAGACCAGCTGTGCTAAATCCCCAGGATGCAGTGGGTGGTTCAGCCCCCTCACGGAGGGCAGAATTGGCCCATCTGTGATGCTGGCACTTGTAGGCCTGTTCCCGCAAAGATTTCCATTGCTTAAACCCTTTGGGAACAGGAGCTAACTGCTCTCTCTCTCTCTCCGGACGGCGTGCATCCCAACGAAAACTGCTGACTGCTGCTGTGCATATAACTGTGCACGAGCGTTTGGGGCCAGTTGGCTGTCGTGCTTGGTAAGTGACCTCCAGCAGGTCTAATAGCAGCAGCCAGCCACAGCAGCACATCTGATAATACCTTATTTTCTGTGCACTGTGTTGCAATTTTTTTTTTTTTCTGTTTCCAGGGAAAAGCTTTTGTGAAAGAAAGCTTGAAGTGCATTGCAAATGGAGTTACATCCAAGGTTTTCCTTGCCATCCGGAGGTGCTCCACTTTCCAAAGAATGATCTCGGAAGTGCAGGAGGAGTGTTACAGCAAGCTGGACATGTGTGGCATCGCGAAACGGAACCCCGAAGCAATCACCGAAGTTGTCCAGCTTCCAAATCAGTTCTCAAACAGGTACGTGGGGCTTTCCAGAGCCAAAAGATAGCAAATGCAAAAAATGTGAAGCACAAAGAAAGAAATGAAAGGAAGTGAGTTGTCCAACTTCTTGCAAGCCCTAATATAGCTTAGCCTAAATAATACGCTCTGCCTCTTCAAATTCTTGTTAAGTTTTACCAGCATTCTTCTGATTCTCTCTCTGGTAAATACTCTCATAAACACCTCCAGGGAAGAAACGTAAAATTAACTAGACATGCATTACTTCGTAGCCTGGAGTTTGTTTAAATAGAATAGTTCTTTTAGCTTGAATGCAATATAATGCTAAATAGAGCTTTTAAATATCAAACCATTTTGACTAGGATAGCGTCTTGGTAATATAGACCCCTTAAGAGCTTCTCAAGCTTTTACAACTTCATTCTCTTCTTCAGACTAGGGCTGTGTCCTTTTTTCTGTTTATTTGGCACCTAGTACCTGAGACCTTGCTCTGTGACTTACTGTGGTAACACAAAGACCTAGGAGGGCTTGAAAAAGGGAACCAGCTCACAGGCTCCTCTACAACCTTACTCTGTCACAGTCCAGTAGGATTTCATATTTCTAGGGAGAATCGGGTGTTCTTAACAATCTCTTCTGGGGTTGTTTTCACCCCTGTTTCTTTTTCGATAGCAAAGGCTGCCTGCAGAAATGGGCAAGCCGCACTGTTGCCTGGTGCCTTCCTCTGAGCCCGGAGGTGCCCTGCCTTGCTGTCCCCCCCCGCAAGGACAAGGCAGAGAGGGAGGCTTCAGGGAGCTGCTGCAGTCTGCGCAGTCACGCTGCAGGGCAGAGATTTCTTCCTCTAAATCCTGGAACAATCAGTGCTGAGTCTTGTGATTGGGATAAAAGGGATCTTTTCGAACAGTTTGAGTAAATATGCTCTAGAAATTGAGTGCAACCAGACCAAGCTGCAATTTAGCATGTTGGCTGGCTGCGGCGAGCGCTAGAGCTCCTCTGAGGAAGCTGTTTGACCAGCTTAACTCTCGAAGCCTCTGAACCCTACAGACTTTTCCTGGTGTGGGGCTGCCGGAGATGCATAGAGGTTGCATCTCTGACCAGCATGAATTTATGACAGAAAACTCTGCTGCAGACTATTATACCCAGAAACTTGCGCCTGTGGGAAGGCAATTCCTGTAAGCAAGGAAGGAGCTGCTGTGTAAGTGAACTCATCCCCCATCAAATCCGGGGCTGAAACTGGGCTTTTCTCCCTCTGTCCTTCCCCCTCTTCCCAAGCTGATGTGGGAGAGGTTTGCCCGCGCTCTCCCCCGAGGGCTCATGAGCAAGCCGCAGCCTCCGTCCGTCCTCCTTGGCCTGGCGACACCTGTGCGCAGATCACTCTCTTAGTGTGATGGGAGTAAAACCCTGCCGTCTTCCCCCTTCCCCCCCGGAGGCTGGGTCTAGACAGGCTCCTTGTCGCCGTATAGCTTCCCCCAGGTCAAGAAGACGTACCGAGCTGGCTGCACAATCCGGCAGCCCCTGGGGCGGCTGCGGGAGCGCTGGGGGCGCACGGACCCCCGCGCCGGGGAGGCTGCGGGCGCCGTCACGCGTGTTCGGGACGGTGCCCGCGAGCGCGCAGGCCTGAGCCGGGGCGGCTGGCGCGTGAGGCGGCGGCGGCGGCGGCCCCTCCTCCCCCACGGCCGCCGGCTCGCGTCCAAGCCAGAGGATATTATGACATGTTGAGTAACAAAAGCAGCAGGATTTCCCAGCTAATAGTTTACGTTAAGGTCTCCTAAAGCATCCTGCTTTCCCAGCCCCTGTCCCAACATAGCCGCAGAATAAGAATGTGCCACTTGGCCTGCGACTCTGAGGGGAAGTAGTTAAAGGTCATAGCATCTTCCTGCGATTTAATCTCGTGGCAGGAGCGGTGCAGAAGGAAAGGCTTTTTGCTTTTGCTCTTAGTCTAGCTACCGCAAGAGGTTAGCGAGCAGTCAGACTGCACTTACAACTGTGAAAACCAACACGCTACGTTTCTGCGAAGTAGCTGCAGCCAGCCCAGCCCAGCATCTGAATGTTTCCAGAGTCTTGTTAGAGGCAGGCTGATTCAGCTGGATGCATGGCTTGCACAGATGTGTTCATCATCATCCCGTGTGCATGCTTCAAACCTCAGTATTAGCAGTGCCGGGCTGCACCGGGCTCCAGCGTGCCAACGCCCAGGCTTTTTTTTACTTTTAAGTGCAGCAGAAACCTTAACCTCACCTGACCTCCGCAGACTGCTGTAAAGGCCAGAGCCGAGAGTTCGGAAAGGAGTTTGAATGCAAACTCTCATTTCCCTCTTCCTTCCCCTCCTCCTCCCACAGGTTACTCTCTTCTGTGCGCCTATGGAAAAATGTCACGATGACCTTAAAGACTTAAAATAAGTTCCCAGAAGTTGCAGGCAGCAGTAGTCCAGCAGATGTGGAACTACTCCTCTTCTCCCAGCTTTCTCCCCGTTAGGAAGCTGTTCTCACCGCTTTGCTGGTCCGGGATGGTCGCGCTCGCCCAGCTCCGCTCTCCGTGCGCGCGGAGCTGTGCCGCTGGCGCCGTAGCCCAGGGGAGGATCGCTCTTCGGAGCACTGTTCTCCGCTTGATTCAAGCCGAGCTGGGGAAACAGATCAGCACAATTTCCTGGCTCCCTCCTGGAGCGAGGGAAGCGTGCTCGAGGCCTGCGGGGAGGTGAAAACGCGGCAGCCGGCTGCGGAGCCGGCAGGCGCAGAGCAGGGGGAGCATAAGGTCCTCGCTGTAATTTAATGCATGGTCAGCTTGTTGGAAGTGACAACTGACTGTATGTCCTCCGAATCTGTCCCCAGTGAATACGTGCATCTGTCGGGCTCTCAGGCTTGCCCTGAGCCAGCTTCTTCCTCCTCCGATCCCGTTCTAAAGGCTGTGCATGAAAGCGGAGGGCGGGAGGAAGGGGATGCTGCCAAATCTCCTTGGAAGTACTGAGAAGTACAGGGATTGCGGATCCCTTTGTAGGAAAGGTCGTACCGGCTTAGACCAGTGGTCTGAGTCTGTTATCCTGCCTGAGGATGGGCAGTGTCTGCCTGTCTTGGAAAAAGATGCAGCAAAACTCTTTTTCTTCCTACAGCTCTAGAAACCCTGCTTGTTTAGCTGAGAGTAAAACGCCCCCTTAAGCCAGCTACTGCCTCGACTTAGCTACTCGCTGTTATCTGCTTCCCGCTCCATCAGTGTGACATCAAAATAAGTCATGCTTCTAGCCATCAAAATAAGTCATGCCCCTAGATGGGGCAGCTGCTCGCTTAAGACGACTAAAGCAGAAGTTTGCCAGGTTATGTTCCTTCAACATGTCACGAATTCATCGGGGCGCAGCATCTCCGAGACGAAGGCATCTGTTAGGTGCAATGAGAATACGCAAGTTGTGTATGGTGAAATCAATCTCAAACACCCCATAAATAACTTAACAGTTCTGATTTTCTCAAACTTTTGGTGGTTCTCCGGGCTCAGGATCAGCTCTTCCTTTGTTTCTTTGGTCTTGCTGGCAGATGCATTGAATAACAGCTGGTAACTCTTGCACAGGTATTACAACAAGCTAGTGAGAAGCTTATTGGAATGTGATGAAGAGACTGTCAACACCATCAAGGACAGCTTGATGGAGAAGATTGGACCCAACATGGCAAGCCTCTTCCACCTGCTGCAGACGGACCACTGCTCTCAAGCCCACCCGCGAGCGGACTTCACCAGGAGACGTATCACTGAGCCTCAGAAGCTAAAACTCTACTTCAGGAACCTCCGAGGTGAGGGGTCCGTCCCGGCCCATGCCAAGCGCACCTCTTCCGAAAGTGCGTAACCCCGCCGGGGCGCGCCAATGGGTGTGTAAGGGATGCTAAGCGCTACCAAAGCTGATGTCTCTCTTCTAGAAGAGTAATGCACCCAAACCAAGTGTACTGTAGCTAGTTTTAATAACAACTAGGAACTGGTTTTAGATTTAGTCATTGATATTTTCTATTCCTCTCGAACAAACTTTTGCATGGATCTGTGTTCAGTGTCTCAGCTTTCCCGCCGTCAAAGTGTCTCCATCTCTTTTTCTTTTCCCCCACAAAAATATATCCAAAACAATCTTAGTCTTAAATATAACCATACAGTAGTCAGGCCTTCAGACACCAAACCCTAAACGTACTGTAGCGCTAACACCATTGAAGTCTGGAGATTTGGCACCACGGAGAATAGCTTCTTTATTCTCCCTCGTAGAAAGCTGGTAGGCGACAATAGATGCACTAACAACTATTGCACATCCTGAAGATGGCAATGGAATTCGTGTTATGAATCTGTGCTGGCCATGGACGAATATGAATGTCATATTCCTGGTCTCTTAGTGTCGTACAGTCCTAACCCTTCCAACACGGCTCCCCTAGCTGGTTAATTTACCAAACTCGCTAGCTGTGGATGGTTCTAGTTACCGTGACCTGGCACCACAGTGCAAAATGAGCTAAAACAACCCCCCCTCCCACCACCACCACCACCAGATCAGCAGAGGAGCATTTTGTACTGTGGAAATCATTAAAGGAGGTGCTGGTCTATAGTTAAAGCTAGTCAGAAGGTTGCATAATCTTGCATTGCATTTAAAAGCTAACATCTATGTACTGTATTTAACTGTCTAAAGCTTTAAAAGAAACCTAACAAAAAACAAACCCTTTCTTAAGACTAGAGTATTAAAGGTCTTGCGCTAACTGTGGTATAAATAGTTTTAAAATCTGTCATGTACTGTACATAAATTCCACGAGAGTCTGCTTAAAAGGAGCAGAATATAATAACTTTATTGCATAAACTTAGTTTTGTAAGTTAGCTATTTTTTTTTCCTGGAAACAGTATCTCTGTCATATTCGAAAGTTCACATTCTACTTTGTGGCCTTTTTATAACGGAAGAGAGACGTTTGAGACAGAAACGATTCGGACAGGGCCAGAAACAAACCTCTTCTCATAGGTAACGCGGGCCGCGAGCGGCCGCGAGGCCGTAGCGCTCCCGGGGCAGAGCTAGCGAACGCCGACGGACGAGCGCTCCGGGAGCGCAGGGCTGCCGCCGCGGGGAAGAGCCCTTTAGAAAGGCGATTGCCGGGGAAAGGCAGGAGAAACGCCGGAGCGGTCTCAAACCCCGAACGCGAGAGGCTGTGCCCGTCTTTCGGGGGGCGCGTGGGGCAGGCGCCTGCCCCTCCTCGCATGCCCCGCAGCGAGCGCCTCCCGCACGGCAGCGCGGCCGGGCTCCGGGGAGCCGAGACGAGCCGCATCGCGGCACGCGATCGGCCAGGCCGTGCCGCGCGCCGACCCGACCTGCTCGCGGCCGGCTGCCGAGCGGGCGACTCCTGCTCGACTAGGTAGGGAGCTAATAAAGGAGGGATCTATTTTTCTTTTCAAAATCTAAAGCAATATAACTTTTCTTTTTTTTTTTAAACCACAAAGCCTTTAAACAATAACTTGCTGCTAATACATTGAAACCAGATGCAGTGGCAGCATTTCTAATATTGCTGTCTTCATTAAATGTAGCCCAAAAGTGCTGTCATAAAATTGTAAGCGGCAAAAAATGTTGCTGACGGTAGAGGTTTTCGGGGTTTTTTTGTTTTGTTTTGTTTAAATACTCTGAATCGCGCAGTCCAGAGCAAGCAAGGCGCAATAGTGTAGCTCGTTCTTCATTCACAGTCAGGTATATCGAGTCCGACGGGGCGAGGGGGAAGGGTTCGGCCACCCCAACCCCTGTCTCTTCGGCTTGTCGTAATTAATTTTCTGTTCCAGTGGGAATTTAACCTTTTTCTTTCCCCTTAACATGGGTGGGAAGAGGATCGGGAAAAGCGTTTCCCCTGGTTAGATTTGCTCCAGTATCGGGGGTAAACGCAGCCTGTGCTGGCGGGAGCCGGGACGCGCCGAGCGCCCCGCGCCGCGCCGAGCCCCAGCGGCGCCGCGGGGGTTGTGAGCTGCTGCTTTATGTCACTTTTCTTTTTCCTTCTATGCTAAAAGAGTAAGGAAGCCACAAGCACACATCCATCACGTCCAAAGCCCAGCTCTCACCACGGAGCCCGAGGCGCCGCTGTCCCTAGCGAGCGGAGGGCAGCGGCGCTGCCCGGCCTAGCAAGGACGCCCGGTCCTAGGTGGTTGGATTAGGCGGGCGCGACCCCCCTGCGGACGGGCAACGATTCTCAATATTAAAGTCCAGCTATTTCACGTTTTATTTAATCTCTAATGCTTTATTTTTTTAATCTTGCGTTCACTGCAAAACGATTTCTCTCGGGGGCGGGGAGGGGCTTCTCTAGAAATGTTTGCATGATTCTCATTGTGATTTGTTTGCACTTTAGATGTTTTGTGCCATTATAAATTTGCATTATGTATTTATAATTTAAAGATACCTAGAGGGGGGAGAGAGTTTGGTTTTTTTGTTTTTTGCTGAGTACTGGAATAAACAGTGAGCATATCTGGTATATGTCGTTATTTATTGTTTAAATTACATTTTTAAAGCTCAGTGTGTTCATATAAAGGTTATTTGAAACATATCATAGTAATGAGAAAGATGCAAGTTATTTTCTTTGCTTATTTTTATAATTAAAGATGCATAACATAATGAAGCCTATGTTGGATTTTCTTCTGCAATGAAATAAAATGTCAAATTTAAGTTTTTTTTGTGTCTGACTCTTTCATTGAACCGTGCTGCCCCTGCTGATCACGGTGCTACCAACAAGTGAGGTGTTCTGCACTCACCTTCGTCCCGGCGTCCTAACTTTTCCGTCTGCTCTGGGTGCTGAATATCTCGGGTTTAAATCCTGCCGCGCAGCAGATGCGAAGCCGGAGGTTCATCCCGCACAGCGGTCTTCTCCTGACCCTGGTCACCAGTGACGCTTAAAGAAAAAGAGAAAGGGGGTAAGTATGGAGTGAATGATGCCCGACGTTGCCTTCTGGCACCTGCACCGCCGCGCTGAGTAGTGCTTCTTCCAGCCAGAATTAATCCTCTGGACGTGTCTGACCCGACCAACACCGCTGATCCCGGCCCCACGGCATCCGAGAGTAGCTGCAAAGCCCCACGCTAATACATTTCTTGCAGTGCCTCACTTTCATAGTCTAAATGAGATATAATTTACACTTTACTGGTAGTAAAATTAAGGCAGAAGCATTTTTTTTAATGATGGCATCTGTAACAGCATTGCAGGGAAGAGAAAGCATCTCGATTTTTGACTTTGATGTGCGTGGAAATGTGCCTTTATGCTTCATTCAGGATAGCTCTAATTTCTAGTGGGAGATCAGAAAAAAGTACATTAATCACCAGAAGACGACTAGCAGACTAACTCAGCCTTATTGCTTCAAAAGCTATTGCAAAACTTAAAAAGCTGCGTTCCCCATCATCGGGGAGCAAGACTTGTTTAAGAGAAGGAAAGAATAAAGATTAACGAGACAGCTGCATTGAGGAAACCCCGCGCTGCTGTTGGGGCTCGTCTGAAGGGGTTTGGGGGTTTGGTTTTTTTGAAGTTTCATTACTAAACAAGGGGAAAAAATCCTTTGGGCTTTTCCTGGCCCTCACCCTTCCTGCTGCTCGGCCGTGCCGAGGCCGGAGCGCGTGCGCGTGCCCGCGAGGGCAGCGTGGCCACTTCCAGTGCCGCGGCACGGAGCGGCTGGCAGCGAAATTTGGGAACAGCCGGCGCTTCCTGCCTCCTGCGGGCTCCGAAAAACAAAAAGCAGAAAAAAACAAAAAAAACCCCTCCACGCTATAATAAAGGACATTGTCTTCGCTGCCGTGATTCAGCCGCTGTGACCGGGAACAGGGACGAAGCTAAAAAAAAACAAAAGCAAAGAAAAAAATCGGAATAGGATGCTAAAAATACAACACAGGTTCAAAGGGGCTGAATCGGCAGCGGTTTCTCCCAGCCGGCCCGGCCAGACGGGAAAAGCGAGGAAAAGCGGCACGGGGGGGAGGCTGCCGCCGGGGCGGCGTTACGAAGTGCGGCGGTCTCAGCCGCGGCCCGCGGAGCCGCGCGGACGCGGTCGAGCCGGTCGTACAGCTCGTGGGAGGCACCTGGCCCCAGTGACGCTGCCGGGTATTTATTTATTTTGGGGGGGGGATACACTATTTGAAACCCTCCCGCTGCGAGGCCCGGCTGCGGGGTCCGGCGCGCTTCCCGCGGGCTCGGCGACGTGTTAACGGCACGAGGCAGGCGCGCAAAATCCGGCCTTGCAGCAAATTCCCGCTTCCCCGGGAAGCCGGCTTTTCCTCACCGAGCTCCTGACACGCAAACTGCTATTTCTCAAAGCCGGGTTCCTCCTCCGGAAAGCCAAGCCGAAGCCGCGGATCCCGGCAGGCCGTGGGGGGCCGCAAAGCCCCTTCCGCCGCACTTGAGCACCAAATACTGCACATAATACGCACTAGATGACAGCCGGAAAAACTAGCAAAACCTGTATAACCCGGGGTGAAATACGTCATTATTTTCAGAGAGGTGAACGCACCTCCGGGCTGTCCGGCGGCCCCGCGCCCGGGCACCCACCGCCGAGCCCGGCCAGCGAGCGGGTACGGAAAGGCAAAGCGTTTTACGGAAACCGGGGGTCCCTCCATTCCCAGTCCGGGAGAAAACACCAGCTGGGTCCTTTGACTTGTCTTCGGGGTTATTTTTTTTGTCTCCGCTCGGAGCATTTTTGCTACGAAACAAATCACTGCTCTCCTCTGGCCGGGCTGCTGCGCCAGGCGCCAGCGGCCGGGCCGGGAAGCGGCGCCCGGCTCGGACAGTCGCACGGCAGCGCAAGCTTGCGCCCAGCTGGGGAGTTGGGACAGCACGAACGCGCAGAAAGCGCACGATCCGGCACAGCTATTTATTTTTATTGCTGTGCTGATAATTAATTCTAGCAGTTACTCCGGGAGGACTTAAAAATCTTTGTCTACAGATTTGTTTGCTTAACTGCTTCGCATGTGTCTCTCAGAATCGCTTTTATCCGCTGTCTACGGCTCGCGTGCGCCTGGGCTGCCGGTGGTATTAAAGTTCACCCTCGTGGCTAATTACGTGGGAAACGACCCTCTGAGCTTTCCCTAAACGTGCATTTATTCCTGCAGCGACGGCGCGGAGCAGAGCCCCCGGGGGGGCGACGCGACCCAAGCGCCAAAGATTGAAACGAAAAAAATAACGGAAATAACCTAACCAATACGGGAGAAGCAGGCGGGTTTTCCCGAGTTTGTCGCTCCTCCACCCCGATTCCTTCTCCGAAGCGTTCGTGCGCGCGGACGAGTTTGCACGAGCCCCGCTGCACCCGTTGCACCTGCCTGGCAGCTGCGGCGACGGCGGGGGCCGGAGGGTGGCCGGAGCCGAACCGCGCTCCGGCGCAGGAACAGCCCCTGAAAACCGTGAAACGCAGAAGTAAATACTGGGAGCTTTGCATCTGCGGAAACCAGCAGCGACCACATCGGGGCGCCTGACATGCACCGAAGCCGGGACGGTCTCAGCAGAGCGTCGGCGCAGCAAGGGGCACCGCGGGCTCGCTCCGGCGCCGCTGCGCGAGCCGTCGAGCAGCCTCGCCACGTCCCTGCCGGGTGGGTAACCTCGTCCCCGGGGCGGCAGGCGCGCTGCTCGCGGGCGAGAAGGCGGCACAGCGCGGTGCAGCGCGGACGCCCGGCGCGGGACGTGCCCGCCCAGCAGGCCCCAGCACACGTCCCCGCGCCGGCGTTTTTAAGGAGGCTCTTCCTTTTGGCAGCTTTTTAGCTGAAAGTGGAAAATTACACAGATCACCCTTGGAACTGATGGTTATATCATTAATCATGAGTTAAAAAAATAAAATAAAATTCCAAAGCGAACGCCACAAACGCGAACACCAAACAGCCTTTGCGAGTCGCCTTCCGACCGCTTTATCACGTATTTCAGCCCGTTCCCCAGGGCTCGGGGCTCGGCCTCAGGAAGTTGCTCACAGCCAGTTTATATATTTTCAGGGCGGGTAGGCTGACAAGTAGGAAACCTCTGACATGCAATAGCTGATAAAGCATGATGCGTTTCCCCCTGCCCTGTGAATTCTTTGAGGCCGCGCTTTGTTTAAACAGCGTCATGCCTAGAATTGCAACGCGCAGCATCCCCGGGTGACATCAGCGGGAAAATTAAGCAATTCTCCTTGTTCTAGGCGCTTTTTTAGCGCAGATATTTTAAGTCGCTTTTTGGCCCCATTCCCAAGTGCTCTTTCTTCAATTTAAATAAATGTCTCCAAATAAAAAGAGGAAAAAAAGCAAAACAAAATGCAACGCAAAACAAACACATGTGGTAAGGCGCTCGGTCGTTCCAAAGCACAGAGCGAACCCAAGCGGCGCTGCCAGGCCCCGTCCGCCCACTTAACCGAGGCTGTCAAAAGCAATAATAAATAACACTCGGGCAGCGCTCGCCGCGTACGTCCCACTGCCGCCGAGGCCGCACAGCGCGCGGGACCGCGGGTTGCAGCCGGAGCAGGGTGGGAGCAGGCAGGGATGGAGGCGCCGAGCGCCCGGCCGTGCCGGCAGCGCGGGGCGGCAGTGCCCCAAACCGGCGCCCTGCTGTTTTTTCCACCAGGTTTGCGCCAGTGTGAAGGTCCCGGCTGAACTTAAGCAAGCCTCAGGGTAAGCTGCTTCCTTTCTTTTTTCTTTTCTTTCCCCCTTTTTTTTCCAGCAGGCTCCGCTGCCTGCGCGAGCCGTGCTCGGCTCAGCCACGGCTCTTGTGCCACCTGCCGACCGGAGCCCCGGCCCGGCCTTGGCGCCGCCGTGCCCGGGACGCCCCCGCGGCCCTGCAACGTGGCCGTCCCGCAACGCGGCCATCCCGCAACGCGGCCGCCGGCTCTGCCCCTTCCCCAGGGCATCCCGGCTGCGGGGCTCCCGGTGGCCCCGGCACGGCGGAGAAGAGCCGGCCGCGGTCGCGAGCGAGCTCTGCAGGAACGGGAGCTGTAAAGTAACCAGGAAGCTGGAAAGCAGCTGGGAGGAGGAAGAGGAAGGTGGCGGGTGACCCGTTCAAGTGCAGCTGCAGTTCCAGCAGGCATCTGCAAACTCTCCTCTTAAAGGGTTCGGAGAGGGGGAAGTGTTTCCAGACGGACCGTTTCTGGGCCGGGCGCCAAGGCCGGAGCGAGGGCTCGCGGGGACCGGGGACAGCTTGGGATGGCCGTCGCGGCGAGCGTTCCCTGGCCAGCAGACGCACCTCCGGGGGGCTGGAGGCTCCTCCGACAGCACCGCCGGGCTTTGCTGGAGCGCTGGTGACAGCCGGGAAACCGGATACGTCAGAGATACAGTCGCTCCACTGCCGTAGAAACCCTCCGCTTGCAGTGACCGACGGGGTTACCAGCAGCTTTCTCCTGATTTCACCTAACCTTGTTAGCAAGAGTAGTAACGTCCCTGAGTAGCTGTAATAAAATTAACTTGCCAGTCAAAAAGCAGCAGATGATTTATGACCGTTTATGACAGATCTGCTCAGTCTTTTCCCCAGACGCCCCCCCTGCCCCGGGGCCTGCTGCTGCCGAAAGCTGCGCCGCCCTGGGGCCGCGGGACGCGAGCAGCGGCTCGGCTTGGCCGGGCCCCCGCAACACTCGGCTACAGCCTCCGCGGCAGCAGTCCACGGGTTTTGGCAGAGCCCGTGGCTGAGCCGGACGCCACCCCAGCCGGGTGCGGGATGGCGTGGGCACCGCCGCACCGGGCGTTTTGCCTTGGCACCGGCTGCCGTCAGCAGTAACGTTGCTGCCCGCTCGCCCTCGCCTTCGGGTGTTTTGAGGCCCAAACAGGCCGTTTAGACGTGGCACCGCAGCACCAGCCTGGAGGCAGCATCTCCGGGCCCAGCACGAGACCTTCGCGTGGAAGGCGACCTCGGCATTTCTAGCAATTGCAAACAGTTGTAGTTTGCTCTCGAAACTAATGCGCCGTGATGCCAACGCTTTGGCAGGGATTTCCCGCAGGCAGCAATACCTCCAACACCAGCAACACGGAAAGCAGAGGGTGGGAATAAACCTGTGCATTGAGCAGAAATAGTGACCGACCGAGAGCACTTTTCTCCCCCAGCCACTGTATTTATTTTCCCTCCCATCTCAGCCCCTCATTTCCTTGCCTGCGCTGGGGCAGTTTATTTATTCAGCCTCCCCTAATAGGCCGGTTTGGCTATTTCGGTGGCACGGCAGATGCCGACCCAACGCAGACAAAAACTAGCTCGGCTCTGTCAGGGCTATCAGCAAACACCCGCCTGGAATTTTAATGGCGAGAGCCGCTCGCTGCGCCCCGATAAGCCCGGCGGGGCCGCGGGAGGGAGCCCGGGGCGGCCGCCGCCGTCGGGGGGGCAGCGAGCGGCTCCCCCCGGCCGCCCCGGGGCTCGGGGCAGGAGCTAGGTGGTCCGCGCCTTATCAGCGCTTATCTCCCAGCGCCGCTCGCTAATGTGACCTTAATGGAGGCTAAAATCGACGCGATGTGTTTTATTGCGGCTTAGCCCAAATCCCCCCCCCCCGCCCCCTCCTCCAGCTTCCCCTTGTTTTGGCAATACGGAGGCGGCGGGGCGAGGGGGCTGGCTGCCTCCCGGCCCGGCGGAGCCTCGGCGGG
>NW_020450827.1:938034-946629 GCF_003343035.1 Apteryx rowi | reverse complement strand
CCACCCCCTTCTCCGTCCGGGACATCCTCAGCCTGCGGCGGCCGGGCCACGCCGGCGATGCGCGGCGCGGCGCGGAGCGGGGCCGCGGCGGGGGCGAAGAGCCGCAGGCGCGTAAGTGACCGGCGGCGGCAGGGACCGGCCCGCAGCCGAGCGCGGCGGATCTCGGCGGAGTTTATTTCCCCGCTGCTCGCGATGGGAAAGCGTCTTTTTTTCCCCTCCTCCGGCTCTTTTTTTCCGGGGCGGTATTTTGTTGGGGGCGTTTTACTACCCCCGGCCCTCCAGCACCGCGGGCCGCGGAGCAGCTGCCGCATCCCTTCCTTTCCCATCCCTTCCCTTCCTTTCCCATCCCTTCCCCGCGGTCCCCGGTGCCCCTCCGTTTGGAGCAGCGCAAGCGCCCGTTTCCCACCTCGCGCTAACGAGCGCCGGACTAAACCATACTATAAGAGTATGAATATATATATATATATATATAATGTTTGCTGTCGGCTATCAGACCTGTGTGCGGGGTGCTGCCCCCCACCTCGGACTAGCGTTTGCTCCTCGCCCCGCGATGCGCACCGCCAGCGCCGGGACGGTTTCTTCTGCCGAAGCCGAAAAATCGCCACCGCTTTCGATGCCGCAAAGTGCTAACTCGATGCTCCGCAAACTGCAAACTGCCGCGGCCGGGGCGGGAGGCACCGCGCCCCGCGGGAGCCCGAGCGGCGCCGCCGGAGCCTCCCAGCGCCGAGCGCGGACGAGTCGCGGCGGCCCCGCGGTGCTGCCGTGGGAAGGCGCCGCGGAGCTGCCGGTGCGGCGCGGCCCCGCTCCCCGCGGCGGGGGAAGAGCAGCCGGGGGAGCACGAAACGGAGCGAAACGGCAACGAAAATAGCCCCGCTCCGCCTCTCCCCGCGGGTCTGACAGCTGCCCGCCTTCATCCGCAGCCCCGTCGTTGCTCCGGCCCCGCTTAAAATCAGAGAGCTGCGAGATTCCCCTTTCCTGGGGCGCTGGAGGAAGATCCTGCCAGAGAAGCTCCTGCAGCCCCGGGGGGGATTTGTGCTTGGGGAGGCTCCAACCTGCGGCCACGGCGTACCCCGCTCCCCCCGTGCCCCTCGGGGCTGGAGCTGCCCCCGCTGCGGCACCAGCTTCACTCGGAACGCCCAAAATGAGGCTTTGTCCAAAATTCACACAACAGGCAGGTTTCTAATTCCATCCAAAAAAGGGGAAATTTTCTTGAATTTCCATTAAACCGCATGTGAACGCTCATATTAAATTTGGGAAATAGATACCCCCCCCCTTCATCTTATTCCCGAGGAGCCCCATTCCCAGCTTGATTCCTCCTTCAAAACTGCACCTTCCCTGGGGACGGGTTGGGTCTCACTTTGCTTTGGGTTTTTCTCCCTGCAGGAAAACGCCTGATCGCCGGCTCCTTCGAGGCGGACACCACCAAAGCCGACCCCTGCAGCCCTCCCAAGCCGCGGCAGCGGCGAAAACCCAGGATCTTGTTTTCCCAAGCTCAAGTGTTTGAGCTGGAAAGGCGGTTTAAGCAGCAGAGATACCTCTCCGCTCCGGAGCGGGAGCAGCTCGCCGGCCTGCTCGAGCTCACCTCCACGCAGGTGAAAATCTGGTTCCAGAACAGGCGGTACAAGTGCAAGAGGCAAAGGCAGGACAAGTCCCTGGAGCTGGCTGCCCGCCCGCTGCCCCCGCGGAGGGTGGCCGTGCCCGTGCTGGTGCGGGACGGCAGGCGCTGCCTGGGGGGCTCCCCGCCGTACCCGGCCCCGTACGGCCTCACCGCCGGCCCTTACGCCTATAGCGGCTACTTTGGCGCCTATAGCTGCAGCCCCTACGGCGCTGCTTACGGCTACGCCGGGGCGCCCTCGGCACCTGCCGCCGGCGGGAGCTTCGGTGCGGCCAGCGCGGCCCCCAACCAGCCCACGCACTTGCAAGCCGTGGTGCAAGCGGGGATCAGGGCTTGGTGAGCGGCCGCGGGAGCCGGGACGGCACCGAGGGGTCGGATCCCCGGGTGGTCGGATGCCCCCCGCGTGTCCCCTCCGGGCCGCTCGACCGTCCTCGCTGCGGCTTTGGGGACCGAATGACTGCAGGCGCTTATTTACGTGAGCACAACCGATCCGGAGTCTGGCCCTTCCCGCTCCCCCCAAGGGTTTGCTCCGTCGGGACACCAGCGTGCGGCGATCGGGAAGCTGTGAGCGCTGCTGCTCTTCCTAAGGACGACTGGAGACCAGGGTCTGCGCACATCACTGTGCCTTTACTTTTTTTATGAATACTCTATTTAATGCTTAGAGTTCCTCTTTAATCTTTTGAGATGCATTTCTGGTTTATATTTCTTAATATCTTCCCAGCACCGTTTTTCATTTGTGTCCTTATTATTACTATTATTTACAATTAAAAAAAAAAATTTGGTGAAAACGTGCACTTTCCCTCTCTCATCGTTCCTCCCTTACTGGTTTGACTTTTCCCAGCCACAATTTGCATCTGAGCCCCAGAATCTGATCCAAAGCAAAAAACGGAAATCCATCTTAACACTAACCGATAACCCGGAAAGGATATTGCCTAGAGGTCCAAGCACTGCGGCTCCCAGGGTTTAACCTCTGACAGCGAGTCCCCCCCTCTAAATCCTGGCAAGTCCTTTAGGGGCCCTGTTGCTATTTCCTTTTTGGTGAAATAGCTCCGTGTCTGCTTGGTATCTGATCTGGGTGCCCCGGATCAGCGTCTGGCTCCAAAGGCATCAAGCATTTTGATGGATCAAAGGAATACATATACATTCTATATATATATGCACATATATATATACACACACACGTATATGTATACATGAAATGCGGAAGAGCCGAATGGCCTCCCACCGGCCGAGGGCTCGGGCTGTACAGCCCCAATTTCTATGCTGGCTTTTGTCAAGTGTCAGAGCCGGGAACGGAAGACGCGCTGCAGACAGCAGCCCCTGATGCTCCGAGTGTTTGGCAGAGAATTTCTTCGAGTGACTCTTCCCGTAGCAGCCTGGGCTTTGCTTTGCTTTATTTTGTTTTTTTTAGTTCATTATGCTATTAAAAGGAAACAAAACACCGCGTGGACGATTACGTTTCCTCCCCATCACGATGCCCAGAAAGGAACTAGGATCCCACCGGTGTCACTGTTGTTAAATCCGGACACTTGGGGCCTTGCTGCGAGACCAGCAGGGCAGGCGCAATCCTACGGATGCTGCTCCCGTCACGAGTTTGTTAGGCCTCTCTCAGGCCACACGCGGCTGCCAGCGCCAGCAGGAGCTCCGGGACGCAGCCAAGCGGAGCGCAGCCGACAGCCCGTACGAGCGGGCTGGATCCGTGGGCTGCACTTGCCGATCACCCTATTAAGGCTCTTTTAGGGCTGTTTGGGGAGTCTGGCCGCGAGGGGCTGCATTTCCCACGGACTTTGGCCTGCGCGGGGCGAATCGGAGCCGCCGCGGCTCATGGCACCTTGCAGAAGCAGGACACAAGGAGGAGCTGCTGCCTCCTTCCTCGCCCCCCTCTTCTCCCGACAACTTCCCATCCTGCGGGAGAGGCTTGCGGGAGGTGACTGAGGCTCCTTCTCTCACCCCGCGCAGCCCCGTCGCTCCAGCTTTTGCTCCCTTCCCAAACAGGACCCAGCCGACATCCAAATCAAACGAGAAAAACCTCCCGGCGCGACAGCCCTGCTCGCTGCCGGCCCGTCCAGGGCCGTGGAGCAAGCAGGTGCCCGGCAGCATTCCCGTCCCTGGGAAACGCCATGGACATCCAGGAAACCCCAGCGCAGACGACAGCATTTCCAGCGCGGGGGCTTACGTGCAAGTCTTAACAGCACTGCGCGTTCCCGATTTTTTGCTTTGAGGCAAAGCGCAAGAGGCTCCCAGCTTGGGCCGGAAAATAAATGCAGAAGCAAGGGGAGGAACCGTGCCAGTTACTTTAAAGCTATCCCGTTTTCCGCCCAAATTAGAAACCGCCCCCTCTGCCAGCCACCGAAAACCGAGGAAGATGCTTCCCAAGCGCGCCTCCCCACACCAAGCGGCCGACGTTTCCGTGGAGAGCTGCGGGGAGCTTAGCTGGACACGAGGAACGTCCCCGGAGCAACGTCCCAGGCAGAGCCGTGCCGCCCGCCCGCCGCGGCCCCCCGGCACCCGCTCCCGAACCACCCCCATCCGGCAGCTGCGCTTACGGCGACGGCTGCGATGGGGCCAAGGGAGACCCGAGGCAAAGCGCCCTGCAGCCAGGCTGCCTGGGATGGACGGACGGACAGACGGATGGGCGGACGAGGGGTCGGGCGGGGGGAAGCGCTAGGAGCCGGCGCTGGGTTTCGGCGAAGCCGTCGCTGCAAAGCCCCGGCGCAGCGGAGCCGCCCCGTGCAGGGCTCCCGAGGACACGCGACAGGTTCACGGCACCGAGCCGGTACCCCGGAGGGACGGGAGCAGCCCGGCTGCAGGCAGGCAGGGAAACCCTTCTGCCGCCTCCCGTTCGCATGCTTGCGCTGGAGCCCGGGCAGCCACGGACGCGCAAAAGCCCGAGGCCCTCGGGGGGCAGGCGGAGCTGCCGGCGTCCGTCCGCGGTGCTGGGGAAGCGCCCGGCTCCGAAACGGGGCTGTTGCATGATCGCA
Organism: Apteryx rowi; assembly: GCF_003343035.1. Lineage (NCBI taxonomy): Eukaryota > Metazoa > Chordata > Aves > Apterygiformes > Apterygidae > Apteryx > Apteryx rowi. Next base: position 942,033 of record NW_020450827.1, on the reverse strand, counting down.
ACCTTCCCCCTCCTGGATGCCGCCTTTGCAATGGCAGCGGCCATGGCGCTAAAGGCGGGTGAGGAGGGATCCGCGCGAGGGGACAGGACCAGCCGGCTCCGAAATCAGCCACGGGGCTGATTAGTTTTTTATCACGTGCTGGAGATGCCTGTGCATATTTCCGGGTGTTTTATTTAGGTGGAGAAGGGGAATTTGGAGTTGGAGGCCTGTAGCTAGCGGTGTCCCCCAGGGGTCAGTACTGGGTCCAGTCTTGTTCAACTTCTTCATCAATGACCTGGATGAAGGCACAGAGTGCACCCTCAGCAAGTTTGCTGACGATACAAAACTGGGAGGAGTGGCCGATACGCCAGAGGGCTGTGCTGCCATTCAAAGAGACTTGGACAGGCTGGAGAGGTGGGCAGAGAGGAACCTCCTGAAGTTCAACAAAGGGAAGTGCAGGGTCCTGCACCTGGGGAGGAATAACCCCATGCAGCAGTCCAGGTTGGGGGCTGACCTGCTGGAAAGCAGCTCTGCGGAGAAGGACCTGGGAGTGCTGGTGGACACCAAGTTAAGCATGAGGCAGCAATGTGCCCTTGTGGCCAAGAAGGCCAATGGTATCCTGGGGTGCATCAGGAAGAGTGTTGCCAGCAGGTCGAGGGAGGTGATCCTCCCCCTCTCCTCAGCCCTGGTGAGGCCACATCTGGAGTACTGTGTCCAGTTCTGGGCTCCCCAGTACAAGAGGGATGTGGCACTACTGGAGCAAGTCCAGCGAAGGGCCACAAAGATGATTAGGGGACTGGAGCATCTCTCTTATGAGGAAAGGCTGAGAGAGCTGGGCCTGTTTAGCCTGCAGAAGAGAAGGCTGAGAGGAGATCTTATCAATGTGTACAAGTATCTGAAGGGAGGGTGTCGAGAGGATGGGACCAGACTCTTTTCAGTGGTGCCGAGCGACAGGACGCGAGGCAACGGGCACAAACTGAAACACAGACACTTCCATCTGAACATGAGGAAAAACTTTTTCACTGTGAGGGTGACAGAGCACTGGAACAGGTTGCCCCGAGAGGTGGTGGAGTCTCCTTCTCTGGAGATATTCAAAAGCCGCCTGGATGCAATCCTGTGCAACGTGCTCTAGGTGACCCTGCTTGAGCAGGGGGGTTGGACTAGATGATCTCCAGAGGTCCCTTCCAACCTCAGCGATTCTGTGATTCTGTAATTTGTGCAGAAAACGGGAACGCCCAGAGTTTGAAACACAGAAGAGGGCTGCAAGGCGGATGCTCATGGAAAACCTGGCGCGATGGGAGAGGGCGACTCCCGGCTCCGCTTGGAGCCGGCCAGGTTTGGGTCCTTCCCAGGGCCTCGCAGGATGCCGGGGAAAGGCGTTAAGGCTTCTTGCACAGATGCCGCCCAGGTGGCCGCGGCCTTAGTCTGAGGCTCGAGTTTTCCCTCTCTGCGCAAGCAAGGCAGAGCTTCGCCTCCGACCTGCGCTCCGATCCCTGTCCATCAAACCTTCATTCACGTCTTGGAGCCCCTTCCCAAAGATAGATGAGGTTGTCTTTAACTTCCTTTTCTCATTTCTAAATGAACTGGAAGTTCAAAGTGAAAGCTTTGGAAGGAAACCCTCAAAACAGACAAAAATAAGCTTTTTCCTCATTTTTCCCCCCTGAAAACCCAGCACTCCCCAAGGAGCTCCAGGGCTGGCCCCGGGCACATGCGGCATTTCCACGGCTAGGAGCAAGCAGTGCGCCAGCCATCCAGGGCTGGCGGACGGATCCAGCCTCCCTCGGACAGCATCGTTCCCGAGGGGAATGCCGCCCCTGGTGCCCTGAAATCCCCGCATGCCGGAGGAGCCGAGCCGGCTCAGGGACATTGCCAGGAGCGCAGGTGCTCCGGGGGGAGCTGGCGGCAGCTGGGATTCACGAAGCCGCGGGGCCGGCCGGAGCGTCGCGGGACACGGGGCCGAGCCGGCTCCGCAGCGGGATGGGGAAGCGGGAGCGGGGCAGCCCCCGGAGCGGCGCCGGCGGCGCAGGGCGTAGACGCCCGCCGGGATCTCCAATCAGGCCCGGGAGGCTTGGCTGCCGGCCGTATAAACGCGGCGCCGGGCAGGCAGGCAGCCAGAGCGAGGAGGAGGAGGAGGAGGAGGAGGGGGAGGATGAGCGCCGGGGTGCTGCCTCCGGGGAGGCCGGGAGCCCCCGGCAGCGCCGAGGCGGCGGGAGCCCGGCGGCGCCCCGGCACGAGCCCCCCGCGGGGCCGGCAGAGCCTGCCCGTCCTCTCCCGGCCCCTGACATCCTTCCTCATCCAAGACATCCTGCGGGACGGAGCCGAGCGGCGGCGGCCGGCCGAGAGCCGGGGCGGCGGGGAGCCGGGGGCGCCCGGGGGGCCCCAGCGCCGCTCGGCCCCCAGCGGTACCCCACACCCCGAGGTGGCATCGCCGCCCCGCCAGCCCCGTGCAGGTAAGGGCGGCCTCCGCCGGCGCGGTTACTCCCGGTCCCCTCTCATCCCGGAGGGGCGCAAGCTCGGAGAAGCAGTTGCTCCCGTCTTTCCGGCAGCCTCCGGCACGGCGGCGGTGCTTCAAGCGGCTCCGCGTTGCGTTCGCGCCCTTCGCAGCGGGGCCGCTCTGCACCTCGCTGCGGCACCGCGCGTCGCGGGTGCAAACCCGCTCCGGGATTTATTAGTCTTTCCAGCACGGAACTGCTAAATTTGATGGGCAGAGTAACATCCCAGTGCAGAACCAACCTACCGGGAAATCGTGCTCGGAAGCAACTCGTTGGCTGGCGCCTCCCGCGTGCCGAGTGCCGGAGCGCGGGCAGAGCCGCGGGCTGGACCGGCAGCTCCCGCCCGTCCCGCGCAAACGGGCCCCGCGCCGGCCGAGAGCCGGGCCGAGCGCTCCAGCGCCTGGCTCGCGCTCGCGAACGGGGACCCTGCCAGGGGAATTTTGGCTCTGCGTTTCCATGCTATTAAAAGAAGCCTCTGCGCAGAGCAAATTCGGAAACTTTCACCGGGCCGGTTAGTAAGAAAGTCATTAAACCCCAGAAACCTTCCAGAAGGGCAGCTGGTGCAGAGCAGCGCAGCTCCGGGGATTTCGGCTCCCAGGGCTGGGATGATTTACCCGAGCTGGGAATTAAGCCCATTGTTTCCATCACGAGCGTTATGTTCGCATCTTAAGAAAATACACTAAGAAATGACTGAAGAAGGAATTGGCCTATTTCCATAGCAAGCTGAGTAACACACAAAAAGGAACTAACTGCGTATATAAATTGACTTAAGAAGTTTCAATAGTTGCAGGTGACACTTCCCGGGGGGAGGAAGAACGCTTCAACTTGTAGCTTTGATCCTCTAAGACACCTTTCAGGCTGTGGTTTTTAGTGAAAAGAGCCGAAAGCCGAAAAACGCCGGTGACTCATTAGCCTCGCCGCGCTCCGAGCGAGCCGTGAGCGCTCAGCGCCTTTCGGGATCGCAGCTCGAGAGACCGAGCCCTGGGAAAGGAGCTTGAGGCCAACACTGTGCTGCTGCTTTGCCGCTCCGGCTGTGATCCGAGTCCGGCTCTGCAGCTGGAGGGGATACAGCAGAGGCAGCCCTGAAGATCCCAAAACCTCGAGACAGTGCCCGAAACTCGGCATTGCCGAGCGGTCGGGAACAAGCGGGAAGGGGGGATTCGCTTCCAGTGCTTTCTAATTGCAGGCTGCTTTGAGCTGCGCTGATTTTACATTTCCGAGCTATAGCTTAAGGATAGAAAGATGCTTTCTGGGGAGGCCGGGATTTCCCCGGCGGCTTTGCAAGGACGTGCCCGGTGTCGCAAGCCCTGCGGCAAAACCCGCAGGAGCTGCCGGTGCCGCAACGCCCCTAGCAGCGCTTGGAGGTGTCGGCAGAGCTCACCGGCATCGCAAAACGTCCCTCGCGGTGTGTTTTGTTCCCTAAATACGTGCTTATATGAATTAGGAAATCTGTGATATTAGGAAGAAAAAAGAAACTTATACGTCTTGAAGGCAGCGCGCCACTAAATAAGAAGGTCTGCAGGGCAAC
>NW_020450827.1:932574-937799 GCF_003343035.1 Apteryx rowi | reverse complement strand
AGCCAGGTGCTGGAGCTGGAGCGGAAGTTCAGCCACCAGAAGTACCTGTCGGCGCCGGAGCGAGCCCACCTGGCCCGGCACCTGCAGCTCACCGAGACGCAGGTGAAGATCTGGTTCCAGAACCGGCGGTACAAGACCAAGAGGAAAGAGCTGGCGGCGGAGCTGCGGGAAGGGGGCACGGCGCCCGCCGAGCCCCCCCGCCTCTACGGCCCCCGCCTCTGCTGCCTGGGCGCCTGGCGCCCCGCGGCATGGTGACCCCGCCGCCCCCTCGCACACACGGGGGGGGGGGGCTCGCCCCTATTTTGCTCTTTTTCATACTAATCGGGGTGGTGGGGGGGGGAAACGTGCTTGCGACCTGCTTCGCGGCGGCGATCAGCACCTAGGCGCCCCGCGGGACTCTCTCACCGCCAACAGTCCCGGGGTTAAAAAAAAAAAAGAAAGAAAAAGCATGAAAAAAGGCCAAGCTTTCGCGAGCATCTAGCCCGGCGCGGCCGCCGCGCGGCTCCGAGGCCGGGCTGCAGCTACGAACCGTCGCGGGCGGGTTCGGCGCCACCAGCCCCGACGGCAGCTCCCGCGACGGTGCAGGGACCCAGGCGCCGAGCCGCTCGCGCCGCTAACACCGGCTTCGGTCGCCGGGCGCAAAACCATGCAAACGGAGAAACCAAAACCCAGCCCCGCTGCGTTTCTCCCGTCGACGGCGCGATCGCTACGGGCCCTTCGCTGCTCGCCGGTCTCGCTGCCTTCACGGCCCGGCGGAGCCGCTCCAGACGGCGCCGGCACGGGGACAAAAGCGTGGTGACAGACGAGCTTTGCATATCCGGGTGCCGATGCACGACGAGCCTCGGCTCAGCACTCCGGGTGGATTTAGAGGAAGCAAACTCGCCAGCGGCAAAGCCGGAGGAGCGAGTGAGCGAGCGCGCGCGGCCCCCGGCCGGCACTGGCCTCGCCGGGCTGCTCACGCTTCCCCACGTCGGGTCGCGGCGCCCGATCGCCCGTGGGCTCTGCAGTGCAGCAGGTCGGTTGCAGGTGGGAGCTGCGGCACCGGGGCTTGATCCGTGCGGGCTCAGCCAGCCCAGCTCCCGCTCGGAATGCCGACGGCATCCGGCACTGCCCCGTGCTGGAGCCGCGAGAGCGGAAAACTTCTGCGAGTGACTGTTATTTGCACGAGCAGAGCAGCAGAGGCGGGTTTGGGAGCTGGTCGCACTCAAAACGCGAGATGCCGCCAAGTCGATGAGCAAAAGCACAGAAATAAGCGATGTTTCCGAAGCAAAGAGCGGAACCGCATCCGACTGCGGATTCCCCTTGCAGCGAGATGGGTTCGCAGCCAGCGCAGCTCCGCCAAAACCCGCTCAGCCTTCGGAAACGAGGGGACACGGCGGCTTCTTCCCTACAGCAGCCTTTCCGCAGTGCCTGCTCCTTCCGAAGGGGTTTAAACAACCCCAGCGCTCCCCTTTGCCGCGGCCGCTCTCGCTCCGGAGGCTCCTTGCCAAAGAGGAAGACAACTGCTCCTTGTCTCCGTGCCTGCGAGTAACCGCCAGTATCTCCAGATAACGCTTCGCTCGCAGCTCCCGCTTTCGGCGCCCGGGCGGCCCAGCCGGCTCCTCCGCGCGGCTGCAAGGCTTTTCCAAGGCGAGCCCGACGCCTACCCGCTCCGCGACGGCGGCAGCGGATTGAACTCCTTGGACGGTTCGTTGGGAAAACACTTGCGTCGTAGCTGCGTTTTGCTTTTCTTTTCCCCGTTCGTGGTTTGCCACCAATAAAACGCCCTTCTTGCTGCTTCAGCACCAAAACGCTCCTTCTGCTGGCGTAAAGCCAGGCCGGTGCCAATAGTCGCTATTTTTGTACATATTTTTTGATACCGTTTTCCCTGGTGCGCGTTGTCCTTTGCAATAAAGAACGCAGAGTTTCTATCACAAGCGAGCTGCCTCCGCGGGGTCTTCGCTCTGGGTTTGGGGTTTCTTCTAGTCTCCTGCGTCCTGCATGAAACCGCTGCAGGTGCCAGCAAACGGGCGAGTTTCGGGCTGCGGATCATCACGAGCGCCAGCAAACGGGGCTTCGCGGGTGGGAAATCGCTGCTCTTCGCCGTTTCTAGGCGCCTGGCCCCAAACGCTGCCACAGCACTAATCCAGGCAAGTCATAAGTGCCCAGATTTGAGATGCCACTGAGCGTCCTAGAATCCTCTAAATTTTTTCACTGCTCCCAAATGACCTGTGACCCCGTAATTTAACTGCCGGATTTTTGCAGCTGGTTCAGCCTCGTGCCGCGAGCGACGCCGGACCCGCTCGCTGCAGTGTCTTGCGCCCGGCTCCCGCGGGGCCGTAGCCCAGAAAGGCTGTTCGCCACCCAAAGCCTGCCAGGCCCATCCCACGGAGCCCTGCCAGACCCATCCCACGGAGACCTGGTATTTCGGGTTCGAAAGGCTCGAGCGCGCTTTGCCCGGCGCTGGGTTTCCCGCCGGAGCTGAGGAAGAGCCGCTCCGCTTTCCAGCCCCGGCTATTCCTGCCCTGCGGCTCCCGGGCTGCAGCCTCTCGCCCCCTTGGGAACATCGAGTCCAGCCCAGCCCCGACCGGAGTCAAAAACAGCCGTTTCTTGTGTTTATATCTACATAGCTGAACCGATGTGTTAATCTGGTCTCAAAATATTTTGCTGCTAATTTAGGGGATGCAGATACTCGTGAGGAGGAGGATGAACAAATACGCTGGGCACATCCCGAGCGGGGCAGCGACGGCACCGATCTGAGCCGACACCAGAGCCGGCGGCTGGACAAGAAATGCACAAAACCAGTCAAGTTCTCCTCCCGGCTGTGCTCCAAAAATCCCGAGAAACCGCATGGGTTTTAATGTGCTTCCACGGAGCCGCGGGCTGCTCCAGCTCTGCAGGACAGGAGGGAGGCAGGGATGGAAGGAGGGAGGGATGCGACCGACCTTGAGCCTCCCCCTGCCGCAGCCCCCGCTGCGGAAAGCGAGCTGAAATAACCGCTTGTATCCTCGGCATTTTTTTAATTCCGTATTTAAGCTTTTTCTTTTTTTTTCTTTTTTCTTTTTTTAAAGGAACAAACGAAGCCGCCAACGGGAGCACGGCGACGGCAGGATCAGCCCCGGAGGCGGCCGGCGCTTTCCCCTCGCCGGCCAAAGCCCCCGAAGGCGGCTGGGGCCTCCTCTCCTCCCCTCTCCGACCCTTTTCCCCTCAATCCCTGAGTGTTTTCTCTCCGGAGAGAAAAGCAGGTGATTTTTCTCTTTTTCCCCCCCTGCCATGGGGACAAACAGGGCCGCAACGTCCGATAACCGAATAACGCAGGAGCGTCGGAGCGTTAATCGCGGCGACGGCGGCGCCGCCAGCGCAGGCTTCCCCCGGATTCACACCGCGGAGAAAAATCCCACCCTAACGACGGGGAGTTTTAATCAGCCCTAACGAAGCAGAACTCCTGTTTGTGCGCGGCTGGAAACAGAAAGCATCATTTAACGTCTGTCAATTAGCGTCACGCTCCGCCGCTAGCGTATCCGTCAAGATTAAATAGTGTCTAACGCTGACACAACATTTACGCTTGTTTGTGCCAAGTCGTTTATTCGGAGCTGGGGAAAAGGGCTGCCTCTGGATAGCGTGGCTGTCGGCTAACATTTGCATGCGATAAAGCGCACAGCTGGCACGGCCTCGCGGGAGCGGAGCCAGGGAAAATCTCCGGCTCGACCCGCGCAGCGTTTGCAAATGGGAGCAGTGGGAAGGGGCAGCTCCGCGGGGCTGAACGGGGGGACGCAGCGGCACCCGGAGCGCCCGGCGGGACGGAGCCGTCCTCTCCGCGCTTCGGGCGCTCAGCTAGCGGCAGGGCACGTCGGAGGGAAGCGCCGGACCTTCGGAGAAAGCTCTAGGAGAGCCTTTCCCGGGGAGCCCGGGCGCTGCCCGAGGCTGGCAAAGCCCTAAAGCGCCGGGATTTAGAGCTCTTCAAACCCCCCTCGAGGATTTTCAGTATTTACTATTTTTGCTCTGGGTGCTCTCGTCACGCAAGGGACACTTGATCCCTTCCCAATCCCGCCGTAGCCCCAGTGGCCGGGCCGTCCCGTGCCGGTGCTTCCGCTCAGCCCGGCAGGGATACGCCGGACCCGACCACGTCCCCCCTTTGCTCATCCCAGACGCCACAGGGAGACAAGGAGCATCACCGCTGCCCGCTGCTTCCCGCCAGGGTGCAATTATCCACAGGGATTTTCCCCACCGCGTTCAAGGGCGAAAGGCAAATAAAAGAGAAAAAAGCAGCGCGCTTTGGGCACCTGGCAAAACGCAGCTTGCCGGCCCGGCCCGCGCCGCGCTCCCGTGGGAAAGTCGGTCGCGGCGCTCCACAAAATCCCAGCCGACCCTGCTTCCTCTTCCATTAGGGTCCGGGCACCGTTTGCTAAGCCCGGCCTGGAAGCGCTTCCCGAGGCGCCTGCTCCCGGGATTTATGGCGGGCCGCTCTCGGAGGGGAGACTCGGGAGATAAAACGAGTATTTTTGCAGGGAAAAAGAGCTCAGAGTGCAGCACGTACGGACCAGTTTTGTGTCCATGAGCTCCGGCCTTGGGAGGAGGCCGCAGCGGGGCGGCGGAAAGCAGGGAGACGCCGGCGGGAGAGCCCGGCTCCTCTGAGGGCGCTCGGGGTGCCGAGCTGGGCGAAGCGGAGGCGAGGATGCTCCGCGCGGGACAGGACCTGCCCGGAGCCGGGACCAGAAGCCTCCCGACCCCAAAGCGGCCGCAGCCGGGGCTGGAGTCACCTCCGGCTCCTCCGTGCTGCAACGCTCCGCGGCGGATTTACCCCGGCGCAAAGCGCTTGGCTGCTCTACAGACAGATGCCCTGTCTGTTAATAGGAATTAAATCTTGAGGCTAAATACAAATGTTTTTATTCCCTTTGTGGACCGTCGTGGCGGAATAAGATAACAGGTGAAGGTGGGGCCGGAAAACCTTTCGCTCTGCGGCTGCATCTTGTCATCCAAGGTAAACAGGCGACTTAACGAATTGCAAGAGGGAAAAGGTGAGATATTTGCCTTTATGTTCATCACCCTTCAAAGCAGAAATAATATTTGAAGAGAAACAAAAGAATCAGGCAAAGCAGGCAATAATCGTACGCGGCGAACAAACAGAGCCCAGATCCTGGATTAAACCAAACGGCTCGAGAAAGGGAAACCGAGCGGCGGGGCCTTGGCGGCGCCGGGCCGAGCGCCCACGTCCCGCGGCCGGGGCGGCACGTAGCTCCCGGCGC